>NW_020884941.1:2032785-2098896 GCF_003945725.1 Corapipo altera
GGTCGGGGGTCGCGGGGGGCGGCGGCGCGCAGGGCCATGTCGGCGCCGTGCCTGCGCCTGCCCGCCGCCGGGTCAGCACCGGCGGAGGCGGACAGCGCCGGCGGCATGGAGCCGCCCGGGGCCGCCGCCCTGGAGCTGGCCCTGGAGGAGGAGCTGGCGCTGCTGGCCGCCGCCGGGGAGCCGCCGGAGCCGCCGCCCGCCGCCGCCGCCCGCGACCCCGAGCTGCTCTCGCTGATCCGGCAGAAGGAGAAGGACCTGGTGCTGGCGGCGCGGCTGGGGAAGGCGCTGCTGGAGCGCAACCAGGACATGAGCCGGCAGTACGAGAGGATGCACAAGGAGCTCACCGACAAGCTGGAGGTGAGGCCCCGCCGCCCGGCCCCGGCCCGCGGGCGGACTATCGGAGCGCGGCCCCTTCCCCGGCCGGCCCCGGGCACGGGCCCTGCCGGGCAGCCCACGGGACACCCCGTGGCCGTGACGGGGAAGGAAAGGTCTGAGCGATCCCTCCGAGGCCTGGGGGAGGCAAAGCTGCTGCTTTCTCCCCCGCTCCCGAGCTGGGGCCGGGCTGCAGCGCCGTGCTCGGGAGGTCCCCGGGGGGCCCTTTCGCCCCAGGACACAGGTACCACCTGGGGGAGGAGACGTGCGCGGTGCTCGGCTCATCTCGTCACGGAAATACCTCGGAAGTTAAATCTGCGCAGCAGGTACCGAGCTACAGAGCATATGTGACCCTTATGCTTAAGCTGTTGCAGCTCAGGCATTAGGCACGGCAGGAGATAAGCCCTAATGATACATCTCTGTTAGCTGCTTGCTCCGGAAAACACCTACAGGTATCTGGAGAAAGCCGTTTGCCAGGGACTCAGTGGATTGAGCTCTTATTGATTTTTAAGGACAATAGAGCTATTACAAAGAAAAAGACTTGTGCAGGCAGCTTCTTTTGGAACAACTCTCTTGCACAACTATGTGAGAGAGCCACTATTATTACCAGAACTCTTTTTCACAGAGGTGCTCTCGAAATAGTATTTCTTCCAGTAAGTAATACTGCTTAGAAGGCTGAGAAGAGCCTCTCTCACCTTTCCGGAGAGAGTCTGAACACTGCTGGATGAACATTCAAATTTCAAGTCACAGCCCTAGACCAGTTCTTTTTGCACAGTCCTGCATATTCCTGTATTCCTTCCTCATGGACTTAACATTTCTCAAGTTCAAGAGGATTTGTGAAATTACTGTATGGCCTTTGTTCTCCTGAAAAAATTCCTCTCTATTATTAAATTTGTCACTTTACCCCCCTAACTGGTCCCTTCCTCTTTGCAGGGAAATCTCTCTGCATTTATTATTCCGACCAAAGAATAGTGAAGGTGACATTTGCTCAAATTATTGTTTAGTGGCTCTGTTTATCAGATTAGAATTTCCCAGAGTATTAAAACTTGCCAGGGTGAATGTTTTCAGGTTGGTCTTTAAGCAAGAACAGACGTATGTGGCGTTGTGCTGACGTGGTTTTCCTTATGAGTCGGAGTAGAATCATTTCTGTCATTAAAGGAAAAACACTCAAGTTTAGGTACTCACTGAGCAGCCTGTCAGGGAATTCAGGAGCCTCAAATACCACTCACTGTTTGCAAAATGTGAAGATGAAAAGGGGGGGGGGAAACTATGACTTTATATAGCACTTTAAATAACATCCCCCAAATGTTTACCTCTGCTCTCACAGGCCTGTTCAGAAGGTGAATGAAAGGACTGCAAACACAACCAACTGTTTATATCTTTTCGTCCCGTTACTATTGCCCTAACTTCCCACTGGAATAACAGATTGCTATTTTCCAGGCTACCCATCTGATAGAGTTGGGGTTATCTACTTAAGGGTCTTTTTTTTTTTTCCGCTGGGTTTGGCAAATCTAACCCGGTGCTACTTCACACACACAAAAAAAAATCAAATTTAAACATTAATCTTCTACAACACAAGCCTGGTAATCCCAGCCTCTGCAGATTAAATGTTGGCCTCCTCCTGTTGCCACTGAAGTGAATGAAATTTCACAATAAGCTTTCCAATTTCAGAGGAGCAGGGAGGAAGGACCCACAGCTGTTACCTCCTTCTCTTTACTGAGAACTTTCTGATGATGACCAGGTGTGAAGTCTCAGATGAGATCCTTGGTGACAACCTGATATAATGATGTTTTAGTAGCACTTAGGAGAGATTTTCTCCCAGTTCACAGTTGGTTACAAGAGCTCAGTGAAGCCTATTTCACAACAGCCAAGGTGCTGCCCTGCTCCTCAGGTGCTTTGCCGCAAGATTAAATACGTTCTAGTTTTGTGGGTTCATTACTGAGGTACAGCATTCCTGCCATACACCTACTCTAGCAAACCTTTCACTTCACAACCTGGATTTAAATTCATTTCTAATCATGGAATTGAATTCCTGTAATAAATTCTGATATGCAATCCTAGTCAGTTTTATCCTCTGCAAGGGATTAAAACAGTTAATACCGCTGTTCCTCTGACACAGAGAAGCCTGCTGTGTCCAAGCATTTTACAGTATGAACCCTCTCTATCGGCTGGGAAACACCCCCTTGCTTTCATCTCTCTAAATGAGGACCAGCCCAGCTCAGTTAAGTAGAAGAGAAGCTGTTTTCAGAAGAAAACATCTTCTAGAAAGCAGTTCTGTGCAAAAATCAATGAGCAGCTGGTGAATGGAAAGACACTTAGGAAACAAGAAACTCCCCTACTGAGGACAGCAGTTTGCCCTATCAGCACTGTGTGCACAAAACCCCTGTCCAGATCTGCAGCTGTGAAGGTGCTGGGGTGAGGGCAGGCGAGGGGAGATGGCTGCTGAGAGAGGCAGGAGGGACCAGTCAGCATGTCTGGTCTGGTTTATCCTCCTCTTTGCAACAGCCTCTCTGCGCCCAACTGCACTCACAGTTCTGCTTTCTCCATCACAAGAGAATAAACTTGATATTCTTCACCTCCCCCTAATTCCAGCCTTTGTCATGGCTGCTTATTGGAGCCAAGTGGAGTGAGGGTTTTCTTTTACAGTGAAAGACTAAAGTGCCTTTTAAATGATTGACAAGGCTTATCAGTGGTTTCTAAATCACATTTGAGTGTGTCTGGGGCACTTCAGCTGCAGTGCTGCTCCTCAGCAGGCTGAAGTTCCATTTTCCATTTAGAGAAGGCCCTGGATCTTTCTGAACGTTGCCTAGCAGTGAAGGAGGCAGAGCTATAAAAGACAGAATTTTCAGTGTGCCACTAAAAGTGAAATTGTGGCTGCTCTAGCCCCACTTGAGCTACAAACAAGATTTCTTTGCAAAGGTTGTCATGGGCCCGGTGCTGGCATCTCATGCCTACCTATTGCATTAAAATATTTATAATCCTGCTTAGCTCTCTTATTTGCTAAGGTGCTCGCTCTTCTAGTGTCTGAAACATGGGCCACTCTTTTTAATCAGCCTCACATCTGAGGGTTTTTCATGAAAGTTCGGAATTTGCAGAAGGATTTGGAAGGACACAAGCAGGGTGCTGTTACACTGAGCTGAAAGGAACATAGGAAAGGATTTGGAGATAAGGTCAAGAAAGAGAAAACATGGCAAAGCAAAAGAGGTGGAGGATTAGTGATACAGAGGCCAGAGGGCTGCTGGGGAACTGGAGGGCTTTGACATTCAGACCTGCTCAGGAAGGTGACAGAGACCCTGCAAGGGAGGCTGTGTGTCATCAGTAGTAGGCACCCAGGGGAAACAGCCCCCTCACAGCCTGTGTTTCTAACAAGCAATAAAAAGCCACTTCACATAAATGCAGCACAATTTTCTTTTCTGCCTAGCAGGTTTATTTTCCCCTCCTCTCAGAAGTGCCATGGGAATTGTTCACCAGGGAATCATACTCTGGGAAAAATGGGCGAGTGCTGCCAGTGTTGGGCCCAGCGGGTTTCTGTTCTTTGCTAAAACACATTCCTAAAAGACTGGTGAATCCGATAGAGAGGAGCAGGAGATTATTCTGGGGTTCGGAAGACAACCAACAAGGAGAGGACTCCTGCTCTTCAGGTTTCCCTGCTAATCCTGGGACTTGGCCATGTCCCCAGTCTGTGATTGTTCTGCAAGTAAGAGTGTGGCTTCAGTCACCAGGGGAAATTCAAGCTCACTTTTGGAGCAGGGATTCTTTCAAATGGGCACAACATAAATCTGCTCTGACCTGATTTGCAGCTCTGTTTCAGTCAAGCCCTCATTTAATTGAGCCTGTAAAACACGCAAAAGTTTCAGGTTCAGATTCATGCTGTCCCTCACTTTCTAGCCAATCCTGAGCAGAGCAGAGTCTCCAGAACTGTAATAAAACCCGAACCCAGAACTTGCACATACATAATGTCTATAGCAACCAGTTCATTGCATCCACTGCCATTCCAGAGCAGACTGCATCAAACAATGGAGTTACTGTGCACTATCAAACTCTCAGACAACTAATTAGGTCAGGAATAGAAGGAGCAAATGGATAGATGATTCAACTGTTGTTCATAAGACCCATATGACAAGAAGGATGCCTCATCTACATTCCTCATCAACACTAAGAATACAGTTCATGTGGTTTTGACTATAAAGGCAATTTTTAAAGAATTATTCTACTGGCCACTGAAATATTGCTTTGGAGTTAAGCTGGGCTCTGCTAAATCAATTGCTCTGCCTGACCTATATATTCTGTCTATTGACATGCAGCCTACTTTACTCTTTTGGCAGTTATTTCAGTAAAAATTCAATGTGCTGATCTCCAGCGGCCAAGGACAGGCCAATTGCTGGAAATGGAAAACAACTCTAGTGCCAGTGACCTGCCCCGATGTGGGACTGCAATCTCCATGGCATTCTCACACTCTAGTACCATTCTCTTTCCTGCACAAGGTTTCAACCCTAAGCATAGACAAGGAAAAGGAGACAACGTTCACTTTCCTTTTGCTCCCTTCCTAACCTCTTGTCTCCCGTTATTTAGCACCTAGAACAAGAGAAACACGAGCTACGGAGGCGATTTGAGAACAAGGAAGGAGAATGGGAAGGAAGGGTGTCTGAACTGGAAAGTGATGTGAAGCAGCTGCAGGACGAGCTGGAGAAGCAGCAGGTTCACCTGCGCGAAGCCGACCGCGAGAAGACACGGGCGGTCCAGGAACTCTCCGAACAGAACCAAAGACTCCTGGACCAGCTCAGCAGGGTGAGTCCCCACAGCACAGCCAGGGCAGGCACCTGCCACCCTGGGCACAGGAAAGCAGCTCTGCTGTAAACCACCTTTCGGGCAAGTGAGTGGGGAAGCTCCCACTTTCAGGAAAACAAATGGTTCTGCCTCTGGTCATATTGCACAGGTGTCCCAATAAGACATGCTGCCTTTAAACTGATTTTACACCTTTAAGGAGTGATGCATTTCTTTGGTAAAACAGTTATGTTTCTGGACTGAATGGTCATTTACTGCACAGATGTCTCTCACCTGTTTTTCGTATCTAAAACTGGTTTAGAAAATCTGTTTCTAATTTACTAATAGGCTGAACAAATGTAGCATGCAAGGAAAAGGCTGATCTGTGACTGTGAGGGGAAAGGCTTTTTGCTGGCCTCCCTTTTTTGAGCTACATTGGCTGTAATGTAAAACTGAACATACCCTGTCATTCTAGGATGGTGTGTCACTACAGCTAACTTTGCCATGGTTAGATATGTGAGAACCTACTGAAATTCCTTGGAATGGCATGTTTCATCAAAGAGCTTAACTTGCCTGTGAATGAAAGAGGATTTATTGCGAGGCTGCTACAAATCAGCCTAATTGACTGAATACTTACAGCATGAGTTTCTTTCTGACAGCAAAAGACTTAACAGTTTCTGCCTCCCTCCCCCAGAAGTTAACCTGTCTTCCAGAATTAAGAACCTTGTTTTTTTTCTCCCCAATGGGCAGTTGGTACAAACCATAATTTTAATGCTTGAGACCACAGTTACTCCAGCAGATAAAGGCATTTTCTTCTTACCAGTTGCTTATTCCCAAAATAGCATAGAACAAAACCACACACCACAGATTCATGGTGAAGGGGCCCATCTAATGTTCTAAGAACATCTTTCAGACTAGATTCTGTCCTAGGTGAGTCTCTAGGGCTGACACAGGGATTTTGCCTATGGGATTTTCACCCCAGACCAGGAGACTCTGAAATGGGCCAAGTATACAGGTCTTCACTCAATCTGTATATGCAGTTTTCCTGTGCCTCTGGAGGTGGGAAGAGCAAGGTTTGGGTATGACACTCTGTACTGATCCTTGAAGAAATCATTCCTTATTCAGCTGTAGATTTTCTTGTCAAAAGACTAAAAAAGCCACTTAGTGCAACTTGATTTTTTTAACTGGTTTTAAAAAAAAATACAAAAATACCTCAACTTCCTTAACTCAGGAACATTGCTAAGTTTATCTATGTTTTTAAAAGCAATATCTCCCAAGTGCAGCAGATGAACTAGAGAAGATATTTCACCCTTTCTCTGGACACAGTATATTTCACATACAACATGGATGAGAGATTCCACCCAAGCTTCCACAAGTTGTATGTTGTGTCAAATTTCTTATACAGGGCTAAGAACTTGTCTCCCATCAGATTGGGTGACCCTCAATAATTTCCTGTGTATGGATGATTTCTGTCACTGACTGGGAAATGTAAGGCTTGTTATGGTTCCAGCACAAGTATAAACTGAAAGAACAGACTAGAAGGTAGGAGAGGAAAACCAGACAGCTTGCTTTGGGCTTTAAACCACATGGGATTATCCTCACATGACACTTGCGCTGCGGGAGCCGCTCACAGCCAGATGCTCAGGGAGACATTCAGCTAAGCCTTGTCAGAGAAGCCACCAAGTCAAGTCTACCAGCCTGTAATGTCCCAGCATGGGTTTTGTTCCTTTAACTCCCTATTACTGCCAGAAATAGTCTTCATCGACCCACTCCAGAACTGCCACATCCGAAAAAGCTGAGTCTCGGTGCTGCCCTTCCCAGTCCAGCCCAGCCCTGCTCCCAGCCTGGAGGACTGTAATTCCCCAATGCAGATGAAGCAGAATGATGCCAAGGCACGATTCAGTGCTCATCGAGTTTGTCACCTGGCCAAAACTTGCCAGTAACTCAAATACAGCAACACTGGTGTAAACAGTCTTCCTAAAGTCAGGAGAATCTGGGCAAATTAAAAGAGAGTGGGGAATGATCTGCTGTTGTTCACAGGGATTTAGCTGAGGCTTTTTAAAATCTCAGCATTATATTAGCACTTGATTACTGGCTGCTTAGTATTCCACATTTGCTGCTCCATAGTGCAATTGCAGTCTCGTGTCTGGTCTCTTATTTTGAAGAGGTTATGCATGTAATCCCTGAGGCAGTGGTAGTGCTTAAATCCTGCACCCACATAGTTCTGGCTCCTGTGCCACTTAGGCTTTCAATTAATAAAAAGGACAAACAGAGCTGCATGGATGTGCTTGCCTACAGCCATGTTGCCATAGGCTGGGGTCCTGCCTGGGATCATGAACTGAGCACTGACAGAGGAAAGGTCCTACAAAGAAGTGCTGTTACAGCGTCTGTGACCTTTGAGGTGGTGTCCTCCTTGAATTCCTGGTTCTTCATTTTGCACCTGCCTTTTGTGTCATGGTGGGTTCTTTGGGAGGAGGGGGTTAGGAGAAGTCTGGGATAAAGCAGTGAAAACCTTATTCAGAGCCTCAACTCTGCCTCATCCAATACTATACCCTGCTTCACTCACAGGACAGAAAGGGAGCCTGCTCTCTGGTACCAGTCATTCTACACTAATAGGCACTAGCTCTTTAAATTTGAATTTCCACAGTTTTTGGCAATTAACACCTCATGGCCCCATTTTACAATACTTGATCATCTCCCTCCTGGAGAAGGTATTCCCTTGGCATAGGTTCTATATGTCAAATGACAGTCTCAGCCTCAGGAGCTGCCAGCCCACATGGTCCTGTTTGCTCCTTCTAGAGCCCCTGGGCTTCAGCCTCTTTTACCTCAAAGCAGGGCAGCAGCCACCATCCTAACCCTCCTCCTCCCTGCTGCTGCTGACATTCTTTAACCAACTAATCAGGCTTTAGGACATTTTTTTAACCCTGCCTCCCCCAGAGATGAAAAGCCAACACAAGCACATACTTTGTCTAAACGTGGCACAAATGCAAACCAACCATGCACACACCCCCACACACAGATAGCAAGGGGACCTGGAAAGCTGTCTTGGAATTAATGCATGGGACTGAAAAAAATCCAGCCTCAATTCTAGCAAAGACTGATAAGGAAAACTCAAGGATAGGGATTTTAAGTCTGTTCCAATCTCTAAAAATTATCCTTTTGCCTCTGCCAAGAGGCTAAAATAAGGTCCTTAAAATGATTTGAGGTCTTCCGATGAGGTGATGATATAGGAGAACTTTAAATATCTAATAATAGTAAGTAGGCTGTAAGGAACTTTGCCTCCTCTTGAAATACAGCCTTTGGTTCTCTGCTTTTAGCAGAACGAAGATATTGCCTGAGGTTATAGCAGCATTAAACCATGGGGAAAATTTGGTGAGCTGGACCAGGAGTGCATAGAGAAGGAAACAACTGAGATGCCAAAGATCAAGTTTAAGATCTCCACAGTAACCTTATTTTTTAATTTGCTAAGTGATGATTAAAATCCCCTGCTGCACATTGCTTCGATTTCCCTCCCCCTGCCTCAGCACAGCAAAGCAGGAGCTCTCAGCAGTGTGTCCACACCAAGCTAAATGCTGAATTTACCAAGGAGAACTGCAGAGCTCATTGTGAGCAGGATGCCAGGGTACAAACTGCTCACCAGAAATGCTCAGAGATAAAGTATGGGAGTCAAAGAACAGTTCTGCTGAGAAAGTCGAGGCTTGGGAATTATTACATGTTCTGTTTCCAGCTCCTTCAGTCTCTCCCATCTGTTTCAGTTCTCCACTTGGGAAAAAAAAAAAATCCTGTGCTCTCTGTCCTTTAGTTATAAAATGTGAGGGCAGTGGGCACAGGGAAAGCTCTCCTCTTACAGGTGCCCACAGCAGGTAACACAGCTTAAATCCTGTCCCCACCTTTGGGTTTCTAGGAGTTACTAATGCAAACAATAATAACAGGCTTCCTCTTCCTATAATGAGGCAACATATTACTACTTTGTCAGGAAGTGAATGAAAAAAGACTTTCACACTGTTTCCAAGTGCCTTCACCAGATGGCTTTCCCACACATTTCCTGCTACCCAGCTCTGGGCTCCTGTAGCTGTTTGCTGCCTGTAGCTTGGGCGAGGATGTATCCATGTATCCTTCCCCGTTCAGCTGGGCTTCCTTTATGGTACATGGAGCATAAGGAGGCAATTTCACAATGTCAGGCTCAGGTAGTTTTTGCAATGCAAATCTGTTTTCAGTGGCAGGAAGAAGCGTGTCATCTTGCACCGCTGAAACAGCTCTTTGTGTTCAGAGGGGAGCTCTGGGTCCCTCAGAGGGGCCCTCAATCACCAAGTTCTTATATTCACTCAGCATCTAGAGCCAACACGCTGCTACAAAGAATGAGGTGTTTCAGTCAATCCTTCTGGTACAGCAAGAACATGATCAGCCAGCCCACAAGTCTCCAAAGGAGGTTTTATTTACTAGCCACAAAACCTTCCTTTCAGTAATTTTTCAATTGAAGAAGGAGTTCTGTTTCTAACTTCATGCTCTAACATGCAGCATAGCTTCAGAGGACTGGCAGGCACTGCCTGGCTTGGATTTTAGAGAAACAGGTTTTTATTCAAGAATAAGCTGACCATGTTATATTCTCCTTTCCAAACCACTTTTATTTTAAATACATCCTTTTGTGGTCAAGAACACACTCACAAGAGAGGCAAACCTGTTGTCTGTTATTGATTTGAGGAGATTTTTCTGAATGGTTAGTTGTTGGGTCTATCAGCATAGGAACAATGTTGGTTTTGAGAAATTCAGACTATTCACTGAAAAAAAATTAATGCACATAAAAAAAAGTGTGCTGAGCAAGATTCACTGGTTTTGCCATGACAGATTTGTAGCTATTACACTATGAACTAGCTTGTCTTTAATTCTGTATTTTATCTATACAGGTGCTTAATGCAAGCCTCCTTATGTTTCTTGTTTATTAAGTTGTCTCTGATAACCTGACAGGGTCTCTTGGGAACTTCATGCTTAGCACAGAGGCAAAGGAGTCAAGCTAAATTTAAGTCCTGCTTCAGAGGGTTTATTTTTAACCAGAAGAAGATCCGGGGTGGACCTAAGCTAAAGAAGAGTTGCTCTGACTAGCCCCACATTTTGAGGTGCAGATCAGTCACTGCACTGAATTCTTTTTCATAAAATTGTCCAGTTTTTGCTGTGGCTCAAAGTGTTTACTGGACCTATTCAGTGAGGAACTCCCCTCTGCACTACTCAGTAGCACAGGGGTTTGTTTAGCCCATCTTGATCTGAGCAGTCTAAATTCAGTGGAGGGGAGAGATTGCACTAGAAAAGGCAGCAGCTACTTTAGGGGCTGAAGCACCTGCTTGTGATGGCAGCTCAGGTAAGGCTGCTCACTCCCTGGGGGAGGCAGAGAGTCCTCCCAGCACTGCTTTGTGCCTGGCATAAGGCTCACTTATGTTTCTGTGAGAGGAAACAGATACCACCCCAAGACAGAGCCAAACACTGAAGCCAGCAAACCTCCCATGAACCACATGAAGCATTCCCCAGGTCCCCGCCCCTCTGGAGCATCAGCAGATCCTCACACCACACAGCCAGATCCCTCATCACCCAGGGAATACTGATCAGTGCACAAACAGGAAAGGCTCCTTCTCTCCAGTTACTTCTCCCCTAGCAGAGAGCACTTGTTAATAATTCAGCTTCATGCCACATCAGGCCTGGAGTGCTGAGGCTTTCTATGCTAAAGCTGTAAATATAGGATGTGACTGCAGCTGCGTGTTCTCGCCTGCAAAGTCCTTCAATGAAATGATTCAGTGCCCCAGAAGGTAATGAAGAAACATCTCGAGGTCACTGCTGAGTGGCACTTACCCACCATCCCTCTGGAGGAAGGGACACAGGCAGGGAGAAAGGCTCAACCCTCTACTGAAAGTCTGTCTGTTAACCCCATTTTAGGACACTCAGAACTTCAGGACCCAACAGGAACAGGGCCATCCAGACACCAAGGCATGAACACAGGAATTGCTAAAGAAGTAATTTCAGCAAAGATGGGTGAAAGGCACCCCTACAGAGTTTGCCCCAAAATTTTGCACCCACTCATTTAACAAAAGATTTTCACCCTGGAATCCTTTAGTTTAAGTACTGGTGAGCACTGAGGGAATGGGCAGAAAGGCAAGGGACTGTAGTGATAGGACAAGGAGTAATGGGTACAAATTGAAAGAGGGGAAATTTAGGTTAGATATTAGAAAGAAATTCTTTACTGTGAGGGTGGTGAGACACTGGAACAGGTTGCCCAGAGAACTTGTGGATGCCCCAGCCCTGGCAGCCTTCACAGCCAGGTCGAATAAGGCCTTGAGCAATCTGGTCTAGTGGGAGGTGTCCCTGCTCATGGCAGGGCAGGTGGGACTAGGTGATCTTTAAGGTCCATTCCAGCCTCTTGACATTCCATCATTCTAAGAAAGATGTACATGGAATAATACAGGGGCTACTGAATAGCAAAGCCCTCCCTAAGGAAAGAGTTAAAAATTACTATTAAGGTGAAGAAAAAAAAACCAAACCAAAAAAACCCACAAAAATGTTATAGTTAAGGCAGTGGAGCTACAAAATCCCTGTGAAAGGATGGCGTCCATGGGTCCCGGGGGCTGGGTGGGACCCTCATCCCCCGCGGGGCAGCGGAGCAGGTTCCCCACCATCCCCGGGGACCCCCGGCTGGTTGCTGGATGACAGCACCGCACGTCCCAGCTGGTGATGTTGCTGTGGCAACCGAGTGTGATTCCTGAGCTTGCGGTGCCACGACAGCGAGCGGGCACGCAGGGAAACGCACTTGGTGACGTCCGAGCCAGGCGGGCGGTGGCCGAGATCCGTCTGCCACCGCCGTGGGCTCGGCTCGCTGCCAGGACGTGTCCCCGCAGTGTCACCTCACCCCCTGCACCCCTCTCCCCACGTTTCCTCCCCTGCTCACGGCAATTTTCCCCCCCCCAAATCCCACTGGAGCTGTCCCAGCCCAATGCAGCCTGTTGTCCGTGCCACACACAGTGAGCTCCCGAGCTTGCTGGGGGACAGGTAAATATCCTGGGTATAAAGAGCCCCTTGTGAGCTCAGCCCACAGAGGGTGACTCCACCAGGTCACGTCCCTGGAGTCCAGCCCGCACCATGGCACGACAGAAATGATTATCTGCCAGAGCCACTGAGCCTCCACACTGTGCATGGCTCATCTCACACCCTCAGAGGCTTGTGGTGCCTGCATGGAGCAGCAGAGGCTGGACCCGAGAGACATCACAGAGCCCAGACCTCCTGTCCCACCACCCCTCCTTTCCCCAGGGCAGCACATCAGCAGAACAAGTGTCCAGAGCATTATCCAGGACAAAGACACACAGATATAAAGCACGTGGTAGTCTGCCATACACTGTTTTTCCCTGCACTTCAGCTGAGCCCAGCTCATAGCCCAGCTTTCTCCTCTAGCCAGTGGTTCTAGAAGAGATTTCTGAAGTTCCTGCAAGGCTTCTGCCTTGAGACATCAGCAGCAGCACTAAGCTGTGAACACCTGAAAGCCAGAATCCAACATGAAACTGAAGTTGAATTTGTCCTGGAGTGAGGAGATAAAAATCTGAACGAGTGCCTTCTTCCCCTCTTGCTCTGCACTAAAAATTTCAAGTGGCTATTCTGTTTAGGCCCATGTCATTATGTTCATAGGAATTGTTTTACTGTGCAGGAGCTCAGAGGTAGGAACACATAGGCAGAAGAAATTCTTAAATATTTCTGCTTATTCACACTTGCTGTAAACACTTCCTCCAGGAGATTCTACAAAGTAGGACACACAAGGTCTTTGCATCCAGCCACTGCATTACTAGCTAGAACCAGAGCTGAACATGATTGAAGGCTTTGCAAATATCTACACAGGAAAATCAATTAAAAACATTTGATCTTTAAAGAGCCATTCTGGGTTATAAAGTTTGCACACCTTATAATGAAAGTCTTTAAATTCCTCCTTTTTTCAAGTAGGATTGCTTTTTCTAAATGCAATTTAGTAGACAATAGCTCAAGAGGGAGGTCTCTTCTCCACTGCAGGGGTTTTGCCAGCTGTATTGGGTGCTCTGATTACCCATGAAATCATAGAGGCCCCTTGCAAAAGAGCCCAAAGCTTAACCAACATTTTGTTTAGAATGGCATTTAGCAAAACCCAGTTTGCTTTGAGCACAGATGTAGGATCAGCAAGACTTGCTGATGCCACAGTGCAATACAGAGCTGGGTAATGCTTGGCAGTGCCACCACAGGGATGGGAAATGCCACCACAGGTGGGAACACAACACCATCCAGAGGCAAGAGTACAACAGGAAACAAGTGGTGGATGAGGGACCTGCACGACAGAGCAACTGGAGTGAAAGGCTGCTCATAAGTAGGCCAAGGGAGCATCTCACTAACAGCCTCATTAGGTGTCCTCCTGTAGAGGCTCAGTTCTGTAGCTGTTGAGATTTGCACCAGGTTTCCATCAGGGAGAGGACCCCTGTCAGTGTTTGAGGGGGGACTGTCGAGATCAGAAATGTTGGGAACAGTTCCATTAGCTCTTCTCACCATCTCCTAACTGTTCTTCCCAGGAAGGTTCTAATGCTGAAGCATGGGAACAACACTTCTAAAAGGAAGAATTTCTTGGGTAGTTTCAGCTGGGTTATGATTAATGCAGATGTGTCATAAATGTAGAGTTCTCACAGAACAGTTACAAGATCTGAGGATGTTTGGATAACTAAAGCATCCAGCTCACTGAATTTGCCCTTTAAATACCATTTACTAGTTTCACTGTGCAGTTCATCTGACTTTAAAGAAAAATTCTGTTGCATTTTGTCTTTACTGCACCCCCCTTCCCTTTTGTCCCTCGTTCATTCTCCCCTCCTGGAGACATCTCAAGCATCAGTTGAAGCTTAAGCTATCACCAGCCTCATGCTGGTAGTTGTCTCTGCAGTTTTGTTCCTTAAGCTGTTGTGAGACCAGTTTCTTTGAGGCCACCTTGGCCCTGACTTGCAGTACACCAAGAGAGGAAAATTTAACCTTGTGATTCCCTTGTTCCCCACATCCTTGGAAGTCTGGAATCCACTTCCAGACTTGGCAGAGCTTTGTAGTGACAGAGGTGCTCTTAGAAAGCTGTTCCATTTGGCAGCCATTTAGCCTAAGCTGTTCATGGTTACTTGTTGAACAAAGCACCATTGTATTTGTTTGCCTACACACTCAGATCCAGGAAAACTGAAGTCTGCTGTAATTCAAGTATTAGACTGGCAGATTTGTTGCTCACACCAGGACTCCAAGGAGGTATAAGCCTTGAGACTTGCTAGAGGGAAGGATCTATACTTGCAGAAGAGATGCATAGTCCCAATAGCTTTTGCAGGTGAAGTGTTTCAGGACCAACTAAACACCCACAAGTTTTAAGAGAAGGGAACCTTTTGGAGAAGTACTTAAAGAGTTCTCAAGTGTTTCTTTACTTAGTTAGCAAGTGATTTGCACAAATTTTATTGCAACACCGGAAGACTGAAACACTGACAGACTAGGCAGCAATTGTCATATAAACCAATAAAAAAAGACCCTAGTGAAGGAAAAGTCTCCTTTCCACTCAGGCAGAATACACAAGAGCCTTTGATCTTACAGAATGGGGATGAACTGGGTTTTTAAGGTGTGGATTAGAAACTTAGTGACCTATGTCCCATACTGAAAATGTACCACCCCAGGAAAAGGTCAGCAGTCAGACATTACTCCTTGACAAGTTTAAGCCTCATTCTTCATATCCCTTACATGAAGGACAATGTGTATAACTTGCAGGGTAAGAATTAGACTGACATGAAGAAAAAGATCTTTACTGTAAGGTTGGCTGAGTAGAGGAGATGGCCCAGAGATTCTACAAGGTCTCTAACAAAGGAAGCTTTTGGGAAGTGGCCAAGTAGTCACTGGTCAGGCATGGCTGAACAGTTTTCACACTGACATGGGAAGAACTAGGCAAAGTTAAGCCTTCTGAGGTTTCTCTTTTATGCAGACAAGACTTTCACTAACATCAGGTCAAGCCTTCTTGCTATTTATAAATACTAAGGGAAAGAGGCAGAGAAGCCTGAAGGAGTACTCACAAGGAATAAGTGATCTCAAAGACTTTGGAACTCACTTGCACTTTCATCTTCATGGGCATAAAGTAATGAAAGAGTGCAAACAAATGTAAACAGGCCTCTATTCAGAGGTAGGTTCCAACCTTTGCTTGAACATGAGCTCTTGAGCAGACTCAGATTTCATGGGAGTCACAATTTCCAGCAGATTTATGTTTCGATAAAGCCAAATGAGAAAGCCTGAAATGACCATGTTTGTTCAAAAGAGATTGTAGAATTTAGCAGTGTGATATTTGTCCAAATAACATCTATTGATTAGCTATGAAGTTGCACAGGGATTTGCCAACTCAAATTATTCCTGTAAGTTTGCCTCTATTCCAGAGAGATTTATTTCCCTAGGCTTTACTCTGTGTTGTTATTTCACTTCATGCACAAATTCTTCCTAAATGTTGTGCTGCTTAGTCTTCATTTCCCTTCCCACCTTAGCACAAGGGACCAGATATCTTAGTGAAGACTCACTAATAAATATCCAAAGCTTTAAGAGCTCGAGGCAAATGCTTATGAAATCAATTTCATTAATACAACCCCTTCTGGGCCCTTTCTGTGCCCGGGGCAGTGGTGCCATGGGCACAGGCCCTCACCCTGCAGAGCTGCAGACAAGGAGGGGTCTCTTAGTCTTGGGCTGCTTTATCAGCAGAGGCTGCAAGAAACCATTCCAGGCATTATCCAATCCAGCAGCTCAGTTAATCTCTGTTTACCCAGATTAACTGTGGCATCACGAGACACAGCCCATTAGCTTCAGGCTGGCTCTCAGCAGCTCCCCCCTTTCAAAGGAGTACTCAGGCTTTCAAAACTCAGGAAATTCCTTCTGTCTTCCCATCCTTCATAATCCTCCATCAAGAGACAGTACCAGAGACTAAGGAGGTCAAACTGGGGGAGAGGGAAGGAGACAAGGCAGCCTTTTGCCCTCATTTGCCTCACCTCAGCACAGGAAGGGAAGATTTGCCCAGTGTGGGGCAGCTGCAGACCACAGAGCTTTAGTGCTCCCGGTCCCAGACATGGGCCTCCTCCATCAGTCTCTGCCCCTTCTCATGGTCAGTGAGCACAATGCCAAGAAAATATTTTGCCATGTGAAACAGGGGATGCAGAAGCCTTTCCAAGCATGAACTTGTTCAAATGAAGATATTAACTCTCCGGTTTCTTTTAATCTCCCTAAGCAGAGCTATAAGTCACTCCAGGTCAG
The DNA here is from genome assembly GCF_003945725.1 of Corapipo altera. NCBI lineage: Eukaryota > Metazoa > Chordata > Aves > Passeriformes > Pipridae > Corapipo > Corapipo altera. Next base: position 2,049,208 of record NW_020884941.1, read on the forward strand.
GGAAAGTGGCATAATTGACCAAAATACCTGCTCAGACCCACATCCCAAGTAGCCCATGATGTTAATCCTGCCCACAGCTCGGTGAATGTGACATAAGCACCCAAAGCCCACAGCCAGGTGGCCACGGGCAACTGAACTCACCCTGGGGACAGGGATGGAGGAAACAGCTGGTTGTCTGGAAAGCCACTGACAAAGCACATACAACCTCCATGTACATACACACCTCCTCCACTCTTCCTTCCCCTCACATCCCTTGGCACACAAGACATTTGCACGAGGCACCTCCTAGTATTTCAGGCACGTGAAGTGGATGGTTTTCATTAAGCCTCTGTCAGCACCACAGACTGAAATGGCTTCTTTATACTGCTTATCCTTATTTATACTCTGCTGATGCCACAGAGTGCAGGTGGCTGGACAACCATCTTGCAGCACCACAAAAGCCTTGTCTGCCCCTTCCACAACACTGCATGAGGCCACTGCAGGATGAATTGGAAAAATCAAGGCCAAGCTGCTGCTGCTTTAATATCACTGGAACATTTTTTGCATGTGTACCAGTCCTCCATATTCATCACAGAAGAGACAGTACTTCAAAGGCACTCATATAATCACTTTTTGGTGCATTCCACCGGCATCGTTAAGCAAGTGTCCATAAATACCCTTCTCACATATCTTGTTTCACTCAGATTATCCTTGTCTCCTTGGCAACTGTCAGATGATGTATAATGCTAGCAGGGATTAGCCCCAATGAGCCTTATAACCCTCGTGTAAATTCCAACTCTAGGAAGGGACCTGACCAAACACTCTTCTTTCCTGGTAATGTTTAAATGTTGCCATAAACAATATTAAATCCAAGAACCTTTCAGCAAACCTGAGTCAAGATGAAAACCAATATGGAGCTTTTTGAGTGGTAGTATTTGTCTTGTCCTCCAAACAAATAAGTTTGAGGCAGGGATACACTTGGTGTTTCACGTCTTGACATGTAAGGCTGTATTTTGAATCAGTACTTAAGAAAAGGCTTGTGCTGAAAACTTGGGCTCTAATATCTTTATCTTCCCTGTCCCTTGGTGCCAGTGGGGATCACACTGGGAAATGCCAAATCCCTGCAAGAGCTTAACAAATTTATGCTACACTTTAACCTATTAATTTCTGTAAACCAGCTGGGTTTCAGGTCATCACGTGATGTGCATACACTGTCTGACTTGAGACTTTCTGCTTCTGAGCAAGCAGCTTATGTGCTGCACCCTCGTGCCCCACTGTTAAAGCAGACATCACCAAAGCATCAAGTCAAGGAGGTACAACACAAACTTTCTGCAAGTGGAGAGTTTCTCTGCTCCATACCATATCTGGGCCTGGTGTAGAAGTTGGTTGTCTCTTGGAAGCCCATTTGGCATTCCTGGGCCAAATTTTGCCATGTATGGTCCTGACTTGAGACCTGTCCCCACATGGGAGATGCAAAGTCTGCCAGTGCAGGGAGCTAAGTAGCACTGCACTATGTGTAAGAGTTAAGGGTTGGAGTATCTAAGTGATTAAAAACAGCCTGTGATGCACTAGTGACATGGTTAAACTACTTGTTCCTTCTTCACTCCAAATCTTTATAACATCCCAGCTTGAGGACATCTGCTCTAATTCAACAGAATAAAAATAAAAAAAAAAGAATCTTTAAGCAGAGCCAAAGAAAGGAGGCTACCTCAGGAGCAAAACCAAATGCAGACACACTACAGCATAAATAATAGTATTTCTGTAATTAAGCAAACAAATCTCTGGCACAGCATTGTGCCACAGCATTGTGTTGAATTCCTATATAGGAATTCAACAATGTGCCATGGCTGATATCTATTAATCAGCTAGAGAGAGCTGAGGGAGGAGGGGAAAAAAGGTCTCCAAGATTGTTCCAGGAGGTAGGTCACAAAACAGTCAAGCCAAGGGGTGGTGGGGAAGCCAGTGCAGGCAGGGTAATGACAGGCAGAAGAAAATCCAAGTCTTGGCACAAGCTGGTTACCAATGATGCAGCCTGGTTTCTTTGCATGTTTCTGTGGACCTGTTTGCTCCCCAGCCATCTGCCAGCTCCAGCACACACCTCATCACATGCAAGACATGCAAGGAAGGGGAGACGGGATCAGTGGCTTAAGGCAGGTGATTTTTAGCACAGATAGGATAAAAATCTTCCTAACTCACATGTCTGTGTACTGGCAGGAGTTCCAAACAGCACCATTTTAGACACTCCAGCACACAGCAGGCGCTCGGGAGATTTAGTGTTGCTACCACAGGCTTGTGCACATAGAGAAATTCAGCTACAGCAGCAGGAGTAATAAAAACTGCTGGAAGCTGAATACCATGATCTCCTCTGTCACTGGTCACATCGCTCTTGATGTCAGGCAGCAAAAGGAAGAGAAAGTTAATCATTTATATGCAGGGAAGCTAGGGAAGATCCCAGTGTAAAACCCTACTGTAGTAGAAGAACTGGAACAGGAGATCAGCCTGTGCTCAAGTGTAGGATAACTCACACACACTCAAGCAAGGCAGCCCTCTCTGCTGAAGATAAGGTGATTAAAACATAACTGGAAAGCAATAAAATTTGCCACAGTAAAGTATGATCACACTCAAACAGGGCTTTCAAAATGAAGCACACTCCCAACAGTAACTTGCCAGGGAGTCTTCAAAGCTGAAGAACAACTGCTGCCACACCAGTTTTGTTGTGTTTTTCTTGCTGACTTTATAGCTGGTCTCCTGTTCCCTAGTTAGGGCCAAAAAGCACATGCACAGGGTACATGCCATCAGTACTGACATTTGCTTAAAAGCACCTGAGCCAAAGCCAACAGCATTTTCCCTATCCCCTCTCCTTATTCCCAAAGGGCACCTCCAGGCCTTTACACACTCTGCCCCTCCAAGACAAATCATTGAAGATGACACGGGAAACTCTGGTGAAGGGAAGCATGCTCCCCTTTTCTCTGTTCATGACAGCTTTATCAAGGGTGCTTTTCCTTACCAGACAAAGCCTCAGCCATCAAACCTTCACCCACCAGGGATAAGAGATCTTTTCTCAGCATCAGACACACAGGACAGGCTCCCAATTCTATCTGTACAACATTTCCCAGTGTAAGATCTTGTGCAGTGCTTACAGGTCTCCACACCCCAGCACTGGTTTGCCCCATGCCTGGGCTGCAGATCAGTCCCCAGACATGACTCAGCCCAGGCTTCCTGAGAGCTTGCTTGGAGTCAGCTGTCAGAAAGCAACAGCCTCTGTGCCAAAAAAGCCCAGCTTGAATGATTCTTACCCCTCTAAGCAGCATCTTAGTGGGGAAAAGGGCTTTCAATTCAATGACATCTGACCTGCATTTGCAAAACATTGGCTACAGGTGCAAGTCTAAATCTAACATGTTTGGGCCAAATTCACTGCCCACAGCCAAGCACAGTCTTTGTGATGCTTTCAGTGGACTCCAGCTCCCAGGCAGTCTTTATTCTAACACAGCTGCTGGGATGTTGCTACAGCAGGTTTTTCTTCCTCTGGCAGCACTGCACCTCCCCTACTTCAGAAAAATAACTGAACACAAGAAGGGTTTGTGACTGTGTTGTCTTCCCCCATACAGGACCATCCATGCTTTACCTTTACTGATGTTTACAGATACACCAAAGCTTGAAACTCATAGAGAGAGGGGCTCTTTCCACTCCCTGATAATGATTCTCCTGCATGTGTATGATTTGGCATAGTATATTTTATATGCCATCCCACAGCATGTGCTGCACCCACCTTGTTTTTCAGCTATGTTTGCTCTCCACATCTACTTGCTTCATTTTTTAATTCCAGGCACAGCTTTTTGTAGGACTTAAAGTACCAAGATGCCAGTGAGTTTGCCAAAAGCTGTTGTTTAAATAAAGTCATGCAAGAACTTCTAAAAAGCTAGATTGTAGGAGGACAAAGCTCCAAGGAGAGATCCACATTCTTGTTTCCAGACCCTCCCATCATCCAGAGACTGGCCACAGCTGCACCCATGCAGTCTCTTCAGAGGAGCACCTCACCTGCCAGGCTGGCACATGCATAAGATCTGGCCACTTACAGAAGTACTCAGCAGCTTCCCAAAAGCTGGGTTACAGGTGTTGTTCGGAAAATTTATCTTCAACTTTGAGTACACCTGCTGTGGCTTACTTTAGGCTCTAAATGAGAAGTTACTATTGCATATTTGCCCCTACACACTGCTGTGGAGGTGCAGACTGCTCTGAAGGCCAAGCCCTGCCCTGAGGATCTACGAATTAAAGACTTAATCCCCTTAGTGCTGACATCTGTGGCACTGCACAGGAGGTAAACAAGTGCTTCTGTGTTCAAGCATCTGCTGCACTGAGTCACAGGCTGAACCTTGGTGGAAACAGAGCAAAGCTGGGCTGAAAGGAGACAAGTGATCCTGTACTTATTACATATGGTAATGTACAAAGTATAGATTGGGCTGCAGCAGATCAAAGTGCTCAGATGTTATTACGAACACACTGTAATTATCTTTTGTCAGCGATCACCAAGAGCAAGGTCTGCCTTGTGCTCAAAGTCTGCTCCAAAGACCTTACACTCTAAACAGATCGTTTCATGCTGCCAGTGAGGGAGAACAATTCAGATATAGCTGGAGGCTGCCAAAGTACAGGAAGAAGCATTGCTAAGTTAAGTGATATCTCTAGAAGCTTTTTGTCTGCAGGTATCCAGCCCAGTTCTGCTGTGCTTAGAATGACAGATCAAATACTAGCTGACCAAGAAATATTTTTAAGTAATGTGTTACCTAACAGCTCCAGAACAATCCCTCAAGAAAGTAGATTTGTACCTTTTTATTTCAGCATTGGAATGTGACATACTGCCACATGATCTTCATGTTTGGGGTTTTTTTTTTCCCCAAAACTTTGTCATGGATTTACTCATTTTTATGTCATTCACCTTTCACTTAAGACGCTATTGCACATATCAGTGATTAAAGCATTTAGTGAAGAGAAAGCTTTAATGGAATAGTTTGAAGCTGTAGCTCTCATTCTGGCCAATATTCACTATAGGGTTTGGGTTTCCTTATTTTTCTAAAGAAAGCAACCACAAGTTCTACTGTATCAGCCATGAGAAATAAGCCCTCTGCACAAAACATCTTCTGTCTTGGTTTAGTTAAGTCAAGCTCCTAAAAATTACTTCTTAGCTCTTCCTCCTCTGAGTTTTGAAATAAATTCAACAAGTTTTGTAAGAAAGAAGCAAACACATCAGCACTACTTTAAAAAAAAAAACAGCCTGATAGAAGTTATTTGGAATCAAACTTGGCAGGGATTTAAAAGCTAATAAAACATCTCCAGGTCAATCTACCATAAAATCTACATTTTAGAAAATGTTTTCTCTCTTCCTGTCTGAAGACTTCCTGAGAGAGATTAATATATTTTAAACCAGCTCCTTGAATTTTGCCCCCACCTTTTTGGCACTCAGTCATTTCACATGTATGGGAACAGACACCAGTATTTTCATGGACTCAGACATGTTTGTAACTGCACATTTGAGCATCAGGTCTACGTATATTGGAAAACTTTTGTTTTGTATATTACTACTAAATCCTAAACCAGTATATTGTGAGCTTAACAAGATGTATAGATGAAGATTTCAAGAGCAGACAGAGCTGCTAGCCTACCAACACATATTAGATATCCCCAGTGGAGCTCAGTTTAATTTTCTTTGAAATAAAGGAGAGAAAGTGCTTAAAGCCAGAGTAAGAGACTGCAAAAAGTTTAATTATTGTCTCTTTCTTCCAGGCACATTTGAGCTTGAACACCTTCAGGCTTAAAGTCTTAGACTAAAAGAATTTCATAAAAAAATAAATTCAAGAATGGAGATTAGCTGTCCTGACTTCTGGCTACCAGGGGAAGACAGCAAAGTCTCTCAGAGCAGGAGGGAATGTTACATTTCTCCTTGCCTCCACCATCACAACCTTCTGCTTAATTTTTCAAAAGGTTTTAATGACCAGGTTAAGTCTTCATGTTTCCAGTTCAGTTATTTCCAAACTAGTCAGGCATTTTGTATTTCATTATCCTGTCATCTGACCCATGCTTATGGCTCACTAGAAATTTACTGGAATATTTTTCAACCTTTAGCTCACATAGAAAAGTCAGACTAAGCTCAAGCAAATCTGGATTAAAAACCCACATCAAAGGTAACAGCCAAAATGCTCTATCAAGATGAAATATGCCTTTTGTCAGGGGAAAAATAACTTATTCATGGAAATTAGGCATTAGAAATGCATTAGAAATTATCTAGGAGAGCAGACCACTGAACTTACCGATGCAAAACATGAACCATCTACCTTTCAAACTCTACCATTCCCCTGCTAGTCCAAGACAAAACTTCAGGAACTGCAGTCTCACACACAGGTGTGGGGGGAATGACAGACTTTTGAACCTGAAGGTCCCAGACCCCCTTGCAACATGTTGGACCCAGGCTGTGCTCCACTGAAATTAATGTTGTGGTTCCTCTCAGCTCCATTTGAGCACGACCAGATCAATTATTGCAGCCATAAGCCCTTTCTGCTTCCATGTGCAAGCAGATAACTGAAGTGCAGAGGAACAAATGCTTCATTCCAGGTGACATGCAGCATCCAGAACTAGGAGAGCCTGATAGTGTTACATGTTCTTACCCTATTCCTCCTCAACAACCAGGAACAAGCCCATATTCAGCTCTGTTCAGAGCCCTACAACAGACACCAGCCTGGGAGCCTCTGTGCAGAGCTGTCTCATCTCCCACACTACTTCTGCAAGGGGAATTTGCACACAGAGAGCAAGAGCCACTTCGTGCACTACTTAGCATGGCGTGTCCTCCAGGCACACTTTGTCCTCTGAGTTATCTCCAGTGCTAATTTATTGCAGCATTCAAAGCACCGTGCCTCCGGCAGTCCCTCCCACAGGAAGCTGGCTGACTCATTTTTCCACACACTGTATTTTCCTCTCCACAAGAGCCAAATGCTTAGGTCAAGAATAAAACATAAAAAAAAACCGGGAGGCTTGTGTTTAAACACCTCCTAAAACATGTGCACAACCCACAGCCACTTGTGAAGCTATTTCTCTCATTCAGACAATGAACCTGGAGATGTTACACCCAGCTAGAGTTGCCCCCATATGGCACACAACTGCCTGTGCTTTTGTTTTAAAAAGCAGTTCCTAATCCTGTAAATTGATTTAGTCCCAGCTAATAGTTTTTGGCCTCAGTCAAACAGTTATCTAAGCACTTAATAAAAGACAAGATGAAGACCACCATTTTGCATTCATTCCCCTAAGCTCTTCACCAAAGCATTCAGGTGTTTGCCTTACAAACTGGTTCTCATATATAACCTAACTTTATAGGAAGGGATAAAAAGAACAATTACATTGCCAGGAAAACCCTGCCAATCTACTCTATTTTCATGCTTTGCTTAATGATGCAGCAAAAGTTCACTATCTTTGTGAAAAGGACTTTTCAAGGACGCTTGGAAATAAAAAAGTAGCAGTATTATGTCCATCTCCAGTAGCATTTCCAGTCTTCCAACCGTGAGAAACATGAGAAGCAACCAAAGTCAGCCGAGGCAAACACTTCATCTCCCAAAACAGGCAATCCAGTTTCAGTCTGAGGCAAGGTTCCAGCCCAACCCCCTAGAAAAAGCCCCAGGTGCTCCCTGCTCTCCCTTAGGGCCAGCTGGGCCTCTGCCTCTCAGGTGTGAGGCATCAGAGCTGATGGGCATTAACCCATTGCTACCCACAACAGCCACTGCATGACTGGGACATGTTGAGAAGAAACAGCACACATTCTTGGTTTGTTTTATTTTACAACACAGGTAAATGGGAGTTCAGTGGTAAACAGGAGGTCAAAGGACATTCCAGGCATTTCCCACTTGTCTTACAGAAGGGAAAGGAAATAAATCTGCAGCAAAGAATTCTCACTTTCTCATTTGGAAAATGAAGGCTCATATTTCCAAAATGTCTCAATTGTGAAAGTAGTGCAGAGCTTAGCATAAGCTGCCACTGCTGCCCTTTGTCTCACAGAATCCTCTCAGGATAGGTTTAAAGCTACAGCCATGAGGCTTTTCCCATCAGTAATGTGTCCCGAGCCTGATGCTTATAAAAGAGTCAGTGCCTTTTCTCCATTAGTCAGTCTCCTGGCTTTAGCAACCCTTTGGATCTTTGATTTCCTTTTTTTCTTGACAAATCCATTTTGTGCAAAAATAATGCTCTTTTGTTTCCTCTTTTGTCCCCCTTCTGTGTTGTCATATAGGACCCCCCCAACCAATCTAGGTCGCCTGTGCCAGCCTGTTTCCCACTGAAGGGAAGGCTCATCAGCCTGCATGGCTGTAACAAAGGAGGTCAGGCACTGTGTCACAGAATCAGATCCTTCCGTCTGAGCAGATAGGGATTTATGGGACCCTCCAAATAAGAGGAGAGAAGGAATAACTGAGAGGAGACCTGCAGGCATGTAAAGAAAAGTGCAGGTAGCTGAGCGTGAAGGAGTGTGGTACCAACGTACCAAATGCCAGATACAAAGTAATTTGCCTGAATTGCACTGAAAAAGGCGCAGAGGGAGACAGACAGGTGCCACATCCAGCTCACAATCTCACATAGGTGTATGGCTTCTAGGCCAGGCCCCAGTGAGGACACCTCAGGCTGGATGCTGCATGTCCCTACTCAGGCTGCCTCACACACCTTACCTAAATGAAGCAGCAGTCAGGGGGTCAAAGTGAGAAGAACACAAAGGGTGGGCTGACAGGTGCTATGGCAGGTTGCAGAGATGGTTCCTGAGCAGAAAAAGAAACCTCTGTTAGGAAGTAAATCTCACCTGCAAAAACTGAGCAGATATAGCCACTCTGGCTACTGGTATTTAGTCCATCTGCCTGTCTGCTTATAGCTACCAGATATACAATAGGTATGTATTGGATAGCACTGTACAGTCTTAAAAATCCATTTTTTTTTCTAAAAATATCCCATGGGATCAACGTTAATCATCTCTGTTGGACATTTACAACCAAAATACATTGTAAGTGTTGCAGGTTCCTTGAATTCTCGTTTTTCCACACACCTTCTCCTGGCAGTTTGCAGCTCTCACACCGGGACCAAGTGGCTATATACTCTGTGTAGTTAAATCCCCCACACCTGGGCAGTAGCAGAGTGAGGGATGAGACAAGAAGAGGATGATTTGTCCCCACCAGATCGTTTGGCTGGGATAGGGGCAGTGCTGGACAGCATTCCTCAGCTCCAATGTCCTGCACTGCACTGGGGGGAAGTGGGAAGAGAGTCTCCAGAAAACCCTTAGCCAGGCCTACCCTCCTCCTTCAACTGTGGTGCTCACAGGGCTGTTTCTCACACTTTTTACCTCAGTTGTCACTGCCAGACAGTGTTTTGTCCTTTCCTAAGTGCATTTTTCCAGAGGCAGTGGATGACAAGCTCAGCCGTGCCCTGAGTGGGGCTGTGGTGGAACCATCTGTGTCCATCATGGGGCCACCCCGGCCTCCCCTCAGAGGGTCCCTCAGCCCCACCAACAGTGTCTGGGCACCAGGACCCAATAAATTCCCCTCCTCACCTCAGCAAAACACGTATTTAATAACTGTCATTAAAATACTCACTAGCCACACACCCTTCACAGCTTTACTGATGATATCAGCCACAAAAAAAAAATCTCCTCACACCAAAAAGGGAAGCGGCACCGCCACAACGCTGCCAGAGTGGGCAATATACACCCTCAGTACAGCTCCACCCTCGTCTCTCACCCTTTTAAACCACAAAAAAATTCCCCACTAGTAATCCAGCCCCTGGCAATAGCCAGTCTGAGCTTTACCTTTTAATTTTCCAGTCACTGTTTTAACTCCAAATTCCTCTAATGGTAAGTGATTTCCTTTTCTTTAACTCAACCCACGAGCTTTTTAATCTTATTTTCTCCCCCGTCCTGTTGAGGAGGGGGAGTAAGAGCAGCTGGGTGGGTTCTGGCCAGCCCACCACATTTTCCAATCCCCTTCTCCACACTTAATGGAGGAGGTGCCTTGACACAGGGAATCCCTCTGGGCACATAAATCAGCAAACACAAGCTGAAGCCCTCAAAAGGTGATGAATACAAGCACCCCTATTACGTAAGAACTTTCCTGGATAGATTAATGCTTTGAATAATAATTTAAAGTTGACCTGAATTAAAAACTTTGGTAAAAATCTCTCAAAGAACTCCCAAACTGAGCAACCCCCCAGGTGTGCAAAATATTGATGGTGGCTTATGGTGCCACCCTAACAAATTTTTTTGAAATTATTATTCTAAAGTGAGATTTTTGTTGTTTCCTCCTTTCCTTGTGTTTCAGTAGCCAAATATATTTTCTTTCCAGAGAAGAGCTGGGAATCCAGGAACCTGCAGCCAGGGGAGGCAGCAATTAGTGGTTTGAAGTGTTAATGGGACCACAGTGGGAACGGGGAGTCCCTTGAACTCAACTATTAGCAAATTAATAAAAGGAATAACACGATCTCTTGAGTATTATAAATTTAGCACTAATTAGGACTTCTCTTTCTTAGTTATTTTAGGCAAGAAAATCTTCAATATCCTTTGTTAAATCTGAATCATCTTGTTTGTAGAAGTAAATCATATGGAAACATTGGTTTCTTTACCCATCTATAGTCTATTATAAACTTTTGCCATTCTCTTTCTTTCTGACTTATAGCTAGATATTTTGTATACAGTTAGTTTAATTTATCAAATTTTCTCCCAAAAGAGGATTTTCTTTGAATGAGACTAATCTACAGGCCATTTATTTCTCACAGTCCATCCCAAGTGTTTCAAAGATCCCCACTTCACAGGAGTGTCAGTGTTCCAATTTATTTATATTTATTTTATTTATTTATTGCTTATATATTCCAGATGTTAAACCTCATGGAGTTATTGTAAGTGGCAAGCCGTCTTTCTCTGCCAAAGATCTACACAGTTTTGTGTATTTTAGCACTGGGGAATTAATCATGAGAGGAACTTAATCAGGTTTGCAATGATAAAAAGCCCTTAATTAGAGCAGAAGCCAAAATGTCCTCCTGCTCTTCCTTTCTTCTTACACTGCCCAAATCTCATTGAAACTTTGCCTGAAGTCCAGAAAACAAATCTCACAGTTGATTGAATATTTCTAATTGTGAATTGATGTCTACGCTTTTGCAGATATGTTTCAAACCCTGCCTGCTGGCTGTGTTGGCTAATTTGCCCATACCCAGGAAATTAATTCTTTTTTAACTACAGAGCAAAGCTGTGATGTTGGGCAATACATGTCTGCCTTTCTGCAAAGAATATTACTTGTCTCTAGCAAGATCAATGCATCACTAAATGATTGGCATAACCACAGAAGATTTAGCTTTTAATGTTTAGGAAACACTGTTTAGGAAACAGACTGGCTGAGGCAGAAGAAACTCACTTCCATTCAACAAAAACCATAGCTTATTTGAGCCATGAAGAGAAAGTGTAGATGGAAGGATTCATCTTAATTGGTGTCACTAAGGAAAAGAGTATGTTAGAAGTAATCAGTAGTGAGCTCATGGTTTAAAACACACGTGTAACACATGCACATGTACAGCACTGTGGAGAACTGAATTAGAAGCTGTATGAAAATACACCATAAAGCCTGAAAAACATTGGACACTGTCAAGGTGGCTTTCCATAAAAATAGTGCAAATTGATGTTAAAATCTCTGGTTTATAATCCCTTAGAAAGTGTAGTTTGGCAGCAATGTTAATAACCTCTGAAACAAATGTAGCATGAAAAGGGGGATTCCATGAGCAGAGCTCAGCTCAGAAGGCTTTGTCTCATGTCTATGAAAAATCAAATCTTTGCAAAGGTGAGTAAGGTATCAGCCATTTCCCTGTCTAGGAGAACTGGATGAAGACCTTTCCTCATCCTCCTATGGAGGGAAACACATTTCTGTTTACTTCTGCTGAACACTTGGTCAGAGAGAGTTGTCTGCACTGTGTATGAGGCTAAAGAAAGTGTTAATTTTACTATTCTCTACTGCATGAAGTAGGATGTGAATGGTGTGTACTGAGGTGACATTGGAACATTCCATCTGCCATAGGGACCTAAATACTAACCATAACTGAGTGCTTTCCTCCCTCCATGTGAGTTATAACTGCAGGAATAAGATGTGTGAGCGTGTAAGCTGAGCAGCATGTAGATAAATTTCAGATGATGATTTAATGCTGGTGAATACAAATCTTATAGTCCTGCATGCAGTCTGCTACTGGAGAGGACCTTTGAGGTCAATTCATTTCCCTTCTGTCATAGGCAGCCCTCTAAAAGAAACTACATGATAAAGTGATACAGCCCCATCACAAAATTAATTTTTTGCCACCATTTCTACTACTGTAAGAATGCAGGAGGAAGAATCCTCCTGCAGCTCCTTGGAAATGTGGAAATCTTCCTATTCCCAACCTTAATATACTCTTTTTCAGTTTATTCACATAATTCTTTCCTGCCAAAATTGTACTTCTGCTTAAATAGCGCTTCTCCCTTCTGTGTGCTCATCCGTGATGTATTTATAGGGAGTCCTCTCTCAGCATTCACTGCATGGGATAAAACAATCCTTTTTTAGTCTCCTTTCGTATAACAGACTTTCCACAATCTGAATCATCCTTGCAGCTCATCCCTTCACCTGCTGCAGTCTGAGCATGGGGAGCAGAACCAGCAAGAGCAGCTATCTATTGTCTTACTGGGAATTTTTACAGTGCCATTAATAGTCCCTTGTTTCTTACTGCTGTATTGTGCATTTACACTCTCTGTGTGTAGAATTGTTCAAGCATATCAATTATGTTACACAGTGAACCATCGAATTCTGGTGTGTCATCTCCACTGGTGCCACTTGTGCTCCTTGGGAGTGTGGTCAGCATCTTGCAGGCAAAATCCTTCGGTACTTTTCAGCTGGTGCTTTTTCATCCTTGATAGCTCCTGCAGAGTGTTTCAGCACGAAGATGTTTCAGCAGTCATTACAAAAGCAAGTGAATCATTCAAGAAAAGCACAATCCATCCATCTTCTTTAGTGTCACCAATTAATAGCTGCTTAGGATGCTTTGAAACCTATAGCTGCCTAAGCGAAGAAAAATAACCAACCCCTTCCCATAGGGCTGTGCTATCATTATATTTTGAGTACCTTGCCAGTGCAAAGAAGCTTTATTTAATAAGTGAGGTGAGGGCAATATGCAAAGGGCTCTGATGTGAGGCTTTAAAGAAGGGTAAAAGACCAGTTATGCCAATCCAGGATAAGAAGGGAACTAAAAAACAATTGGTAGACAAGAATATTTCTTATTATTGGAAACCATTTCTCATTCCAGAAGCCAGTGGTCAGAGCCTGGCTGATTTTGGTGGACACGCTTCTGTCTGCTGCTGCCCCTCCAAGCAAGCAGCATTGGGGCAACCACACTTTCCTCCACCTGATGGAGCTGGAACAGCCTTTTACCTCATGCTTCTGATTTGAAATATTTTGCTGCAGACTGTGCAAAATAAGGGACCATTTTTAAAAGAGGGTAGTGTTGCCTTTGTGGGCAGCTCAGGCTGGGTCTGTGTGCTCATTCCTCAAGTCACAGGGTGCTAGAGCAAAGCCATTGCACCCTTTGGTGGGGCTCCTCCTTGGGAACTCTGTCCCGGAGTCAAATCCTGACCCACGTTTGCCAGACATAAGGATACACTCCCAAACTTGCCCAGAGCTGCTGACCCCCCTCCCTCCCTCCCATCTCACCTCCCTGTCTGAGACATTATGGTTGCTGATGGCTTTTGCCACTGGACACACAGCTCTGTCTGTACAGGACGTCAATGCCACCTGTACAGGATGTCTGAGCAGGATGGCAATGCCACCTCTTGAGGGGAATCAATTCACTTCCAGCTAATGTGCCAGAGGTGGAGGTCTGTGCCTAAGTGTAATGGAGCCTGATGGAGGCTAATTAAATAGAAAACCATCCATTCGTGCTGTCTCATTAGGGATTTGTCATAAAAAGCTTATGTTCTCTTACAAGCCTAAACAAGTGTGTTCCCCATGTAAAAATGAGCCATAAAGCTGTCTGGAGAGTAGTTAACATGTCTAAGCTGTCATTTATAAGGGCTGTCTGCAGCCTGGATCCTGCAGGTGGGAATGGCCTTTCCAGTGTCCTCAAACCACCCTGCATAAGTGGGGCATCCCTCCTTCAACGTGGGAAAGAGGGACAAGCCCAGCCATCCTGCACTGGCAGTCGTGTGGAGCGGATGTTTCTCCATCTGGCCCTGACGGGAGCTGGGAATCATAGGCAAAGAGCACTTGTTATTCTAGAGCTGTGCCAAAGATGTTCAGAGGTTACAAAAGTATAAGTCTAATAGCAGTGTTTGCTGGGGGCTGTGGAGACTGGCTCCCCTCACCGTTGTAAGTGGCCTGGTCTCCTCCTCAACCTCAACTAGGCTACTATTTTTGAGGAAAACTGATTATCCTGTAGGACACGGGAATCATCATGTTATTTTTGCAGTGGAAGGAAGTTAAGGGCTGTGTCCCCTTGGCTGCCCCGAGGGAAAAATCAGCATGGTCTAAATGGCAGCTCTCCTCAACGTCTGTCCGGGATGAGCTTTTCACTCACCCAAACAGTGCAGGATTCAGAGTTTCTGCCAAAACTAGGACTTCTGCAGAAGTCATACGAGGGCAGGTCTCCTGTGCAGGAGGAGATAACTGCTTTGGGTCTGTGCGATGACCCTTGGGGTAACGCCAGCTGGTGTCTCCTTGCAGGCGTCAGAGGTGGAGCGGCAGCTCTCCCTGCAGGTCCACACCCTCCGGGAGGACTTTCGGGAGAAGAACTCCTCCAGCAGCCAACACATCGTGCGGCTGGAGAGCCTCCAGGCCGAGGTGAGTCACCTGTGCTAGGCCCTGCTCCTTCAAAAGGCAGCCAGGGCTGTTTTAGCTTGTATAATGACCCTCCCTGAACTGAGTAAACAGAACCTGCTGTTGGAGCAAACAGAGGGGTGGCAGCAGTGGGGCAAAGGACTCCTCCAGCAGGAATTTTTGCTGCTGCCCAGGGATGGCTGGGCTGGCTCAGGCTTCCAGTGCTGCCTTGGCCACAGCATGCCCGGAAAATGAATGGATGAGAAGGATCTTCCAGGAGCTAAACCATGGCTGTGCTCCTGCAGGGCTGCTGCCCAGTTTGGGTTAAACTCTGGGGCATGGTGGGAAGGACTGCAAGAGGTTTTTTTTATCCTGTTCCTCATGCTTGCGAAGAAAGCAGCAATCCTCTCCTGCCTCTGAGCCACGCACTTGGGAAAGCAAGGAGCCCCTGCCTGTTTTAACTGTGGTACATTAGCAGGAATGATACAACCTTCCTTCCTCTTCCCTTCCCTGATGAGGTGTCACTGGGAACCATGTAGCCAGGAACTACACAAGTAGATGTCCAACTCTACTGCCCAACCAGTTCTTTTATTTAAAGGCCGTCTGGAAAAGCTTTTCCTAAAATCTCTCAATTTGTTCTTTTCTCCCACTCCCACCTGCTCCTTGCTGGTCCCTCGCCTTTTCTTCCCCTCCCCTTGGTGTGGAGCAGCAGGTCCTTGAAGTAAGTACGGAGGCTTGGAAGGGTTTGCCTGCGTGTACATCGCTGTTACCATGCATGCCTGTCACTGTGCATGCCCACCTTGCCTCCTCACCTCCCTCCTGTTTTGCTTTCCAAATCCCATTCTCCCCATGTCCTTCCCATGGCCCAGGGCTCACGGCAGAGTGGTTCTTTTTTCTGTTATACAGTTGTTCACACTGTGTTCATTACTGGTTTGGCTGCCAAATACAAACTCTTGCTACAACCTCTGTATTAAACCTCTTATTTTTTTTCTCCAACCCTCTCAAATCATGATGGTGGTGGGCAGAGACATCTCAGAAGCCATTAGTCACCTAAGAGCAGCTTCCAATACCTCCAGCAGCCTTTACCCTACGGAAATAGCAAGTCAACACACTTGGCTAACTTTCCTTTATGCAGCCAAATCTTTCCAACAATTGGAAAGCAGCAAAGAGACAAGGTCCTAAAAAGGCCAAGAAAACAATGGGAAGTTGCTGAATTTGTCTACAGTCCACGGGTTGAAAGGAGGCCATAGGGACTATTTAGAGTTATACTGGGCTGGTGGATGGCTGGCATGCCAGTCCCCAGAGATCCTGTGTGTACTAATCTGGGAAAAGGCTCCTTCTTCTTGGTTAAACAAGAAGTGACCTTGGCTAGTGCTGATTCATCCTGTGCACTGTTCCCAGCTAACTGAGTCATGGAGGGTTTGTTTGGCACGCTGTCCCTCCGCCTGAAATCACTGCCCTTGACAATTAAAAGAAATGAACCAATTTTAAAGGCAACTGATCACTGGGAGGCTAAAAATAAGCATGGCACAGAAAGGAGTCTTCACAAGGAAAAAGACAGAAAAATCCCTGATGAGGACCTGATGAACACACAGCAATTAAGAACAGCTATGAGCAGTGCTGTGGCACAGCCCTGTGGGGAGCAGGATCCCACAGGCTCACCCTGGATCCTGCTGGCTCACCCTGTGATCTTCAGCACCCATACAGGAGAAAATGCCACCATGCTCAGTCAGGGACTAGCCAGGAAAAGTAACTAGTTTTGCCAGGTCTTGCAAATGTTAAGGTAGAAGGGGTGGGCAGGGCTGGTCTCTGCTTAATCCCTTTGGACATTTCTGCCTGCTCCCTGACCTGCCAATGCCCACCCACCCCCTTTAGAGCTGCCTTTGCAGCCTGGAGAAGGAGGGTTTCCTTCCAGAGCCTTCCTAAGCTTTAAACCACACACACAGTTTCTCTCATACAAGTACAGAATACTTATGCACATACTCTGGCTTTTTTCTGCTGTTTCGTTTCTCTCTCCGGAATGTGATTTCCCTCCTCTCTGCTTCCTGCAAAGTGTGGGGTTCTGACACTGCCTCTCTTTCCTCTGCAGATCAAAATGCTGACGGACAGGAAGAGGGAGCTGGAGCATCGCCTTAGTGCCATGATGGAGGAGAACGACCTGCTCCAGGGAACCGTGGAGGAGCTGCAGGACCGAGTGCTCATCCTGGAGAGACAAAGCCATGACAAGGACCTGCAGGTGAGGAGGCAGCAGTGAGGCAGGGAAGGGATGGGGAAATGCAGTAAAAGACACATTTTAGGGCAAAATTGGCCAGGAAGATAATCAAGAACTGAGAGTCAAAACAACTCATAAATCCATAGAATAAAATGCCTCATGGCATCAAGTAAGGTCCCAGGTGTTTCCTGGGATCTGGGAACAGATAACAGGAGCCTCAGTGACAGCAAAGAGCAGCTTAGGAGGGAGATCTGAGCAAGGGAGTGGGACAGGGTGCCAGGGAAATTAGGTACATGTCAGAACAAGCAGAGAATTTTGGTTGTAGTTCATTTTAGTTAATTTTCTAATAGTAGAATTGGCTTCAGAAAGGGCTTCTTTAGACGCTGCTGTCCCAGAGGGCAGTCACTGGTCTCGTGGCTCTCACTGCTCAGACAGTTTCCCATGGTATTCACAGCCATGTGTCACCAAACATCACTCCCCAGAGAACCACCTGGCACCTCTGGGGCTTATGACATCTTGAGAGAGAGTAAGATTTTTCCATTTTGCTGCCATGGGTTGACAACCCCTGAATCCCCAGGTCTGCAAAACAGCCCTGAAAATTTTTTCCTTTTTTTAACATGTATTTGTATTTGTGCATATATTTTTTAAAAATCTGTCTGTATCACTTTCTTTTTGGATTCATTTCTTACTGTGTTGTTTTCAGCAAATTGTTTTACCTGAGTCCTAACTTTTTCACAATGTTTCTCATTTTAGTGCTGATTAACTTGCTATTTTTATCTTTCAGGATATTCTGGAGTCTAAACAATGTCTAATGACATTTGGAGATTATTAAGCTCCAATAAATAGCAACACCAGCCAAGAGTACTTTTCTCCTGGCTGGAAACCCTGCTTTATGTCACTCATTTCTCCCTCTCAGCTCCTTCAGAAACCAAGAGATTCATCCAGTCCTTATCACCTCCACTAATACTTTTTTTCCAATACCTTGATTTTCTTCACAAGCTGCACCAAAGCCAGATGGAGCTCCAGGAGGTGCGTCTGTCCTACCGGCAGCTGCAGGGGAAGGTAGAGGAGCTCAGTGAGGAGAGAAGCCTCCAAAACCTCAACACAACCAGCACGTCCCTCCTATCTGAGATAGAGCAGAGCATGGAGGCAGAGGAGCTGGAACAAGAACGAGAGCAGGTATTTGCCCTCCAGCCCCTGGGAAAGCCCACGGGCCCTCTGTGACCAGCCCCTGAGGGAAAGGGAGTTTATTGCATTTGATCTGGGTTTGGAGCTAAACTAAGGGCCAGAAAATTGGGAACAACACTCTTTTGACCATATGAAGCCAAACCTCTGCATCCATTTCAAAACCAACAGAGCAAGCTAGACAGATATTTGTGAGGTTCAGCAAACACATGCTTCACTTTACCACAGAAGGAGAATTTCCATGGCCTTGATGTCCCAGCCTCTTGTCTCTTGTTTCAGCTGAGGCTGCAGCTCTGGGAGGCCTATTGCCAAGTGCGGTATCTCTGCTCCCACCTCAGAGGGAACGACAGCGCGGACTCAGCCGTCTCCACAGACTCCTCCATGGACGAGTCTTCAGAAACCTCATCAGCCAAAGACGTCCCAGCCGGGAGCCTTCGGGCAGCTCTCAGTGAGCTCAAAAGACTGATACAAAATGTGCTGGATGGGGCAGACTCCACGGTAAGTTGGTGGCACAGAGACACCTTGGCTTGTGCATGTCCCGGGCCCAGGTGACAGAGCTTGCTGCAGGTTCTGCTGGATCTTGAAGTTCCCAGTTTCCAAGAAAACCTCTGTGGCCCACAGAGATGGGCTGTCACAGTGCACAGCCTGCTGCATGTGTCTCAAATGGTCAGACAAGAGCCAAGCATGTGGGGTTTCAGCCCTGCAGTGGTCAGACCACCTAAAGTTTCAAGCTCGTGCAACCGTCGCTGGCCTGGGAGTCATTCTGGAAAATTAATAAACATAGGCTTACTTTGAGATTTTCAGTAAGTTAGAGTTTCAACGTGGAAATACTGCAGATTGCCTTATACATCACAGTTCAGTTATTTCTCTTAGGGTTTTCCTAACCTTGCTTCATTAGCAATAGCATCACAAAAGCATCGTAACCCCTATGTGGGTAGGTTCTGTCCCTGCAAATTGTCACTGGGTATGAATGTCATGGCAAGAGCTGCCAGACAGGTGAAAGGTTTTGCTGGCACAAGATGATGTCTGTGGGATATTGTCCCCAGGCTGCTGAGCAGGAGGGGAGGACCACTCAGCATCCACAGGAGTGCAGAATTACAAGAAAACACCTCACTTTTCACAATGGCTCAAATCAGGCCTGTTCCCATCCCCCACAAGCTGGTTGCATTGCCAGGATGACTTATTTGAGATGCCATGGTGAGGAACACAGTGCAGACCCTGCAGCTGCAGACCTGCATGGGAGTACTCACCCTCCTCGTTTAAGGATCCACAACAGCTGCAAGTAGGCTGAGTATAGAGATGAAGTTGTATTTGTTAAATAAAATGTGGAAAGTCCTGCAAAAGGTCCACAAACACAGAGATTGTAACCATATGTTACCAAGCAGGTCTCTGTACATTTGGTTTGTGTTAAGCTCTGCATGCTCTTTGTATCATGTGTACAAGCACCACCACTGGCTGAGCACGTTTCCGCTGTGGAGGTATCTGGGAAAAACCCTGAAACTCTACCGAGGTCACATTCACATTTTCTTCTTCCTTGTTTAGTACCTCCATCCCAAACCGGTATCAAATTAATGCAATTGCCTTTTTTAAAGTGAAATCTGAGCAAGAGATTTCTCTCCCGCTCTCAGAGCTCTCGACGAAGCGACGACGACATGTTAGAGGAACAGATCAGGAGAACAAGTGAGGATTCACGAGCCCTGAGGGAATTAATGGAGGGAGAACGGGGGAAACTGAGGCAGAGTTTGGAGGAGCTGCAGCGACTGCACAGCCAGGTTAGCAATCCCCACACTTTACATGTGGTCTTGTAACACCAGTGTTCATCCTCCAAGACATGCCTTCCATCGAAGAGATCAACACGATAAATAACCCAGGAGGATTTAGGCCAAAATCAC
Organism: Corapipo altera; assembly: GCF_003945725.1. Taxonomy (NCBI): domain Eukaryota; kingdom Metazoa; phylum Chordata; class Aves; order Passeriformes; family Pipridae; genus Corapipo; species Corapipo altera. Next base: position 2,069,298 of record NW_020884941.1, read on the forward strand.
CTATGGCTGGATGAGGGAGACATTGTTAAACCCAGTGCAGAGGATTTATGCATTTAGAAGGAGAGTTTTTGACAGGTTGTCTGGGATCCATCCCAGGCATTGTCTCAAACAGCCAAACTTCCTTTAAACCTTTCTCCCAGTCCACTTTTCAGCCAATCTGTGTTGCTTAAGTTCATCTCAGCAGAAGACCCCAAAGTACAAGTCTGCTTGATATGGGGTACTAGAAACCCAAAGGTTTCCAGTCTGACCCAAGCTGCTTGCCTTAAGCCCTTGTGAAAGACATATACATCCCCTGGATGGATATAACAATGCTGCTCTGCTGTGCATGAAGCAGGGTTTGACTCCTTCCATAGCAGCATCACAATGATGCACAGAAATGCACACCCAGAGAATCCTAATCATGGCCAGCCTGTCACCCCAGGGCCAACAGGGCAGAGACAATCTCAACAGCAACAAATGATCCAGCCCTGAAACCAACTCCACACCCAAGGCACAGAATCCCACTGCAACCGCACTGAACGCAGCATCACCCATGTCTGAGGTCCTATGCCAAGAGCAGTAAATGGAGAGAGGCACCCAAGGAGATGCTCTGCAATCCCTGTTTCTGTGGGACAAGACTCCAAATGCTGGAGGGGATCCAGAGGCTGCAGCAGTAGCATCCTTTGTTGAAGGTGCTTGTGCAGCGCCAACTGCACTGGAGCAGGGAATGGGATTAACACTGGTCTTGGCAATGGTGCTGTATTGCCCTTTTGATGTAACCCCTTAAAGAATAAATAGGAAAACATCCCTGTTCAGAAAGTCAGCACAAGTCTGACAGCCTTGTGTAGGGCTGTGGGGGCTCCCACCACGGGACCGAAAAGAGTGAGAGCATCATTAAATACGCCAGCAGTGATGGCTGCCTGTGTGGGGGGGTGGGAAATGGTCCTGCTGACAGAGCAGCTGGTCAGAGGCAGAGTGGAGAAGGGGAGCAGCCCTGGAGCCCATCCTTCTCGGAGGGATGCTCCTCTCAGCGATGTGGCCACCAAAAGAGACAATACTGGGGGTCCAAACTTCCCCCCCAGCAAGACATGAGCCCAGACACTTCTCTGGCTGTGCTGCCATGATCCTGTGCATCACCCCCAGGTCCCCCTTTATCCTTAAACACACCTGAGATGGAGGAGACAAGGGCTTGATGACTGCAACCTGGCTCTGCTGACCGAGACCTTTTGAGGCTCTTTCACACGTTTTGAGTGACCACCTGTACACCACCCTGTGTGTCTGGAGCAGCACCTCACACACGAGGCCTTGACAGGACACCAGGAGAGAGCAGCACGTGGTTGTTTTTTGCTGTGACTGATCTTCCCAAACTCCCCAGCCAAGAAGGACCAGAAGACCTGGCCTGGATCGCAACTCTGGAACCCTGTCTCTGCTTTTAGGGGTCCCTGACTACCAGAGCTCTGAATATTTAGTGAACAAAGGGAAAACTGCAGTTCTATTTTCTTCTTACACCTCTATGTGATATGAAGAAAGATGGGGCATAGCTACAAATGTAGCAGACATTGCTCTTGGAGAAATCCTCCAGCCTCTCACAGCAAGCACACATCTCCCACAGCTTTTGCCTGTAACTCATCCTTGCACTTGCTCCACGTTAATAATTATTCTCACCTCCCACCGAAGAGGCAACATCATCTTCTGTTCAGGTGCTAAAGAAAATCGATGCACATGGAAATCTGGTCCAACCTGGGGGAGCAGTGCTCTGCTGCCTCCTCATCCCTCTGTGCTGTCACTGGTATTGATACAATCAAAGGGAAACTCCTCCTAAATGGCTTTTGGAACTGTAGCACCACACACATTCATTGCTTCTGCCTGAGAGCAAGGTGAGCTGGTGGAGATGGGAGTCACCCCTGCCTCTGTCTACACTGGGAAGTGGTTTCACATCTTCTCCCTGTCTGTCTTCTCCCTCAGTGGCATCCCATTCTTACCTGAAGCACAGATAAAACTAGTTAAAATCCCAAATGGTTCCCCAAACACTGTGTTTTGGGCCTCTTGATCCTCTGTCCCCTGGGAATTCTGCAGAAGTGCTCAGCACCTTTCACATTGCCCCACTACTGCTCTCTGCCCCATTGCTGCCCTGAGGTGCACCCCACGGGGGGCTGTGGGAGGGCAGGGCTCAGGAACAGCTCCCCAATTCCCTGGCAGCCCTGGGACACCGTGGGGAGTCTCTGCACACAGACAGGGCGTCTTCACACCCTCCTCCCCCCGGCCCAGCCACGCTGCACTAACGGCAGATCCTCCCACGCCCTGGATGTGATGAGCCCTTTTTGACTGTCTGCCCTCTATTTAAAGATTTCTTTGAAGATTCAAGCACTACTGAGCTGCATTTAGAGACAGGAGGTGGGTCAAATGCTGGAAGGGTTTCCAGGTGATGGAGTAGTGTAACAGAGCATGTGTGTGCCCTAGACAAAAGAAATTAAACGTGTATGAAATATTGCAAAGCTCTGCTAATGCAATCCTTGCATGATTTCACACCCTATTAACTCACTCTGCACAGGACCAAAACGATAGATCATTTCTCAGACTATTTAAGACTCCACACATATTTTAAAGTCTAATTAAAATTGTAAGATGTGCCAGTAACACCTTCCATGGCACGAAAGGGAATTTTCACATCCTTTGTCTACAGCTTCATTCTACAGGAGACGTGATGGCCCCTTCAAAAAATCTTATTTGCTGCTAAATTATGTTAGCAATAATTTAACCCTGGAAAGATCAGAATTACAACAGGCAGGCCCAGAGGATGCATTCACAAGACAAACTGCTTGGAGAGGGGCAATATTTTAGTACCGATGCCATAGTGACAGCAAAGTCACAGATGGGTCCTGCTCTGCTTTCAGTGCTGTTTCTGCATGTTACTGAGGCTTAGTGACCATCTCACTGAGACCAGCACTGCCACCATCCCTGGGAAGGCCAGCACACTTTAATGAGGTGTTGCACCAGCACTAACAGCCCCCTCCCAGCAGACACAGCTTCTCCTACAAGCAGAGGAGCTCAGCCTCCAGGTTGGCCCGTGTGGGGTTTTTTCCACACACTCATGGTGAATTTGCCTGAGCAGCCCTTGGTTTCACACCTTCCCTCTGCCCACAGGTCACGCTGCTGAGTGTGGAAATGACGACGCTGAAGGAGGAACGGGACCGGCTGCGAGGAGCTGCCGAAGACAAGGAGACAAGTGAACGGCTCCTGCAGGCCATCAGGGACCGGGACGAGGCCATTGCCAAGTAAGTGGCATGAACAGCCAAGGCCAGGCTGGGTCAGCAGTTACAGAGTGCCTTGGCAGGAGATGCCTCTGGGGTGGATTTGTCCTACCCTCTGCAAATCTGAGGAGCTGTTACAGTGTGATGGAGCGAGTCTCAGTTTCACTGGACTTGGGAAATGCTGCCAGGAGCTTGGGAACAGGGCAGGAGATGCCCCATGGCAGGACTGGGGACATTAAGGAGGATGCTGTGAAGCATGTTTTTGCCATCCCTAGTGCTGGCATGAGTCACTGCAGGGAGGAGAGGACTTCAGGGAACCAAATGGTCTGCCCTATTTGTCATATTTGAATTCTTTTGCTCTTCCAGACACACCCTGCTTTCCTGCCCCTCCCCATTACAGCCCTGCTTGGGCTTCTTCCCTAAACCATTTCATTTTTCTGGTCACTCGCTCTCCTTTCCTGTTCCAGGGTCTTTCTTGCATCTCCAGTCCTGTAATTCTCTGTTTCTCCTTTTGGGATTCTCTCACTGGTTTGGCTCTTTATTTTCCCCATCCTCCTTGCACACCTGTGCAGTTCTGCTCCCCTGTACCCTATGCCCCCCTTCCCCAGCTCTGTCCTTGGGCCTGTCAAAATGCCCTGAGCACTCTTTGCCCCGGGGAGAGGGGCAGAAACATTCACACCTCTGTGCTCCAGCTAGAAAGGATATATGTGGTAATCTCTTCAATAAGCAGATGAACCAGGACACCACAAGTCCATCTTCTTAGGGAAACTCAAGCCCCAGGCAAGAGGAGAAGCACAGGAGCATTGCAGCTCTGAAGGTGCAGGAGCTAAATCAGCCTGCACCATCCCTTCACCTTTTTTGAAGTGACCTGATCATCCCTGCTGCTCTTGCCCAGGTAGCTGGCTACCGAATTCCCATCGCTGTCCTCTGTAACACCTCCATCTGTTGGCAAGGATCAGGAGCATCCCAGCTGTCTGCCAGGCGCAGAGAGAGGTGGTTCTGACATTTCCAGTGCGTGTGGGTTGCGGGTTGTGCTGTGGCTATGGCAACACGCTGCCATCAATCCCCTGGTAATATCCAGCCAGCAAGGGGGAGCTCGGCAGCAAAAGCCTGTCTAAGGTGCTCAAACCAGAGCCGGGAGTGGAAGGGCACAGTTTCTCCAGTCCACTAATGACCCTGCTGGCACAAAGCACCAATATTTACGGCTGACTGTCACAGGAGCCCCGGGAACGGGGACGAGAGGAGTGTGCAGGGGGGAGTGGCGGGGGATTAATGAGCAGAGAGTGGCAGCAAGTGAAAGCAGACAAGAGCGACTTGTTGCTGGAAATGAAAACATCCCTCCCAGACCGAGTGGGCTGTTCCCAGGCACTGAACCTCCTGGGAGGCTCGTGATATGCTTCCCACCTCACACCTCAAGGGTTAAGTCGCTTTTGTTGAACCCATCCCCCAAAAAATCCCTGACTCTGAACAGAAATAAAATCACTGCCCGAGGCAGACATCTGGCGTGGAAAATTTTTGCTTGAAGCTGAAGTTTGGCAACATGGGAAGCAATAGGAAAACAGGATCCTATAATAGGAAGTGTTAAGCAACCAGTACCTGGAATATAAACACAAGTTCTCAAATTGCTCTTCTGCAGGGGAACACAAGGGAGCTATTAGGAGGGGAGGAATTAGCTACAGTTAATAAGATGCAATTATTTCTCTCGAAAATGTTTGCAAGGAAAGATGGTTCCCAGCAAGTCATGTTACAGCTTCCCATCACACAGCAGTTAATTGAAAACTTAAGCTTTGTGCTCACCTGTTGTGCTCCCAGTATGGTGAGCAGCATTTCCTAGCTTGGGCAGTTTACTCCATCCTGAAGGATAATTCCTTTCCACTAGCAGCTGGAACATCTCAGCCACTGAGCACTCAGGGCCCTTTGGGCAACCTTGTCCATGGTGTTACAGGCCCAGTGGCCATCAAATACCTGGAAAGAAATGCAGCAGTGGTGTTCCCAGCCTCATTGAAATTGGGATCTCTCCTTAAAGCATAACATTTAATTCAAACAATTTTAACAGTTTGTCATTCTTTAAAAGCATTTCCTGTGATAAGCTCTCTTCTTCCATTTCTTCCTTCCTTCAGTCCAAGTACCAAGTAAAAGCACAATTGTACTCTTTAAAGGTTTTGTCTGTTTGTTTGTTTGATATTTCAATTTATTGATCAAGTGATTAGACACAGGTCATTTGATTTTTAGCACATACTATTCTTTTTTATGCATTAGTAAACAGAAGAAAAGGAAAGAATATTTATATATAGATTTTACCTTGTTTTAGATCTCTGCTTTAATGGCAGATCATGCACATTATCCAGGCACATATTATCTTACACAGCAGTGCATTTGATTTTCTTTTTGTATTCTTCATAGTGTGCTTACCAGAAATCTGCTGGGTTTATAGTAATGATGTCAACAGCTCTGTCCCACTCTTCAAATTAATAGATTGTCCAGAATGGAATGGAGATGAACAGTTTAGGAAGTGAGGACTTGCCTGTGAAAGAAATTTTTGACTTCTCCTCAAGGATATGTTTAACTTTTGCTTTAAAAAAAAAAGAAAAAAAAAAAAGAAAAAAAGAGAAGTCACATGCCCCAATTTCTGTGATCCCCACAGGAAGAACGCGGTGGAGGTGGAGCTGAGCAAGTGCAAGATCGACATGATGTCCCTCAACAGCCAACTGCTGGATGCCATCCAGCAGAAGGTGAACCTCTCGCAGCAGCTGGAGGCCTGGCAGGTGAGCAGTCCCAGCCCCACAGGGCAGGGTCTGGGTGGCATGTGGTCCCAGAGGCACCTTTGGGTGACTGTCCCCCCTCCCTGTGGGTTTGCTGCGTTCTCAGCCCGTAGACTGGGGGGTTTGGTTTTGGCTCTGCAGGAGCCAGTGGTGCAGTGGGACTCGGGGGGGTGAGCTGCCCTCCCTGCTCCAAGCTGTTCAGCCGAGAGCTGTTCATGATACAGGTACACTCATTTAAACAGACTGTATCTCATGGCTGCAAGCAGAATGGGTAATGTGCATGTGGCAGAGTAACCTGCTGTGCCCCTGGAGGGGAGGGGTCCGTGCAGGAGGTGTCCCCAGCAGGTACAGCCTTGGGGACATGTGGACACACCATGTCCATGCATTTCCATAAAGGACCAGAAAGGTGGGAGAGTGGGAGACAGAGGGGTTGTTATGACTGTTGCTGCACTGTTTTCATCAACTGAGAAGATCCATCAAGAAGGAGAAGCTAAAATCCCAGCTCTCCACCAAGGTAAAAAAACCAAACCCATGGCAGTCCCACAGCTGCCCTGGAGATGCTCTGCTTGGGGTCAGTGGGGAAAACCCTCGTCAAGGCAGAGAGCCCTTGAGAGCAGGCAAAGCTGTCTCCTCCCAGAACCAGCACCGAGGGAGGGCTACTTTAACACCAAATAAAGCAGAATCAAAAGGTCTGTGCCATTTAGAGTGATTTGTTGCAGACCATGCAAGACCTCAACTCTACTAAAAACCAGCCTGACCAGTAGAAACCTTTCCCGTACAACCTCGCTCCTGTCTCAACTCCACTGTGTTTTCGTTTCTCTCTTTTTTTTTTTCTTCTTTTCTTTTCTTTCTCCTGCTTACAGTTTGCTTCCTCAGGGCTTTTTACTATCTGGCTCCTTTGGTTTCTGATCTAGTGGCCTTTCTCAGTTCCTGTACCAACAGCTTTAGTCGTACACCCCTCCTGCCTTTGAGGTGAGCTCCCCACACCCTCGCCAACACCCGCCATCCCCTTGCCTGCTCCATCTGCTGCCACCATCACCCACATCCTTCTCTGCCCTCACCATCATCTGGCAAGAGGGGTCAGTGGGGGGTCTCCGTTACCCACAGTATTCTGCACACACACACCCCACCTCAGCACCAGGCCAGGGCACGAGGGGTAGAATCCCCTTGTCCCCATGGCGAGGCTTTTCCAGGTCACCACAGGAAAAGCCAGGCTGAGGTGCACATATTATTAGTCCTCTGTATCCACGTATCTAGAATCTGGAAAACTTCCTGAAATAGAGACTGGCATAGGAGCTGTCTGGATCCAAGTTCTGCTTCAGTTTGGATGGGTGGTATTTAATGTACTTAGTACATTTAGTATTTAGTGCTAGAGTAAACCCAGCTTAGGGTTTAACAACAGGTCCTATTGCAGCAATACAACAACCCCAGAGCTGCTCCCACCAGCTCTGACATGAGGCCCAGGCCCACTAGCACAGCAGTAAGTTGTCTCCAACTTACTGACCTAAAGCATTATTACACAGCAAAATAGTTTCCAACCACCTAATGTCCCCAGAACAGCAGCTCAGCCACAGAGGCACAAAACAAGTCGGGTGATTTATGTATTCTGGGGACTGTTTTCCAAAGGTGAATGTTTCTGATAAAATAGAATAAGAGTCTCTGCTTTAGCTGGGCATAAGTAAAAGCTTTAATCTGATAGTATTTTGTTCTTGCACCCTTCTAGTCTGCATTTCACCAAGGACTCTCAACAAGATTACAGGCTATAAAATAGGACACAAGCAAAAATCCTCCACAGCCAAGTGCTGTGCTCTCTGATTCACACATCTGACAGACAGGGGCCCAAACACAGTGCACTCTCAATAGTGCATACTGTATTTTTATATATATATATATAATATTTTTTGTGTATATATATAAAAAATATATATAAATCATACTCACCCCTTGTCGTGTGCTTGGTCAAGGACACAGATCTGCCATGCAGGAGCCTGGGTACCTACTTCTTTTACTAGAAGAGGTGCCTTCAAAATCCCAGTGCCATACATTTTCACATGGCAGCTTCAGCTCTGGAAACCTGTTTCATCTTAATACTGATGTTTACCTTAACCTCTTCAACTCTCCCTCTGCCTTTCCTCTCTCCAGCCCTGCTCTTAAAAGACCCAAAGCTTCCCCAGTCTGTGTAGCTCTGTACCCTCCTGCTCCCCCAGGGAAAGTCCCCATAATAAATTCAGGTCCAGGTCATGGCTATTGATCCTTTTCCCTGCAGAAAACGCTGCAACAAGAGATTAAACATCGTTCAAGCTTCCACTCCCACTTGGCTGATTTGATTTCACATACAGAGCACCTGCTGGGCAATGGCAGCACCTTCCCTTCTGTCCTGGTGCTTCCCTGACAGGCTGCCCTGCATGAGGTGCCAAATGAACAGCACTTCCACCACTACAGCCCATCCAGAGAATCCTTGTTCTCACCAGATAGGGCCTTCAGTCCTAATCAGGGACCAAGCTGCTGGAGAACATTTGATTCCTCCTGTAGGGCGAGTTTGTGGACACACATTTTCACTAAGCTGCAGTTTAAACATGCAATTAGAGCAGAAGTAACAGATTTGAAGATTTAAAATCTGTAGAACTGATAGCCATGTTTTCAAGGAACACGGCAACACACTGTTACTGGCAACAGAACTGGCTAATTATTTTATGTAGAGCAAATCCATTGTGCTGCAAACGTGGAAAAAAACAGAGAATTTCTGGTACATCTCAAAAGCCCCAGTTCATGCCGAGCTGTCAGTCAGATTGCTTCCACTGCTCTGCTCTGGGGGAAGGAGCAGATTTAAGGGATGAGCTCAGTTCTCTTTGATAAGTCTGGTGCAAAGCCCACATGGGGTCTGGCCGGCCCCCACACCTTCCCCAGCCCCTCAGCACCTTCCCCAAAGAAGCCCCACTAACGTGGCTGTGCTGGCAGCTCTGCCACACCTGCCTGCTCCCCACGGTGCACACACAGGCCTGCTCAGCACAGACGTCCTTCCTTCTTCTGGCATCTGCTTTCAGCTGCATTTGTTCTTTTTATTTATTTCTCCCCCCAAAGGGGACATCTACAAGCTGCAAACAGCAGAGGAACATAGTTCAGGGGTGTCACAGGGTCCCAAGCAGGCTCAGTGCTCCTGGGTGAGAGCACCTGAGTGATTTATCCCTCAGAACTGTGTGATTTATCTTCCTGGCTCACTGAAAAGCCTCAGGGCAGCAAGCACAGCTGAGCCTGCTGTCGGGTGGGGGTTCAGACCTGTCCCCACTCTTGTCATCCCTGCTCCATCTCATCACTGCACGTTTCATACCCATTTCAGCCGCATCCCGGCACGAGCTCCCGTGGAGCATCAGCTGCCACTAACACCCCTCTCCTCTCCCTCCGCTGCAGGATGACATGCACAGGGTCATTGACCAGCAGCTGATGGACAAACACCCGAAGGAATGGAGCCAGCTTGCTTATTCCTTCTCCAGTGGCTCCGGAGCCAAGCGGAGTGCCAGACCCTCCCCCGCGTTCAGGCCGGAGCAGCAGGGGGACGAGCCCGTCGGGGCGGAAGGAAACCGTCTCTTTTCCTTTTTCAAGAAAAATTGATTTGAAAAAGAGAAAATTCTCCAGCAGTTCCTGCTTCAAGATGGGGAGTGGGGCAGCTGCCCAGCTTGCTGATGGACCCAAGTCTGATCCACTGAGTAAAAAAGAAGGGGGCAAAGGAGTTAACCCTTGAGACTCTGCACTATTTACACCGCACCTGGTCTGAACCAAATGTTTACATGAATTGGAGATTTGCAAATTGACAATGTGATACTAATAGAAAGAAACTTTTCTTATTCTATAAGTGAAGTGATAAACTTCAGGGTATATTTTAGGCGCTTCGGCACAGTCCAGTTTCTGCTGTGAAGAATACTCTGATTGTCTTAAAAGCATTCTCATGCTGGAGAAGGAAATAAGCAGCCCCAAGACAGAGCAGTGCAGGGGATTGAGAACTGCTGTCACAGTGAGCACAGGGGGAAGAAGAAGCTGAATGTAAGAGAAGAGAGGGGAGTCACTTATACCACCCTCCAGTCCTGGCAGCTGTGACATCCTTCATCCATCCCACCAAGACTGGAGTCACTCTGGCCCCAGCATTGCCATGTTTTGACAAATGTAGCTTTCTCTGTGGTGGAAGTTGAGCCCTCACTTTAGATCCTGCCTGGGCACCTGCAGCTCTGCGTGGCTGTTCACCCTCGCTGGAAATCCAGGCTCCTCACAGCTCAGGGCAGGGGGCAGATTGCTGGTGTCACTGTCTTCTCCAGCTCCCTCCTGTTACAGAGGTAAGAGTTGCAGTCTGTAGCTACACAGAATGTTAAGGATTTCTCCCCAAGAGACTGACCATCTACAACAGATTACAGACTGGATTAAAGTTGTGGATGTTTGGTCCTGGGGCAGCTGCTGTCCCTCTGATGACCAAAGGTAGTTGAGGAGCTTCAGCAAGTCACACACTTCTCCCCAAAGCCATGCACACCTCCCAAACAGAGAAGAAACCTGTCATTTTAACTGGATAGGTCCCCAAAAGCCCAACTAATAATTCACTGAAAGCCTACCCATAATGATGTCAGTGGGTCTTTGACACTGGGTTGGCACTCAATCCTCAGAAAGCACACTGGCATCTGCCTTCACTGAGGCCAAAGGCCATCAGGGTGTCTACAAAACTCTGGAAAGCCTGCAGGTTACTCTGCCCTATGCAGTAACATTGGCTGGGGCCCAGCAGAAAGGAGGAGTACTTGTCCCTGCCTGCAAGTGAGTTACTTCTCAGCCCTTTGGCAAGCAGGGAGCCAAACCTCCTACTGATCAAAGATGATCAGAGCCTGCTTTGCACGACTTCATCAACAAGGAGCAACGTGACTTTTTTGGTGTATGCACACAGCAGTGCTGGAAATCCTGCAATACTCAATTAAGGATCTTCCCTCTGCACTGGACGGGCACCTTACAGCTCTTCTCTTTAACACAGTCTACCATCATAAGTCAGTGAGGAATGCCAGGCTCAGTTCAGAGATGTCCTGCTGCTGTCATGCAATTTTCACACATTCTTGCAGTTTATGATACCCACAGGCCCTAAGTTGTCTCCCTGCTGCTTTAAACAGGCCACCACCTACACTGTCCCACAGGAAACAGAGTTGGGTACACCTTCAGCTCTGCCCTGCTCAGCAACTTTGGTGCTAAAACACCATCCTACAGGGAGCTGCTCTCTCTGCTCACTATTTACAGGAACAAGCTTTCTGCTAGAATTAGGTATCAAACACCTTCTTCTAAGCAGCAGGTAAGAGGCTGGTGGCTTGGGTTTTATTATTATTCAACTTACCTGTGGGATAGAACATCCATAATACCTCAGTACAAATATCCTTTCTGCCTACAAAGATTTGAGCATTCCCATATTTCCTTGTTAGCATGAAACTACCGCACTGATATTAAATCATCTTGCACTAAGATAGCTCCATGGTACGAGAAGCAGAGTACTCTGAGGTTGGAAGCTATGGTAAAGAGCTGAGTGGTAAGACCCATTTACTTGAATGCAAAGAAACCTGGATTGCAGAGCCTGCTCCAGGAAATACTTGGACAAAGCCCCACCAATACAGCTTGATGCTTTTGGGGAAAGGAATCCGAAGTCTCACAGGCAGGGAAGGAAACTGAACCTTGGCCTCTCCTTTCTAGGCAATGCTCAACTGTTGAGTATCTGCTTGTATCCACTTGTGCAAGCGAGGGAAAGGGATGTAGCACAGTGCCAAGTGCTCTCAGGATGGTGAGTCCTCCTGTCTTACCTGTACTGTGACTCTCCACAGGACAAAGACATGAGGCACATGCTCAGCATCTCCTGCTGCCAGGACTGTTACACCCACATGCATTAACATAACCTTTGATACCTGCAAAAGGAGGGTTCACGGACGCCAGCAATACCTGTGAACAGTTACACCCTGAAAAGGATGCTCTGCTTATTGTGGGAGAGCCACGTGAACATCTCGGTCCTCACGGACCTTTTTTCTGCTGTCAGTTGTCACTTCCCAGGCCCCACCAGCTCTCTTCAAGCCACAAACCCAGCAGCTGTGTGGGACTCTACCCCCGTGAGGATGGATGGATGGATGGATGGATGCAATCCAAAGGCAAGGGCCTTAAGTTATCCCATGAAGATGCAGTAATGAGATGAAGAAAGGTGCCTTCTGCTACATGTTTTCTGAGGAAAGCAACTCGTTCACTTGCAGGGGTAGGCACAGCACATCTCTTCATTTAAGGAAAATCCTTAATCCCATTGCAGTTTTATGTATTTAATAAGAGTGATGGAAGAGATTGCAAGAGGAAAGTCAGCGTGTTCCAAGGTGCCAGTTGGGTATGGTTTCTTCAAACTAGCCCCTTAACCCTAAAGACTTAGTTGCACTACTAAACCCAGAAATACAAGAGAACTGGGTGTAATGAACTGGACAACACACCAAAGGAGACCTCCTTGTGCTGAGCTGCTACTCCACAGGAACAGAAACTGCCTTAACATAGCAGCTAGGTTTTGTTGTTCTGTCTTCAGAAACCTCACCCGTGCAGTCCTTCACTCTCATTTGTCACGTTGTGTTTTAACAAGGTCCCGACTACTTCACTTCGCACTGTCATCAAAACACTCACCTCCATCCTGTCACAGCCAGGAGCCTGGAATCAGCCTTGCAGTGCTGGTTAGAAGACACTTCACTCGTGGTACTTGATGCTCCCAGGACACACATGACATCGGCTCCAGTGGGTGAGATGGAGGAAGCGCATTAATCCGGCAGGTACTCAGGATCCCAAAGGAGATTTAAGGCGTGGGATCAGCAGCTCTAAACACAACCCTCAGCCTTGCTTTTGAGATAATGGTAAATAAAGCAGTAGTGCTGCACAGTCACTGTTCAAATATTGCACAGAGAAGAGATGCCTGCTGAGATTAAGGTTACAAAGGACTTTCCCACAGTTCAGTAACAGGTGACTGTTTGGGCAAACGTTTGTTACGCCAGCCTGAGGGAAAAGGGATCAGTCTCCCCTTCCCAAACTCTGTAAGGGAAGCGACTGTAAACAAGGAACAAGTGTAACTGAAAGGCAAGTCACTAGCACTTTATCTTATTACAAACTTAGATCAGCAACTTGCCATCAAGGTGAACAGTAGATCAGCTAATGACAACAGAATAATTTTGCACAGAGAAGCAGGAAGGGAGGCTGCAGGCAGGGCCGATGCACTTGTCCTACTTAGGATGGTAAATTCCAGATTTGCCTCTCCATCAGGCAAACTCTCTACTCCCCACTCAGCTATAAAAAGCAAGATTGTTTGAACCAAAAAGCCAAGAAAGGAAGTGTCTGGGTGCTGCAGCAATGATTCCCTTGGATTGAGAGGGGAAAAGCACACAGCAGGGACAAGCAGAAAGAATGTATCTATAGATATGTACATATACCACAGTGCTGTAATTTTTGTATGTAGCAGTAATGTAAATAAATGTATGGTTTTTATAAGATACATATTACAAAAATCTATAAAGGCATATTTTTAGTAAAAACAATGCTCTACTTCTTTTGTAAATAGTTCTCTTCAGAATAAAACAGATCATTTATAAGATACCGTCTCAGCTCTCACTGCTTATTGTGCTCAGCTGCAAAACAAGCTCATTTTTTGAACTGTCATTTAACACCCAACAACATCTTTAGTGCTGCATCATCCCAAGAAATTCAGCTACGTAAAGCACTTGTGTGTGTTCAGAAGAGAACGGGCCAGGAGAAAAAAAAAACAAACAACATTTGAAGCATCTGATTTACCAGAGGAGCTGGTAAATCATCCCACCTTCCAGCCACTTTCGTTGTTTTACTGGCTGTTACATGGAGGCAGATTCAAAGTGTAAGGAGTTTAGACACAACACACAGACAGTGACACACCTCCAGCTTGCACCAGCCACAGTTCAGACCATCCACACGTGCTCAGGATTCCCCTCTCCCTAGTCCTACCAGAAGGGTGCAGATGGAGAAAGGCACCTTCCCACAGCAGGTTTCCATCACGCCTCCCCAGGAGTGAGGCCTTGCCCCGGGCAGCTGCTCGTGCATGGAGGGCAGCAGGGCAAGGGGATGCTGAGGGCAGCACACACAGCCACGGCTGCAGAGTTCCTGCACAGATTAATTAAACACACATTAATTTCCTGGGAAAGTGAGGACAGACTCCAGATGCTTTTTAATCACCTCAGGGGCTGACCCCTGCTGCCTTGGAGGAGCTTTCAAAGCTCACTCAAGACTTCTTGTTGAACAGAAAGACAAAAGATTACAGCACAATCACAAGCATCACGCAGAAATAAGTTACCAATTCCAGCTTACTCTTCATTCACATTTAAAACTAAAATAGCAACTGGACATTTGAAAGCATTAATTGTGGTTTTGTCAATATCCCCTCCCAGGAAAAAAACAATACAGCAGCAGAGCTCACCCCTGGCTTGCCACCCTCCACCTCCATGTGCTGGTCAGCAGAGGAAACAGAGCCTCAAAAAAAAAAGATTTGGCAGCTTGTAACCTTTATTTTTAGTTTTTTAAAATTATTTAAAAAGCATAATTAGAAACTTTCATTACAGAAATAATCCTAGCAAACCAGTTAGACATTCCATTGCTCAACATTTAGGAAACTTCACATCAGCACCACTAGAGACACAGTCCCCACCCCTTCCAAGTGAATAGTTGTGGCAAGAGCAGAGGTAACTGCTCCTCTACAGCCAGCTCTGGGGAAAAAAAAAAATGGAAATTCCCACTTTAAGCCAGGAAGATGGAAACCTGGATTGGCAGAGTTCAAACCATGGCCACCAAAACCTGGACTCAAAGAGGACCAACTTTTCCATATAAGAGAACACTCCAGGCTTGGGTGCACCATTTCCTCATTTTATTGCATCATTTCCAGTAAATTCAGACATTTTCTTTACTTCTGCCTATATGAAGTTACTCCCTCCTAGATCTGCACACACGCTACCACAAGAGTCCCAAAGTTAACACAGCTGGGCCCTTTAATCTGCAAGGGGTAACTATCACAGGACAGCTCCATTCCCGCGGGAAGGCTCCAGGGATGGCCCAGCTCCTCCTGGCACACACCACATTCAACACCAGAGAGCAGACAAGGATGGACTGGTGGGAATTCAGCCACCACTTTCCACAGCCACTCAAGTCTTACAGTTATCAGAGCTCACTCCAGCAGTATCATCCCAGCTCACTCTTATTCTTGGGTTACCAATGCAAGATATGTGAAGAAAAGAGACGGGTGAAGGCAGCTGGATACATATTCCCAGCACCTGAACTGATTAAAAAAACCATGTGTTACACATTCATTGTTTGCATTTTGTAAAAAGTCTTTAAAGTGATTGACTGTGACGTGATTGTATGATCGGGGCTTTTACCACAACCCGAAAAATCTAAAAAAATGCAGGCAAAATAAGTGACTAAAATTTAGCCTCTCCTGGGGGAAGGGGGAGGAAGGGAGAGAAGTGGGCTGACTCCAAGCTCATGGACAGCAGTGAATCACATCCTACCAAACTAAGGCCAGCAATTCCATAGGGCCACTTACAGACACACTGAGTATGCCCACCTTCAAGGCCTTAAAGGAAGTCATACCCTCCATGCCTTTTAGTCATTTTAAGGAAAAATTATTTTTTAATATTATTTAGGCAATTATTCAGGTGCTGAGCATGTCCTTTCAGCCCAGACATTTGATATTTTAGTTACACACACATACACTCTTCACCTTTAACTACATCTATTCAGGCTGAGGAACTGAGCCCTTGTTTTCCCAGAAAGGCCAACAAGGGCCAGGAAAACATTGAGCACAGTGAGCCCAGTTTGTTTCCAAGGGTGATCCTCCACCACCACATAACCCAAGCAAGCAAGCTTTCCATTTCTTTGCATTAAACAGCAGTCCTCCTTCCTAACAGAAGAATTCTGGGAGTGATCCTGCAGCAGCTTTCATATTCAGACATCAACCCAGAACAGCTGGATTTATTTTCATGCCTTTTCTCTCTCAAAAAACAAAAGCTTTGCCACCAAAATTCACATTCAAGTTCAGATTGCCTATCTGTGGACAGGGCAACAAGGAAAAGTTTGGGGTTTTTGGCAGAATCACATGAATTTTGTTCTTCTCAAAAGAAATGGACCCTCACTTAGGACACTGGCAGAACCAGAAGCAGAGGTCAAAGAGTTAAACTTTGCTTTTTAAAAAAAAAAAAAAAAAAAGGTTTTATCCAAATAAATCCCACTTCTGCAGGTCAGTTTGTTTTCCAGTATCTTGATACAAACTACAGGAGAGCACAGGTACAGCTAGGCTGCAGCACAAGGAGGTGAAACCCAAGGATCCAGCCACAAATCGGGACCGTGGCAAACCGAAATTCAAGGCCCCAGCAGCAGCACCAGCTGCCAGCCCAGGGGCTGGTGAAGTGAAACCCCAGGCTCCAGCAGTGACACCTGCAATCCTGGTACCTAGAAAAACACAGCCTGAGCCCCAGTAAAAGCCTGAGACTCCAGGAGAAGCCAGAGGCCCCAGGGGCACCAGTTGCCAGCCTGGAGCCCAACAGAAATGCAGCCAGAGGCCCCGGGAAGCAGTCGCTGCCAGCCTGGGGCCACCTCGAGTTAAGAACTTTGTACTATTTCTTTAAAAAGATGAACTCTGCAGTCCATGATTGGTTGACATTAAGAAGGCAGAAGCCAAAGCGACAACAGGGAGGCGAGGCTGGTTAAAGCAATATACACTATATACAAACTCTTGGGTTAATTAGTCCACTTGGTAGGCAACGTCCTTCTTGTCTACAAGGCGCACTGGAATGAGCAGGGGAGGAGAGGGGGGCAAGATTCCATCCGATACCTTCTTGGCACTGAAGTGGTAAGGTGCCAGCGCCTCTTGATAGAAAACATGGAGAAAAAAATAATCTTTAAATAACGGCACAAAACTGAGAAAGTCCTCCCAAAGCCTGCCCCAGTGGAATTGCCCGAGTCTAGCTGGAGGGGCTGATCTGTCTGAGAGCAGAGTCTCTGCAGCAGGGAAAGGGCATTAGCAGCACCTCTTCTTCCTTTTACTGTTCTTCGTTAGCTTCACCACATCGTTCTGTTGCTGCTGTTGCTGCTTTGCTAAGTTTTCTTTCTTTGCTCGCAGGACAAGCTCTGTAATGCAATTAAACATCTGCAAGAGAAACAAGCGCGGTCAGAGCTCCCCAGAACTCGGGCTGGCTCCTGTGGGGGTGCTGCTCTTTTGAAGCGACTCCACTGTTCTAGGTATTTCAATAATGCTTCAGAGATCTTCCCCAACCCACTACAGGCCCAGAGGAAATCCAGTACCTTCCCAACCCACTCCCAAGATAAATTGATAGCACCTCTATCCCCTTTTCCAAACCAGTAAATAAAAACAGGTCAGTTTGGCAGCCGAGGCCACGAGTGAAGACTGGGCAGTCCTACCTCCTACAAGCATTCTCCCTAATGACACATCTTTTCTGAGACCCTGTCTAATATGTGAGCACTGCAAAGCTACTGAAAATAGCAGCGTGGGCTCCTTCATTTTGCTTCCCCAACTCTCCCAAGCACAGCTGGATGTCTCTTTTTGACAATTTACCTACTTGCAACTCGTACAAAGCACTTCATCTTTCTTCCTCAATGGGAAGAATGTAATTTTTATTTTTTCCCCACACCACTATCCCCAAATGGTTGTATCTACGCTCCTCTGAATATTATATTACCTCTTCCACATTAATATTTTCTTTGGCGCTGGTCTCAAACAACTGGATCTCCATCTGCCCAGCAAATTTATAGGCATCTTCTGTTTCTACCACTTTTCGCTCTGGGTCATCATTCTTATTCCCCACTGAAAAAGGAAAGGGAAGGAAAGAAAAGAAGAGTCAGTTTGGCACTT
Organism: Corapipo altera; assembly: GCF_003945725.1. NCBI lineage: Eukaryota > Metazoa > Chordata > Aves > Passeriformes > Pipridae > Corapipo > Corapipo altera. The sequence goes on from NW_020884941.1 coordinate 2,087,198, forward strand.
TGGCAGGTGAGCCCACTGAATGAGCTGATGTAACTCTGATTATTTACCTAGTATCCGGCAGACATCGTCACAATTCTGATTAATTTCATGCAACCACCGTTTTACATTCACAAAAGATTCTGCACTTGTTACGTCGTAGACAACAATGACCCCATGTGTTCCTCTGTAATACCTGTGGAGCAGCAAAGGACAGTAAATGTTAACTCAAGCTGGGTATCACCTTCTCAGCTCTTTTACTTAGCCTCCATAGGATTCCTAACAAATCCACAAGTTACAGCAATCAAGTGCCTCCATTTTCTTTCGATGAAGACTCATATAATTCTTTTATAACAGCTCGATCACACGCTATTCCTCTAAACCTACAGACCTCCCTGCTCATTCAGTCTGTACAAGTAGGTTTCAAAGTCCAAAGACTGATAATAACTTCCTTGTTCAGGTTGTCAAGACCTTCAAACGTTCATATTGTCTTCCAGCTCCGTGACCAAAGGCAGCGCAACCCCGGCATGTCCCTCAGAACTGGTTGTGATGTGAACCCTGGCGTTGTACAAGCCACATCAAGTTTCTGCAGTAATTTTGTTATCTGTGAAAGATCACTTACAGACTAAAATTTCAGCAGATCTCCAAATATACTCAACCCTCAATCACAGCTCTCTTGAGCTCACAAAAATTTCTGTCTTGTTGAGCGACTGTGTTCTGATCACACCTTCCTACTCAACAGATCGACTCCATATGTGCATTCACTGCGCTCTGCTACCTTTAGCCATTAAAAATAAGCTTCATTTCACTTTATTCCTAATAATCTTGGACAAGCAGCACCTTTAAAAGACAATAAGCAATTCTGATATGCAATAAAAATATCTGAATTCAAGTTCCAACATCATCACCTGCACGAACCTACCAAAGGCAGGCAGTGTGTGCACCAGGAAAATGCTGTATGAAAAAAAGCAAACTCTACCTTATCAGTTTTCAGCCACATTCACAAGGCTACCAGGTATGTTCCCTACTGCAAATTAGGCAACTTTGCTCCCCACCCCAAAAAAAAAAAAAAAGTAATTAAAACAGCTGAGAGTGAAGTCTTCACCAGCATCCATTTTTTATGTTATGTGTAGCTTCATTCTTTTCCTTTCCTCCTCTCCTCTTTCATATGTACATTAAAATTTTTAATAAAACGAATTCAAGAAACCAGCATATAATATTGAGGATCTTCCCTTAAATTTTGACAGTACTCCTAGTCCTTGCTCTCTTACCACATGTAGCACTCTCCCTTCCACTGCACTTCAGGGATCTCCACTGTGACCATTCTGCTCCTCTTTGATAATTTATTCCATCTCAGTGAACATACCTTTGAACATGAAAGCCTTTGAATTCAACCCCAACACACCTTTCAGAAGATCTCGAAGCTTCAGCTCACTTTGCTACTGATGCACTTGTGAACAAATCACTATCTCTTCCCACCTCCAGCCTCATCATCCTTCTACAACAGAAGCCACCTGCCTTTATAGATCATCAGACAGACTTCCAGACAGGCACATACCACTCACAGTCACACACCTTCCTCTCCTGATCTCAGCATCCCTGGGTATCAGCACTCCTCCATGACATGATACCTGCTCTACAGAAGTAGAACAGTCTGCTCCTACTGCTCATCTGGGCACTTGCAGAAGACAGTCAAATACTTCTCCCACACCATGTTTTATCAGTAATTTATGCTGTACATTCACTTTCCTTGGCAAGAACTAACTCAGGTAAGAATTACTTATTCCCGGACCATAAGAGATCCTGCACTTTGAAATGTTCTGTTGCATTCACAGTCAGTTCCTTTAACAGCTTCAAAACTTGCTACAGCACTGCATTTCTGCCTTACTTTGTTACGAGCTCTACTTTAATTCATAACTTAGATCCTTTAGAGGAAAAACCATTCCATGGCCTGAATCCATATGTTGGAAAAACAACCCATCCTCTCTTGACACACTGCACACTGGTTTTGATGAATACTGTTTTGTGAGATAGCATCAGAGAGGGACTAACACACTGGATTTCTCTACAGCTGAACAATAAACTAATTATCTCCAAACTCTCCCATATCACCTAATAGTCTTTTAATTCAGCAGCCCTCAGGCCGACCTACCACTTCCTCCCTAACTCAGAGCATTACATTTGCAAAGACAACACTGAGCCTTTGGAGAAGCGCGGTGGTTCAGCTACACCTACGCAGAGCTGCTTCGTTCTGCTGCACACACCATCGAGCCTGGTGATCCTGTCATCCAAACCAGAGGACCCCACGGAGCATCCTGCTGCTCCTACCTTGCCCACGCACCTAGATTTTCTTCTAAGCAAAGCACATGATGTCGGGGAGCAGAAAACACGCAGCCAGCACGTTCAGATCCCACTCCTGACAGGTCGTCGACACACTCTGTTTTCGCTCCTGGGACGAGGACCGTGGGCCGGACCCGGCAGCAGAGACCACCACGTGTCAACCAAAACTCTGCAGGAGCTGGGAGCTCCAGACACAAAGCACTAATATTGCCAACCAATTTATCAGAATGTCTTCCTTTGTGCAAGACAGCAACCCCTGACTCCTGCTGAGTGCCTACCAGCACACACTGCTTCTATTTCTGGAAGGGAAAATTGTCTGGCACATCGTTCTAGAAAGGTTACCAACCCCTCATCTGTACTAAAGTGTCATTTTTCTCCATTGGTTGTCATTACCAAGAGCAATAAGCCTGAGAGAAAAGACCATGACTACCTGTTATTCTCTAACTCTTAAGCCCCATTATACACAATTTCTTTCAAAAGGCTGGTCATGCTATTTTCTATCAGTTGTTTGATGCACTTCTGCATCCGAGATAACACTGTAAACTTAACAAGTACATCAAAGATTCTCCAACCCCAAATACAGGACAGTACTAGAAAACAAAATCTGATTTATCCTACCCCATACTTCAACTTCCAGAATGATGCAGTGCAGAATTGCTTTTATAACAAGTTGTGGGCTTTGGCGAGTAGAGAACAGATGGGGCTTTTGGCATTCAGGGAGGAGTAGGTGTAAATTTTGTGCTTTTGGCAACCAAGAGGTAGTTGAGGCTTTGACACAAGGGAAAGAATGTCTTATTTCCTTCCCATCCACATTTTAGGGAAGATGGATACCACAGAAATGAGAGCAGAAGAGAAATGAAGTTCTCAATCTCAGCCCCCCATTGGAGGACTGACTGATGCCGGCTGCCCTCTGTACGGTGGGCACGCTCTGCCACGTACCCTGCAAGCCTCCAAAACCAGCACCTGCTACTGCTCCTGGTGATAAACACCTCAGTGAAATACAGAAAAAACATTACAGATCAGTCATTCGTGTTTAGAGTGTCCATGAAAGTATCCTGTTGAGGTGAAAAACAAATAAACTTGACCTGTATATGCCCCAGGACGCTTTGGTTGGAAGAGTTCCCTAGATCTGAAGGCTTTACATTTGGCTTTGGTGTGGAAGAGGCTTAGGAATGCCAACATTTAAGCTGAAAAAAACCACCTAAGTTGCTTATTCTACCATCAGAATTAAATTTAAAGCTTAAAGACACAAGCTTACTGCCTTTGACACACTAGCTAGTAATACTGCAGACTTGGCACAGAGGATCTTCAGAAGTGGTTACCAAACTCACCGTGTCCTTTGGCCACCATCATCCTCCCCTCCAGTCTGAACACGGCCTTAATAAGCAGGAGGGAACATCTGCCATTTATTGGGGACTCCCTACTGCAAGATACCAATGAGAAGGTTCTCATATTCCCTCTACTAAATGCTTCCCAGTATTAACATCTGGAGTTTTATCAATCGGTCTCATGAAGCACAGCAGTAGCTACGTCAGATTTAAAAGAGACACAGTATGATTGACTGCATCATTCAGCAGGGCCCATATGTTCATTTTGCCAGGAAAGCAGGTAACTGCCAAATCTGAAGGATAGGTCACTGGTTTAATCCAACTTCTTTGTTAACATTTCACTATTTTCTAGCACACATTTCCTTGCTTTTCATTCATGTAGGATTCTAATCATTTCCAAAGACTTCTGATAATCTGGTTTCATACTCATCTTTCTTTCAGGTTCCTGGAAGCACATCTATTGTCACAGGTCAAACAGACCAGTGTTTTATCAGTCATATCTGGTTTACATGACACAGCAATTCCACCATCTCAAAAAGCTTATCCCTCTCTTGAACATGCCATTCCAAGGGACACCATGGCAGGAGGTCCCTCTGCTATCACTGTTCATCCTGAACTGGCATCTGACAACTGTCGTGTAAAGCTTAAATCCCTAAACCCACAGTCCTGAATCAGGACAAAGTAGTCCTGTCTACAAGAGCAAATCAAGTGCAGGGACTGATTGTTCATGCATCTTAATTGTTCCTGTTAATACAGCTGTGTCCTGGCATGCTAAATGTCTGGTGAATTTAAATTTAATTTGGATGACATTCCATGCCAACCAAATTCACACAGCTTGGCCTCTCCTCCCACTAGGCACCAGCTATCCCAGTATTTCCACATTTAACAGACAAGAAAACCAGCTGCCTTTATACTTCCCAGTATGAAATTCTGATCTAGTTTAGTTTTCTTGAGCTTCTGCAGAATACTCCAGATCAACATGATTTCTGTTCCTTAACAGTTTTATTCTGTTTTACAGCTTCTGTAGCTGTAGTCAAGTAAAATCAAACCAGTACAACCTTTTAATGCTTCCCAATTTTCCACTATTAACTTCCTACCACCTCTACCATTTTGCAATTCTAAGACCAAACAGCAGTACTTCCAACCTATTACTGTAATTACCAGATGGGCTCTAATTTCAGGCTTGCTTGCCAGCCTTGGCTCAACATCAATCTGAACTCTGCCTTTCACTGTAAAGGGACTTCCTGGCCTACTGTAATAATGAAGGAACACCTTTTATATTCAGTGTAAACCTCAATCTAGTCAAAGACTAGATAGACTACTACATTCTGTTGACAGGGCACTCACACTCCACCCATGATTTGACAGCCAAGCCCCTTTGTAAGTATTAGCAAGGTACTTTGATTTGTCACTCAGTTTGGGATGGGTAAATCAGTCATAGTATTACTTTGCCAACAAACAGAAAAAAAAAAAAAGGCAGAACCATTTCTAAAATCCAAAACTTATCTCCTGGTTTTATAGGTGATATGATTAGGAATGCTGGACTAGCTTGCCAACCTAACAGCAAGAGGAATCCTTGTGTCCATATAATCAGCATTCCTAAAGTGTTTTCCTCAACATTTTAAATGCACTTGGACACATGAACTTCTTTACTTAAAATTGCACAAAATTCAAATCTTTCTTCCCAGACCCTGTAACTACTTTAGCAGAGATAAGGCAGGAAAACTGAGGTTTTCACTACCCCCAGAATAAAACATACCTCACTTGGGTAAAAAGCTATGCAAAAGGAAGTAGTAGCAGAGTTCCAACAGGTCATGGCACAAACACCCTCAAACCATTTCAGCTTTGTTAATTAAAAAAAAAAATTACATAAAACACTACACCAAGTCCTATCTGCAGCTATCCCCGTTCACAAAAGGAATCCTCCTTTCCTGGTGTTCCCTGTTCAGGGCTGGATACCACAGCTTTCTAAACTAGCTGGCATCAGCCCCACGACCCAGCGCTCATTAACGCAGCTCCGAGTGGCGTCAGGGAATCTGCAAACAGGAAGGCCATCTGCTGACTCAGCAGTAATTGGGGCACTCTGACTCGCCTGTCACAGCTGATGGGGCCGCAGCACCGCTCTGCTGCCTCCCCCTCACCACTTCCTTCCCAGAGCTGCCTGCAGCTCTGAAACAAGAAGTGATGTCACACACAGGAACCCTACAAGAGGCAACTGAGTTTTTTCAAGCCAAACACTTAAGAAACAATGGGAGTAATCCGGTAATATCCGTATAGGAGCGCAGAGGAAAGGGGCGGCGCACACATCAGCTTCAATTTTGCCATTTCTAGCTGTTCAGACATAACACACATGCAACCAATCTCATTTTCATGTCTGAGTAAATTAACCAATTCGTCAGAGATCCTCCCCTAAAACAGGGGCCAAAGGAGAACTGAGTCATGAAAGACCAAGTGAATTACCTGGGTCTTTTAAGAATTACTATTTTCGGTTAATACCCAAGGAAACAAAAGTTCCATTTCCAAGTGTACTTCTCCCTCTTCCCCCAGTGCAACAGTGAGCAGTCCCACCTTTACTGCAATCAGTTTACAAACACATTTTATTCTTAGTTCCCACTGCCACAGCCCTGGGTGTGGCTTCTTCAGGAACCGGAAAAGCTCTGCACACACTGTTCAAAAGGACAATGAGCTTGAATCTGAACTCCAACCAAGGAAAAGGTTAATATCATGTGGGCGTCTGCTTCAGCACAGCTCCACACAAAGATAGCTGCTAAAACACATTTGTCCTAAAGGAAAACTAAGTATCAGAAATCCCATTCTTCTATCTCCAAGCTGTTCATTGCTTATATGACACTGACAGAGGGTTTGCACTCTGTGCTTCTGCAGTGCATTTAATCAGAGGACAATCTTGGACACGCTACAGAGATGAGTTTTCTGCTATATCAATGAAATAACTCTGGTTCTACCACTTGGAAACTACCAGCAGAGGAATAAGTCAAAGCCACCATGGCAATGCACAGAAGAGTGAGGAAATCTGAAATCCTAGTTCCAAACCTAGGCCACAAGGTATCACCACCACAGTCAGCTGGGAGAGGTCCCACTGTGCAGACCACAAAGCCATGGTTACCTCATCAACTGCAACATCCAAACACCTCAACCCTAACGCTGAACTACAAGATCTGCACCCAGAGCTGCACATCCCAAAGCCCAGTGATACTCACGTTGATGTGATGGTCCGGAAGCGCTCCTGGCCAGCTGTGTCCCAGATCTGTAGTTTCACCTTCTCTCCATTGATCTCAACTGTCCGGATTTTAAAATCCACTCCAATGGTGGTGATGTAGCTGCCTGGAGGGAAAGTGTGGGTAAGTGAGAACTCAAGTCTTGTTTATTTTGGATGTCCCAAAGCACACTTCTGAGCACTGCTTGGCAGCAGCTCTCAGACTGGACAGGAGAACAAGGTTCCCCATATCTGCTTACTGTTTAAGATGCCTTATGTCATGCTGATCTGCGTATTTTTATCTGCAGAAAACAGCTTTTTTTCCTAGCCATAAAGTCACTTCTTCCATGCCACCCTTAAAATTTAAAGGTCAGGGCTACGAAACAAAATTATTCTTCTGCCGCATTGGTCATCAAGAGTAAGCACCCAAATCTCTCAAGAAACAGTAACTAGGAGAGTATTTCACTTGTGAAAATGCTGAGACAAAGCTCTCCTTTAAATACTTGTGCAAACACTGATTTTGAATACAGTCTGTTCTAAGAGTCTCCTCCCAATAAACTGGTTATATCACAAATATAACTGGTTTACCACAACATTGAATCAATCTAAACTCCAAATGGCTAATGGGAAGTCTGCAGAGAGTACAGCATAAGCTCAAACAACAAAGCTATTTCTGGAACCACGTCAGTATTTAAATACTGTGAGACTTTCAGTTGCAAGTGAAGACCAGACAGGATGGCCTGTACAGGCTTATACCAAGAGATGCAAAGTTAGAAACACGATGTACTCCTAGTACAGCTATCAGTGGGCAAATGCAGAACAACTTCTTGCCAACCAGCAGCACTGGAGCAAACCTGGAGCATTTCACTTATTGAAGTAAACAAACCACTCACCTGAGAAGGTATTATCTGCAAAACGCAACAGCAAACTGCTCTTGCCCACACCTATGACAAACAAACACAGCAAGATCTTTGAATACATCATCTTGGGTGTCAGGTAACCCAAAATAACAGTGTTTTGCCCATCCATTGCATTTTTAACTGCAACTCAGGTATTTTCTCAGCAGATCATTTGGTACCATCCACCTTGACTGTTCATCTCAGCACTCTCTTCAGAGATTTGACCAAGCACAGTCACCCCAAGGCTCAGGATGCTTCTGGTAGCAGTGCAGGGGGGAGTTGTCCCTTCCTTCCTCCAGCCCTCAGCAAAACCTCAAACAGTACCTTCTGCACTGGTCAGTTCAAGAGGTCAGAGAAGAGTAATAACTAAAAGCAAGTTTACCACCAGTAGGCTTAAATCTGCTAAGGAAAGAGCCAAAATGGGGCATGTCCTGCTAATTAACAAGGGCTCAGAACACTGCTCTGAACTACTCTATTGAATTCCACTGCCCACCTCCCATTCTCTGTGCCCTGGTGGAATTTGGACTGCTCTGACAATAATCAGACCAGGTACTATAAAGCTTATCATGGCCCCAGTTTAATGGAAGTCTAAATTGAACAGAGGAATTGGGAATCACTGTTCTGTACTGCCATCCAAAATAGGCCTGTTACACATCTAACACACCTTTCTGAAGCTGCCAAAATGTTCCACGAAACATTTCTCTAAGTGCTTTGAGTAGCACTTCATCCAGGTTTTCCATAAAAGATTGTTTGCACCCTGATCTCACCCTCTTGCAGGGAAGCATTTTTCACAGTGCTTCAGACAAGAACTGTAAGAAACTCATTCCTGCACAGCCAGCCAGGGAAATCTGGGTATCCAAATGCCTCCACATTGTTATCTCTGCATAACATCTCTGCTGTTAATGACCTTTCCTCCCCAAAATAAATCTGCTATGGCATGAGTAGGAAATTCAACTTCACCAGGGTAATTATCTATTAAATCTTTTCAGGTAGAAGTTATTAAAGTTAATTATTTTGATGATGTATAACTTGCAAGTTCTCCTGAATAAAAGACCTATCCAAAGACAGTGCAGAACTCCAGTAGTTCTCAGCTGCTGGCATGTGATGATAGCTACCAATAAAAAATAAAAACCAACCTAAAAATCTGCAAAATTCCAGTGAGCCAGGCCTCGTTTGCAAAGAGTTGAAATCACCAGCCATCTGGAGAAGCCATGCTCACTTATTATTACCAATCTAAGAAGGAAGGGAAAGGAGGGAAAAAAGCTTCTAAAAAATACAGTTATAGCGTGCACATAGTCAATAGCTCTGAGCTCAACAAAGGTAGCAGAGCAGTTCCTGAACCTGTTATTTAACAGAAGCTAAACCTCTGCAAAATACCAGTCAGCTAAGAAAAAAGAATAACATGAAAGAAAATAAAATTAAATAAAAAATAAAATAAAATAAAAATGTTTCAGCAAGTGCTATGCTTCTTGGCTTTGGCCTCCAGCTTAGTAAAAGGCAAGTAGAGATGCCAGAAGCCACAGACCTGTCAGACCACACCACCTTCTCCAAAGTCAGCCAGCCCTGGGCGACGCTGCAGAGCTGCACATGACACTGCTCTGTCACACTGCCCTGCACTGCACAGCCTGCTCTGCACAGCCTGCACTGCTCCCAGCACGCTGGCAGCTCCCAGGGAGAAGAAACCTCCCGAACTCAGGAAGTTCTCCACGCTCCCGATGACAACGATCTCACTAAACAAACACTGCCTCTGACCCACACCGTTCACACATAGAGAAACCACACTCTTGGTGACCCCCCACTTCCCACACAGAGCTATTTGAAGATCTGAAGACAAGGCTCGCAGAGCCTCAGCCTGTTGAAGACAGCAAAATGAAACAAACAAACAAACAAAAAGGCCTGTTGCCTGCACAATCAAAATTAAAAGCAAATTTCAGCGCTAGACAGGGTTTCCAAGAGCCATATTTTACTGAACAGCAGAGTGAATTAAAGAAGCAGATGCAAAGCACAGATCATCTGTATTATTTTTAAATATCTGGCACAGCTGAAATCACCAGCAGCTTTTCAGGATGACCTGTTCTAAAAACACACAAACCTACTACCCTCTTGACAGATTTGCATACAGGGGAAAGCAGATGTGCCAGAATCATCCTATCCAGTGTCAGTCCACTTCCTATTGCAGGGAATAAACATCAATAAACAAGGCAAGCAAACTTGTTTTGTGAAAGCAGGGAGAAAGCCTTCCTGATGGGGTTAGCAAAAACAAAACCAAAGAAAAATCGATACTCAAACTACACAGTGAGATTTAATTACAACAGAGAACCACAGGCAGCCTGACAAATCTCACAACACTTCTTTCCTTTCACTGGATACACTGCAAGGACTTTCCTCAGGAAGACTCAGTTAAGAAATTTGGTTTAATTGTTTAAAATGAAGAGAAGTCTTCCTCAGAGTTCTCACCACCCTGTTTGTCTTGCCTGAACAGTTCTGAAGCTCATCAGCAAGCAGCAGAGCTACTGCTTTACTCGGAATGCAGCATTTGGTTGTAATAATCCTGAGGCTCCCAAAACTGCCTGGGGTTTAAGCTGTTCTGAAGCTGTTGCTCTTTCTGCCCCCTTAGATCCCTCCGTGCAGACACAGTTTTGTGTAGAATAAACACTTTCAAATACAGCTAAAGCTTCTGAAGGTGACAACTGGTAAGACAGTGCAACTTTACACTTTCATCCAAGAGCTGTTCCTCGCTGCATGCCGGGACCTGCCGCCCCAGGACCACACCTCTGCTAAAGAGGAGGGTGGATGCAATCTTCCCCAGTTTATGGAAATTAAACTGTGAGCTACTGGAGTGTTACCAGCACTGAACTGGACTTGAAGGCAGGAATCTTCCCAGTCCCAGTTCTTATGTACCAAGACTAAAGCACCAGACATGGGCTGAGTTCTCAGCCCTCCAGAGCTTTCTGAAGCTGCTGCAGAAGAATTTACGGGTCTGTTCTGAAGAAACTCAAATTACTCCTTTATTTTCTGTTTATAGATGTTTGCACCCTTTACTATAAGCAGAAATACACAAAGCTACCAACTCTTCAAGGATTTATTCAAAAAAAGTGACAAACTCTAGAACTGAGACTTCAGGCTGAAGCACGGAAAGTGTCTTAAGGAATAATTAAGATAATAATGACTATCAAAACGTAGTAGTTGCCACACTGGAAACAATGGTCCCTAGGGCAGCCAGCCCTTCCCATCGATCTTTAAACCGCCTGTCAGCAAGAGAAGGGAATTCCCTCCTCATCCCAGCAACAGATTAGTGGGCGCCGTCAAAACACGCGCTTGCCAGGGCTGATGCCGGCAGCACTGCCAGTGCTGTCCTGACTTCTACGTGCCCAATCTGCCTTTTCCCAAACGCAGTCAAGCTATTTACCATAATATCCTGCGGCAGCCAGTTCCGCAGGTTCACCAGATAAAACCCCGCGAACGCCCGAGCGAACGCGCCCCCCCATTCACACACAGCGCTGGGGGTCCCGGCACAGCCCAGGAACCGGGGGTGCCCCGAGAGCAGCAGGAGGAGGAGGAGAAGGAGGCCGCCCCTCCCCGCTTCCCCCGCGCCGCCGCCCTCAGGCCCCTCACGGCCCGAAGGGGCGGACACCCCGCCAGCGGCCTACCCGCGCCCCCCGGGGCCGCGCCGGCCGCGCTCACCGCTGTCGCCGATGATGAGCAGCTTGAAGAGGTGGTCGTAGTCCCGGGCCATGGCCGCGGGCGGGGGGCGGGTGCGGGGGGATCGGGGGGATCGGGGGGGCGGCGGCGGCTCCGGCCGGAGCCACTTCCCGGACAAACAGCCGGAACTGACAGCGGGGCCGCCGCGCATGCGCGGGGCCGCCACCGGGGTGGGGGGAACCCGCCAGCTGCGCCCGCCGCGCCTGCGCCGGCCCCGCCCCCGCCCCGCCCCACGCCGCG
>NW_020884941.1:2099296-2143329 GCF_003945725.1 Corapipo altera
CCCGTGAGAGGACTCCCGTGAGGGACCTGCCGCCCCAGGACCCGTCAGGGGACCCGTGAGAGGACTCCCGTGAGGGACCTGCCGCCCCAGGACCCGTCAGGGGACCCGTGAGAGGACTCCCGTGAGGGACCTGCCGCCCCAGGACCCGTCAGGGGACCCGTGAGGGACCCGGCGCCTCCCGCCCTCCACCGCCCTGAGAACCGTGTCCTGCTTCCCCTCCACGGGCAGCTTATGTTCCCCCTATGCCGAGCCGCCGAGTGACCCCTCAGTGTGTCCCCCTCAGTGTGTCACCCGCAGCTCCTTTGCGCTCGCGTGAGGGAGGACATGGCAGAAGGTGAGACTGCCCGCAGGGAAGCACCCAAGGCGTGAGGGAGCCCCAGCACTGTCAGCTTCTGGCAAGGCACAGGAGCAGACCACAGGAGTGTGTTTGGCTGCTTTAACAAGAATGTTGTGCACCAAAGCAGCGATTTGTGCAGCTGCTGGAACAGTTCCCATTCAAAGCCCAGCCTGCAGGTCACAGCAGAGTGATACGAAATGGCCAAGTGTGTGTCACAGACCTGGCAAGTCAGGCCAATCTGGAATTAAATTCCTGGGGTTTTTAATCCACAGAAGTGCCTCTGTGTGGCTCAAGATGAGCCTCACATGTATCAGCTGTGCCTGCACCATCCACAGCCCAAATCCACCGTTCAAACAGCACTCTCAGAGTTGTTTAACACACAGACAGCCTGAATAATTTTATTAATAGTTGCACAGACACTGACTACACAAACTCTGCAAGACTGTGTCGCTTTTTAGGCAGTAACCGCTTCTAGGTGGAGACAAGGCACAAGAAAAGTGCTGGTTTTCTCTTTGATTAATTTTTCTACAAAAATATTCATACTCGTACTTCAACTCTAAAGATCAAACAACACAGTTTTGATGTAGAATATGTAAATTACTTAGGACTTCCCAGTTGCTAAGGCTTTTTAATACATTTGTAAAAACACAGCAAAAAAAGCATGTGTTAGGTTTATTTGTCCAGTTTGTATGGACTAGAAATTCATCTGGAAACAAATCAACAGGATGGCTCAAATAGCATGTCTGGGTTAAAGATTTTTTTTTATTTTTTTTTTTAGCACATAAAATTGCATCTTCTAAATATGTCTGATCAACAGTGTGGTTTTAACTCTAAACCTTCCTTAATCTCAACCTTCAAAAAACGTACTCTAGCTTTCAAAGCTCACCCCTGTTAAGGCCCCCACATCCTGGAAACCACTGAGGATGCCACGTAGGTGCAGGGAGATCCCTTGAATCCAGCATGCAAACCACCAGCTCAAACCCAAAATGACAGGGACTCCTATTACCTTTATTTTTAAGCTCATGAAACCTCATCACATGAAAAGCGTGAGGCAGCGTAATGATACCTAACAAAACGGACAGTAAGAACTGTGACTTATCACAAAAAAATTCAAAATATTTGAATATTTTATGCTTTTACATTTGTCTCTCTTCCATTGTAATTTTCAGCACCCTGTAAGTTTAAACCTCTCTCATAAATTATTTTTTGATCTTCTTGAAATACACACAGTTCAGCTGTCACTCAGAGACAGTTTGCTTGACAGTACAAAGATGTTATTACAGTCAGTCGTAGGGAAAAATTATCTTTTACTGACAACTGGTATTTTTAAGACACTTGAAATGAGAAAAAAACTTAATTCTTTAGTCTCCGAGTTGGCACAATCAATTTATCAGATATCATGTTGTGGCAAAAAATTAGGGGTATTTTATCTCCGATGTATTATAGTGCAGTGTATAAATAGTTTAGCAAAAAGTAGCTATCATAATCCAAATTCAGTGTTTCACTGTGACTGAAAAATCAGCATATTCTCCATAAGTGCAAGTGAGCTCCTATCTTGCACTCCTTCCTCTCAGAAACAACTAAGATCAGTGCAGAAATTCAGGTGCTTGTTTGGGAAGATGAATGACTTTTTCCACTTTCTGCCACCTAAGTTGGAACTACAAATCATCAAAATACCCTAAGAAACAAAAGATCTTATTGGCAAAAATTAACAAATTAATAAAAAAGGCTTTCTTTAACTGTAATTTTCTTTCCCATGTTTTTATGTGGGGCATCAACTGGAATCAGATATAAAATAGGTAAGTCAGGGTGCCCATAGACAAGAGCTCAAGCAGCCATTCTTCCCCAAAACTTGCCATTTTATCATTCCTTCCTGTCTGCAGTGATGGAGTGATTCCAGTACAACAACTGAGCATTTTGCCATCTATTTAGTAGCTTTTGAATGGCATAACATTTTGTACATGTTTCAGTGCAGAGGTTTTTGCATTGCATGGTTTAACTGCTGTTCCTGTTATCCCAAAGCACAACTAATGTGTTACAGATGAAACTCATTCCAGTGCCCTGAGCTGCCAAATCCTTAAGAGCATTTAGCTGAGTTTTCACTGTATTACCAATTCAGTGCAAAAGATGTAGTTTTAAGATGGTTTAAGATTTGCAAGTATTTTGAAAGGCAAAAATGAGAATTAAAAAACACCTTCAGAATGTAGCTAAATGTGATAAGTAGAGCACAATTTCAGTCAGACCAAAAGGGAAGCGCTGCAGTTGTGTAGACATAGTGAAATGCAGAAATGCAAGATTAGAAAAAATTAGCTACAGAGTAATTTTGTAGCTTGGGTTTGCAGCTGAACACAAAATAACATGTCAACAACACAGCAGTGTTGCAACAAAAGAACACCCAGACCTTGCTTAGAAAACATGAAAATCTATGAGAAAATATTTAGAAGATCTAAACTTATTTAGTTTAGAATGCTGAAGTAACAATGTGGTTGCTGCAAAAATAAACTGACAAACTGTTTTCAATGTCTGTGGGAACAGGACAAGCAGCAATGGACTCAAGGAGCAGCAAGGAAGATTCTTTTTTTTTTAGACATGAGGTAAGTTCTGACAGTCTGAAAAGTTTATATAATTAAATAGATGGCATGGAAAGGTTATCAGATCTCCATCCTACAATTCTCTAAAAAATAATTATGTGGAATTCAGCTAGGTTGGAATGCTTTAGTTGGAACAGAGTCCATCTTAGATACAGGGTAAAATGGCTGATTTTCCCAAGTCCCTTCCAACACCACTCCACTGACTCCTACAGCAATTCCCTGTTGTCAGGAGGATACACCACAGGCTCAGGAGCTGACATAACATCAAGAACCTTTTGACAGGTTCTTGTACTTCTGACCAGAACAAAGCACAGCATTCCCAAATACTCGAGACTGTATCTTGCTGTTTGAGGCATATGGTAAAAATTGAATGTTTTTCTGTTTGCTGCTACTGCCACAGCAATCAACAAATTGGTTCTAGCAGAATGTGTGTTCCACGAGGTTCCATTTTAATGCTTTCAAATTTGATGATGTATAATACTGTATTGTCCTCCCATCACCATGGTTTGAGCCATCCAGAGTTACAATCAAGAAAGATTCCCCACACACCACCCACACCACCCACTTGAAACAGCAAATCTTAATGCTCTGGCTCCTCAGGTGCAACCAGCTTCTGTGAGTTTCAGAAAATAGATAAGGCTCACTTAACTGCTACTCTGCATGGAATGTAAAGCTCATTTTGCCTTCTAAAAATTTGTATTCTGCAACAAGATTCTCACTATTTCCATCAAGTAACATAAAAGGTACTAGTAAATTAAAATAATTTTTTAAAAGAGATATATATTGGCCAGGTAAAATAAAATACTTTCTTGGAGCAGCACAACTCAATGACCAAAAAACCCAATGGTGGAAGTGCCAAGTATCTTGTGAAGCCTTTGAAGACCTAAACACGGAAGGCTTTTCACAAGTTGGTTAACTGAAAAGCTGTCTGTCATCAAAAATGCTTTGGAAATCAATAGGAGTAATTACAAATTTCATTAAATGTCAGTTCTGGCTTGGCCTTAAACCCTGGCTTGCCTCAGTTTTGCAAAAGATTTTTACAGACCACAGTGCTGCCCATTGTACAAACTGTATCCCCTAAAACAAGCGGGTCCGAAAAGTAAATCACAGTATGAGTTTGTTGACAAATGCATTTGTGAAAAGAACAGTTTACAGCAGCAGGATCAAAGTCAGAGCCTTTATTAAATGTTCCTTCTCTAAACAGACTGCGTTTAATCCCCCTTTCCCATCTGTGATTTCTAAGGCTATTTTAAATACTTCGTTTCACAGGGATTTTCAGTCTTCAGAACCGTCACAAGCAGCAAGTTAGCAGTACACAAAAACAATACAATTGAACTTTCACTGAGTTCTATTCCTGCTTCCCAGGGTGCGTGGAAAGACCAACAACACTTCCAGTACTGGAGGTTTTGCACAAACCTTGGAAAGGAAATAGCTGTCACCAGAGTTTAAGCCTGATGTGCTCTAGCCACATCTCACAACTGGCCACAACTGACCAGTACTGGTTAGTATGTCTGTCTCTTGCTCATTATCTGTTTCAAAAAGGGGACCAAATTTTTAATTTTCAGCTAATGTGGGTCTAATTAAGGCTATTCTGGTATATTTGATACTAAAATACTCTCTGGGAGTCCTTTTCCTGAAATCCCGTCAGAATTAACATTTTCAAAAATGAAAACATTTAAGATAGGTGTTTTGAGTTGAAATGCTGATGCAGCGGTTGGTTCAGTGTTTCCGTGTCCCCTGGAGCCGTATCACGTCAGGATGGTGTCATCAATCTGTTCCTCGGAGTCAGCCTGCCCAGCCAGCTTCCGCAGGGACCGCCGGCAGCTCTCGTTGAGGAGCTCCAGGCTGGCAGCATCTAAAATCTTGGAAACCGACTGTGGAAGGAAGGCAACACCAATTACCAACTCCTCACGACACACCACTCAAAGTAAGAATAAGCATAAGTGCCTTACAAGCTGTATTTAGCTAAAATCTTTCAAGTATACCAAAATTCTTCATCTGGTTTTACAATTCCAGACATGGGGAACTATCCAAAAGCAGGTCAGACTTAGAAAACAGGTCTGGAAACGGATGCATGAAGTAGTCCATGCTAAAATACCCCCTAGCACCACTGCTGCTGCAGTGGGATCATACAAGTGGCCAAAGCAATAAATTATCAGTGCCAACTGAGGGAACTCCAGCACAGGGGAGGCTTAAAGCATTTCTCAAACATGGGGGGTGCGTTAAAAGCCTTGATTCTATTAATGCTGCACCGTAGGGTTGTACAGTATCAGTATCACTTATTTCTTCAGGGCTTAGCATGAGAATTCTGCTGAAGGCCTAAATGCAAATAGGAATGTCCCACTCCACCTACTTCATAAGAGACTTCCAGTACATTCTGAGGCTGCAGGCACCACACAGACAAATGCAGAGTGAGGTGACACAGCCTTGCTACGAGCAACAACATTTCCTTGTGTCTCATACCTCAAGCACGTCTTCACCCGCTCTCATCTTCAGAAGGTTGACAATAGCCTGGTCACTGTAGGCTCTTACACTGGTGTTTTTGTCCTTTGTGTTGTCCAGAAGCGCTTTGAGAATTGGTTTAATTGTCTGAGGATCCAGTGGGGGAAGATGGCTTTTATTTGCCCACCATATCATCTTTTCTGCAACTAATTTTATGTCACTGGATGAGTTCTGAAGACACTGAAGGATACAAAGGTGCAATTAAATTCAAGTATACCAAGAACAGGTATTTAAAGCAGTTGTTTATATTTTTTTTCAAATTTAAGTATTCTAAACTATACTAAGAAAAGCAAACAGTTTTCAACTCACAGGTACAGAAGAGACACACTTGATACCAACAAGTTTGACTAAACTGTGTAAGAGAAGAACAAACCTTGAAAGCAAAACACCTTTTTAAATAAAATTTCTATATATGTGGTTGAGAGTGTCACATGCTCCTCTCAACTGTCTCAGGAAATGACAGTGACCACTAAGTGCAGAAAAGCTGATAGTGTCAGCACCTCTAAAATACACTCACTCAGCAGCAATGGCCAAGTCAGTCTCTGGTTGGAGTATAAGGTGCATTTCAACAGCAGATTTCACTTTAAAATTAAAAAAAAAAATCAGAGCTTTGTATTTTAATTTAATCTTAACACACCTAAAACATGAAAGCTAATATCTGAATGTCAAGTGCATTATTAATATGGTGATAAAGGTATTGTGACTATTGTGGTATTTTATATTTTAACACAATACTACAATATTAATATATAAAAGTAGGATTTCAAAAATCTGCTTTAAAGGATGTTGGTCTGCCTCATGCCAACTTGTATGTTTGGTAGTTCTTCAAGTAAATTGCAAAGAAATGTAAACTTTGAAAATGTAACATGCTCCAGCATGACCCCTCACTCTATCTACCCATCTACCAAGAGGGACAGTGGGGGAGTGGAGGGTGCAGGGAGGGCAGACAACTAAACAAACCAAAGAAATCCAGCCACACACCTAAAAAAATAGAACAACCAATAAAGGAATTTTGATGTAGAATACTTAAATAGGTAGGAATTGAAAAAGGTGTTAACTTCAACACTCTCAGGTAAGGTGAGGTTTGATATTTGATGCATTTCTAACAAAGGCCCTTTAACAACCTTAAAACCCAACAGCTCCCCCCTACTCTTCTCTGCTTCCTTGCCAGCTGCTTGTTACTGCAAGGGAAAAATGCACTTATAAGATTCAGACCCGAGGTTTAGCACAGAGAGCTCGAAAGCAAATTTCCATCTTAGAGCAGGGAAGGCAGTATTGTATCCACAGCTGCAAAGCAGGCTGATACAGTGATTCTGTCTGTGCTCTGCCACAAAGAGAAATGTTTAGATTTTTCAGAGATTTAATAGAGAGGCACTCATGAGAGGCTCAGAGAGAGATTCAGATCACATGAGAACACCACCAGGTAGTTACCACAAAAATTCTTACCTTAATAAAGAGGCTGGAAAGTTTGGGAGGCAGGTTGCCTCCCTCTTCCATGTGGTATTTCATGAGAAAGCCCATCCCTCTGATGCCACTAACTGCAATGGGGATCTTCAACATAAAGAAAAGAATTGGTGTTACTGCAGCAGAGTTCAACAGCCTTTATAACCAGGCTCATGGTCTGTCAGCTTTTGTGGAAGGCTAAACCCATCTTTCAAAAGAACAGCAGCATCAAAGCAGGAAAACAGTGGGTTAATGTTATTGGGTGATATGATGAAAAAGTCCCAATGCAACCATGAGCCAGATGGAATAAGGTGGCAGGCCCCACCGAGCCCTCAAGACCCTACCCCAAACTACTCATTCAACCCCTGATTTAAAATCCTCCTAAAACAAATAATTGTCTCTTCTTGTAAATATGGCCTGTGAATTGCACCTTTCATAGGGAAACAGAAGTGGAATTTATTCCCAATGAAAGCTACTCTGCAGTTGAAGATTATTTAATCTTCATCTCCACAGAGATGAGAACTTGAAGAACCAGAACAGTTGTGTCATTTCACCATAAAAACTGCACCTAGCCAAGGGAGAACTTCCAGATGGCACTTGGGGGTTTTTGTCCTCTTTGGCAACACAGAGAACCTGGTCACACACCTTTCAAAGCTGCTCCCAACAAGAGCTCGTGACAGTGCTCGCCAGTCCTCAGGCAAGACTCACCCTGTCGGCCGTGGCGTTGCTGAGGATCATCTCCTGAACGCTGTTGTAGTATTTTGGGGAACACAGCCTGCCAGGAGCAACGTTCACAGCCACGGAGAGAGCCAGGCTCCGGCCGTGCCTCACCATCCAGTCAATGCCAGACACGTCTGCTGCAGAGGAAAGAAGAGAACCATGGCAAGTCTCCCACCATCCATTCCTCTTCATCTGAGGAGGCTTGGGCAGTTTGTCAATTCACTGCCATAAAATGAAAAAACAAGAAGCATCTAAAGGGATGCCTTGCTTTCTTCACTCCTCCCAAAAAGAGCTAAAACACAACACCTGTACCAGGCAGACACAGCACCTGGGCAGACAGGGAAGCACACACAAAGAAGGGACTCTCTTGTTCAACTCAAGTACTTCTGATGGTTTCAAAATTATTCAAGCTTTGACTCTAATAAAATTGTAAAAGTCATTTGTAATTTGATACCAGTTAACAGATTCCGTTTTTAATCCCACAGGGAAGAGTAATCCATAGCACTCCCAAACACTACGAGTTCCTATAAAATTCGTGGGTTTTTTCTAGCTTGGATGCAAATTGGTCAATTCTTCAGAAGCATGTGAAGCCATCACATGTGGTCTGCAATTACCATGAGCCAAAAGCTGGGATGGCCCTCCTTGTCCACCCTTGCCTGAACATCCTGTCACCTCCCACCCTCTCTGTGTCAGCACCAGCAATTACTCAGCCATGCTGGTACTTTTATCAAGTCATCTGATAACAAATCCAGGGAAAAAAGAGTCTGGTTATCCCCAAATGACAACCAGTACCCTGTGCTCACTCTGTACCAGGGTCCACAAATTAACAGCCACGGGTAAAGAAACGCACAAGAAAATACAGAGCAGAGATTCAGTCACAAAGCCTGAACCAGCAGCTGAGAAGGAATCTTGCCTGCTTTCAGAATCAGTTCCAGTCCCTGTGAACAGCTTCACCTACCCAGTAAGTGCTGGTGGAGAACAGTGCTGAGCTCCTCGTCCGACAGGAACGCGCACAGCTCCGCGAGGCAGCCGGCCGAGGCCATGCGGGTGGCGTCCTGAGGAGGAATGGGAGAGCAGGAACACGGGTTGAGCTCAACACACCAGGGACAGGCAGCAAGCAGAGCAAGTGCCAGAAGATGACAGGAAACAAAAAGAGAAGGAGGAAATAAATAGTAGTATTTCACTCCTGCTCCCTGTGGATTTCTGTCAGTTCACAAGGTTTCTTGTACATAATGGAACTTAAAGCCAAATCCATGGTCAAAAAAGCCAGCAGAGACTGAAGAATTACAGATCTTAGATCTAAGTTCTGATTTGTTAAATGGAAAAGTCATAAAGATGAAATTGAATGTTTTAAAAGATGTGTTCACAAGAGTTTACTTTAGATTCACTTACTATAAGTGTTACTTCTAGCCATCTCTGGATGAGCTCATCTCTGTGATAAACTCTTACTACTTTTAATTTAACACTCCCAGGCTGTTGTTATTTTGGCTTCCTTATGTGAGGATCCCATTACTCCTCTTCTCACTGAAACTTACAACCCAATGGGAATGTTTCAATTTTTCTATTTCTAGAATGTCAACAGTTGCATGTCTGTTGCACTGATTGACATAAGAAAGAAATTATTAGATGATTAATTTTAATCTCACAGATGTTACTGTTGCTATCTGCCATATAAAAAAGACCCTATATTAAACTTGGAGAGCTTCTTGCTTGTTGGAGAAAAATCTGCCATTATCTGAAAAATTTTTCACACTAAACAATAAACCCCAGCTGAGAGGCTTCAAACACACATCCGTGTTCACAGGGAGGGTACTGCAGGTTTTCTCCAAGATAAAAAGCAAATCCTGACTGTAGAGCTGGCTCAAACCTGTTGGTGAGGAGCTACAGGTCAAACCCACATAAGCAGTTGCCAAGGAAACATTAAACTGGCAGATTTTCAGAGTTACCAGGGACTGGCCAGGGATCTCCAATTCTTGCTCCTGACTACACCATTAGGAAGTTCCTCAGAAGTTATTTTAGAAAATAACTCTGTTAGAAGGTTCAGATCTTAAATGTAAGAGAAAGACTGTCTACAGCAGGGGTCCTCTGCAGCTGGCTGAAGCAGTACCTCATCGTGTCCCAGCATCCCGAGAAGCACTGTGCTGATATTCTTCCTAATTGCAGCATCTACTTTTGCACCAGCTCCTCGTGTCACAAACCGCAGCGCTTGCAGCATCGTGTCCCTGGAAGAGAAATTTTGCTCTGGATACCTGCAGCAAATTCTTGCACAGCAACTACACTGATATGCCTTACACTTTGGGAGACTGATCCTCTCTGTGCACTGCTGAAAACTCCATCCTAGAGAGTACTTCCATGTTTCTGTACTTGTGTCTGTCTGTTACACCATAGATATTTTCTGACTGTTCAAACATTAAAAAAATTCTCAAGTCAGGAAGTCCGTGTCTTAGGGCTGTGTGCCCTTAGGATACAAGAACAGCTGCATTACTTCAGCTCAGACTGGCAGTTGATAGTGTCTTTTATCTGAAAGTGGGCTGCTGGGGGTGTGCAGGAGAGAGGAGAACTGGGTAGACACCAAGGACTGCTTCTCCCAAACACACTCACAGCTCAGCTTCTGAGCCAGGCAGGCTCCATCATCCACACTTTTTACAACCCTCGGATAACAGTTAACTGCTTTCACTGACATGTTACTCTCAGAATTGGGGGTTTTGTTCATCCATCCCAGCCCTTTCTTTCACCCTTAGTCAGCAGTAAAATCTGAGCCATCACCTGCAGCTTACCTGATGGCAGAGTCATCGCTGGAACGAATTCCATTCAGGAGCTCCGTAAAGAGAGGATCCACTTTGACGTGGATGACGATGAGTTTGCCCAGAGCATCGGCAGCTTTAAGACGAACAGCACGGTTTGAGTCTTGTAGAGCTTTGGTGAAGGTTGTTTGCAACTGGGGCAAAAACGGTTTCAGGGCAATCTCAACCTATTCCAGAGATGGAAAAATGGGAAGTGGTGGGGTCAAATCTGAAACAGCAACTGGAGATCAAAGCCTGGAAACAGCATGACCTCTACTACAGCAGTTTGTTATCAGAGAGCCCCTGTTAGATCTAATGTGCTACTAAAAGAGGAAAAACATGAAACAATAATTTACCACAAAATCATTAACCTTTTCAAATTTAATCTTATTTTCTGCATGCTGAAATACAAGGGTAACACTGAGAGATTTTACAGTCATGAACAGCCTTTTGTATACAGCTCAGCTTAGTTCAAAGGTACATAAGATCTTTGCACTTAACAATTCATAAAAATGGTGGACACAGGAGAGATTAATTACATGGTGGGCTTTAATCACTGGAAAATGGGATCAGCATTTAGCAATATTTATAAAAAGACCAGTGATTCAGCACTGGGGGCTTTTTTGGTAGGCCAGAAGCTGCTGGAAGAATGCAATCCAGTTACAGTGCTATTCCTAAATATCAAATCCACAGCAGCAGGCATCCCAGCTGCATTTACATGAACAGCAACAGATATTTCTGAAGGTTATCACGGAAAATGTTCACAAACCACCAATACTTTGAATCTTACCTTAGCTAAAAGCAGGCTTAATGTTTCAAGCAGAGCCACCTTGACATTCCAGCTGAACCGATCTCCCAAAATTCGAATAAGCGGCCCAGTGATGCTCACCACAGATGGTTTAAGAGCTTCGGCAGAAGTCAGCTTAATAACCAGCCCTAAGGCCTTTGCTGCCTCCTCCTTCTGCTCTGGATTACCCGTTAAAACACCTTCCCGCAGCACCACGAGTATGGAGGTCACTCCCTGTCACGAAAATCGGATAAGAGAGCTTAGAAGCTAAGATGCAAAAAATATGTACCTTATTTTTGCTCCCATTATACACCAGATGCACAAACTTGGAGGGGTTCTCTCAATTTCCTGTTGACCTTCAGCTGCCTGATTCCACATTGACAGACCCACTTTTAGTTGGTTTGATTTCATGCCTCTCTGCTTTACTAAGCCAGTTGCTATGAGGAAAGTGGTGGCAGCTCAGGGAATTTTTAACCAGAGAAATTTGGCACAGAAGTCCAGCGTTACTCGCCCACAAAAAGCAGCCAGTGACCATGACTTACATGCATAACAGAATTGTCAGAGACCTCATTACAAGAGGACTCTTCTGGAGGGTAACTCAGGAGAGCTGTAACCTACAAAAAGTCTCTCCAACACACAGGTTTGGAATGCCCAAATAGTTGCTGCTTCTAAGAGCTGTAAAGCCATATCAGTCAGCTCTCCCCAGAGGTGGGTGTCTTGTGGCTGTGATGAATCCACATCCATTCTGATCCTTTACCTTCTTAGGAATACAGAATCCTGGCACATGGTCCCCCTTGGCCTCATTCCCTACAATCCGGATATCCCTGTGCAGGTCCTCAATGAGAGCAAGCTGGTTCCCAGCATCTAATTTCTGCAGAAGAGAGGGAAGAGACAAAGATGAGGCAACATGGCATCCATGTTCTTTGTGAAGTCTTCTCAGGCCAGGCATTACCCCATCACCTTTTTGAGATGCCTCTCACCTTGGTGATGGAATTAAGTGCATCCCAGCTTTCATTCAGAACCACAGGGTTGGTGTCATTAAACAGACGAATCAAGCCCGAAACCAAGCTCCTGAGATGACCAGTGTAGTCTGCTTTTGTCTTGGAGCAGTAGATATTCAGCATGACAGCTGCTGCCTGTCTCATGCCCAGCTCAGGGCTGCGGGTAGCTTCTAGCAAATCTTCAGTTATAATTCTTTGTCCAACATCATCTTCCACAGACAGGATTACAGACTGGCAGTTTGCCATCTCCTGAAGAGTCCAAATTAACTTTACATTAGCTCTCAAACAGAACAAAGCCAGATTTAGCCCCAGCATTTTGTCTTAGAAAAATACTACAACACACCTCACTTGCTAATTGTTTCTCATTAAATAGCTGCTAACATCACCACTAAAAGCTTGACTCAGTCCTGGAGCAGACACAGGTTTATGACCAATTCTTAACATTTACCAAATGACCAAACTCTGCTGAACTGATTGCTGCACCAGCTACAGGAGGGCTAATTTACAAAAATTAAGAGCAGTTCAGTCTTCCCCATCTTACTCATCCAAGACAGACTGTGAGTCTTGTCAGATAACATTCTTCTGATCTAGGTAGTTTAATGCTGTGAGTCATAACACATCTGTGGGTACATGAGAGATCTCCAGGCAGACTTGAGGCTAGAAGCTGATCTAATGGCAGACAGACAACAGGACTCTGCCACTCATTCCTAATTCACTGACTGATTATGTGCATGTCTGTCCGCAGTCACAACTCCAGGATGTTCTCTGGAGTCCAAACACCAGATGTTTTGGAAAGCAGTACAGGAGGAGTGCTGCATGCAAAACAGGAGATTTCCTTCCTGCAGCCCTTTAATCTCTCAGTCTTCTACACCAAGAATAAATATGAAGTTAACTAGACACTCTGGCAGTTCTCCAGGAATAAGCAAACTGAGAATTGCGTCTTGTAGCAGGCCAAAGAGACTTTTAAATGGATACAAATAGATTTGGAAAGCATACGTTTTTTGACTCACAATATGCCACCAGGCAAAAAGACTCATCCTGGAGAAGCTAATGGACTGAATTAAACATGCAATCTGTGAATCTAGAGAACACAGATTCTGGGCTGAGAAGTAAACCTGATGCACTATGTTCAGGCAACCTGTCACAACAAAGAGCTGAGCTGTGCTACTTGCCAATTGCTCTTCACTGGTGCCCAGCTTCTCTTTGAGTGCAGACATCATGGCAGGCAGGATGACACTCAAGTGCCGTGTCAGAGCGTCCCCTGCCACTGAGGAGAGGAAAGCCAGCACACGGGTGTTCACTGGAGGGGTAGTCAGCTACGAAACCCAAAAAAATAACACCAAAAAATGAGACAAAGTTTTTTCAGAAGGAATATCACTTCACCTACAACATGGAAAATTTATGCATCACAACCCGAATTACAATGTTTTGAGCTTAAAATCAGAAGAAATTTTCAAATTATGATCTTCCTTTTGCCATATTGGTCCAAAGAAAACTGGCAGCAAGCAGAGGAAACAGCACAGATATGAAGTTAAAAATTTGTTTCCCGTTGTACCTTTGGCACCAAGTAAGGCAGCACCACACGGCTCTTGACAGCCATAACTTGTTTAAGACCATCCACAGCAAAGTCAGCTGTCTCTTCATTATCCTACAGGGAAAGAGAAAGTGACAAACCTGAGAAATTATCTGTGACACACCGAGCTAAACCCTGTTTCAAGGGACAATTTACCCTGTGATCACAACCAAAACCAAGTCCTTCTATTGAA
Source organism: Corapipo altera (assembly GCF_003945725.1). Lineage (NCBI taxonomy): Eukaryota > Metazoa > Chordata > Aves > Passeriformes > Pipridae > Corapipo > Corapipo altera. Next base: position 2,113,227 of record NW_020884941.1, read on the forward strand.
AAATGTTCTCTTACTACATAGCAAGACCAAAACCACACTCTTCTGTCACATGAGAAAGATTTTCCATTTCAGGCATGGTGGCCAAGCAACTTAAGCAGGTGACAATGGCAATTCCATAGCACAGCCAGGTGTAGCAACTTTTAGGCCTAAGCTTTAGCCACAAGATCCTTCCTACCAATGGCTGGGATGACTCCATGGAGGAGACAAAATATTGCTGCCATTCCCTGGAAGGTCTGCATCTAAAATCCTCCTTCTCCTTTAAGTAAATTATTCAAAACTTGTCCCACAGCATCATTAATCAGGTTGTTGACTAATGCTGAGCAATGCTCACCAGCTGCTTCAGCAAGAAGGGCAGGATGTCTTCAAGAGCCTGATGGCCAATTGTTGAGTGCAGCTGTTCAAATGTTTTGGCTGCAGCCTCACGGACTTCTTCCAGAGGGTCACACAGTGCTTTTCTCACTGTAGGAACCAGGGACTCGGAGAAAAGCAGAACCTGAAGAGGTAAAATTACAGAATACCTAAAGCACAAGTCACATTTATCCTTGTGAAGAATGCAGAATTCGCACAGCTGAAACTAAATTGCAGTTTAATTGAAATATGTTGGCAGACAAGCAGAGTTACTCTACAAACAAGCTGCAGTGCTCTAAGGCTACCTAGTGGAAGATTTTCATATAAGTCAGAACTGTGCAATGTTAGAATTTACCAACAGATACAAATCCATACATTTGCCTGAACAGCAACTCAATGTAGTTATAAGCCCTGAATTCAGTCCACAGAACAAGTCCAGCGCTGTCTGTATTATTCTGTCTGAAGTGCAATACCTGCACCATAACATAAATACCTTGGAAACTGAGAATTTCCCCCTGGAACATCTAACTCACCGCATCCCTGCTGGTCGATTTCATGATCTCGCTCAACCCGATGCAGACTCCCTGTCTCTCATCACTCTTGTCTGACTTCAGCCCATCTTCCAGGATAGGAATGATTTCAGGAAGGATCTTCTCTCCTAACTTTCGGACAAGGTCTCCTAATGTCCGTGCTGCAACCTGTCCCCAAAAATGTATTAATTAACTATTTTCCTTTTTATAAAACTTAAGAAGGTGAAACTTAAGCAAATGTTAACTTCTGATCATAACCTACTGTTCACAGTACGGACAGAGCAGTAGGAACGGAAACACTACTATTACAAATAACCACAGAAAAATTAGTTTTACTCTCATCACAGTTGCCTTCAGCAAACACAGAACTCAGACATGCTCACGCTCAGAACACTTAAAGTGATGACAGCTCTGAAGTGATTTATAGGGAAGAATTTATCCTGTGTTCCTCAGGAATCAGTTCCTAGAGTCACCTGCAGAAAGAGGAAGGTGCAACTCCATTTCTCACCGTTCGCTTATCTGCACAAGTACTGGCCAGGAATTTCAGCAGAAGCCCAAAGAGTGTTGGCAAAATTTCACGCAGCGTGCGAGGAGTGTTTGAGACAACAATCTTCCAGACGTGCAAGGAGGCCTGGCGCACCACCAGCTGGGTGTCGGAGCGGCCCATGTACAGCCCTGCCAGCACCCTGTTCCTCCTCTCCACTCCCAGAGCATTAATAATAGCCTGAAAAGAAACAGCATAAATTGTATTATCCACTCATGAAACTTACAAAAATACATGATTACTCAATCTGTCTTTCCAGCAGGCTTTCCATGCTGATTTAAAATAAGAGAATTAAAAAAGAAATAAAACCACAACACACAAGAACAGCTTTACCTTGTTTGACTGGGCTGTTCCAAAGTTGTCATCCTCTGAGGCAGTTTCTGTGGTCATTTTTCCAGTGACTCCTGAGATATGGAATAGAAGATCTCCAAGGAGCTGAACTGAGCTAAACCTGCCAACAGGAGCAAGTCAAGTGTTACAAACAGGGCACTCAGAGGGTACCTGTCAAAATCTGACAGGACATCAGCTACAGATGGGAGCCAAATGTGAGGCAGAGCTGTGTCAGCACTGAAACACTGCACAGGCTGATGTGTAACACCAGTCTGCCAACATGGCTGAAAGCAGCATGCTAAAGAGAAAGGGAAGGAATGAATTCCAAACTGGAAAGGCTGGGAGAATTTCCAAATCAAAGCAACGAATCTGAGAATAGCCTGGCTTCTAAAAAGGAGCAAGACATTGCCAGCATCTGTCTCAACCCAAATGACATTCACCTGGGATAACAGCACTTAGCAGCACTCAGCTGACACAAATCATTTAGTGCAACTAATTTTTGAGCAACTACTATCAGCTGTGAGTGCTCCACTGCACATTTCTATACACAGGAGAACAAACACTTACTCAGCATTTGGAAAAATGAAAAACAATACATGAGGGCTAAATATTGCCAAATCAACTGCCTTGGAAGTGCGTTTCAGTCACCACCAGAATTAATAATCCAGCAGGGATGCTCTGCAGGTATCTGGAAACGTGATCCAGGCTGGCAGGGCTTTGCAGCCTCAGTGTTTATAAGGCATCAGACTCAAATCAACAAGCAAAAAGACGCGCTTGATTTTGCTTCCTGGGAGGTTCTCTGCGTTTCCTTGAGGAGCAATGCAGAGTCTAAATCACACTAGTTTTTAATCCATGGAAAAGAAATGTCTGTGGATAAGCTGGTTATCCCTTACCTTATCCTCCAGAGGTCATCAAACAGGCCATCCTCGAGCTGTGGCAGCAGCAGCGCGATGGCTGTCTCCGCGTACATGCTGATGATGCGCTGCCCCGCCCGCAGCGCCGTGTCCCGCACGAACTCGTTCTCGTCTGCCAGAGCCTGAACACAGACACAAAAGGGGCTCTGAAAACTGGGGGGTTCAGCACAATACACAAAAGCTACAGGAGGAAAACAAACCTATGTTTTTCTCTCTCAGCCGTGAAAAGCAAATGAACTGGGGAGTTGTGAATGCACAAAGGTGATTTCAAGAAATGGCTGGTGACTAAAAATGAAAGACAGCAAGCAAACAACTTGGAAGACAAAATAACTTTTATAATTTAAATTCCCCCGTTTTTTCTGACATGTCCCACAATTACTGGAAATGATACTTAAAAACACTCTGGAGGTTTTTTTTTAATCCTTTAATAAATTCTTCATGTCTGCTACATACCTTAAGGATACAAGGAATGATGGGTCCAACATAGGGAGTGAACTTATCTCCAAAGGTAATTGGCAGGTAGTTGAACATCATGATATAACCATCTCGTACATGTGGAGCAATATCCACTTTACTGGCAGTAGCTACAATCTCTGGCATAAGTTTCTCCAGCTTTTCTACCCCCAAACCAGCCATAACTTCAGCCAGACCTGAGGAAAAAAAGCAGGGAAGAGAGCTTTTACACACAAGAAACAAGCAGCTAATCTGGTTTAAAAGGAGATTCAGACATGGCTGTCCCCACCTTGAGCAGCACCAGAGCGATCCACTGAGCTCTGCTCATACGTCAGTGTCTCCATCAGCCACGGCAACAAATCCTCAAAGCACGACTCTCCCATCCCCTTCACCATGGCTCCCAGTGCCTTTGCAGACACTGTGCGCACCTACAGACAAGAGAAACAGAGATCTGCAACATACCCTCTCAGAGTTCCTACAACAGATGTGTCAGACAATGTCCAACCTAATGCACTGAAAGAAAAACTTTGTACAAAAGACTTACCTCAGGAACAGGATCCAGCAGAGATGCTTTCAGTCCAGGAGTCACACTGGGCAGGTACGGAGCCAGATCCTGAAACAAAGAACCCAGAGAGTAAGAACCAGATTCAAAATGAGGAAAACCATAAGTCACCCTCATGTAAAGGACATTCACCCCTTATTATTAGCAAACATCCCTAGTATCCTGAGAGTTTAATCAGTTGCTTTCACAATCCTGCAAATTAGCACAGTGAGTTGTTCTGCAAGTCCAAGAAACAACACCAGTTCTGTACAAATCAAAAGCTTTTCTATGCTCACTCACAACCCAGCAGTTTCTGTCTAAGGAAAATCCAACACTGTTAACATTTACACAAGGTTTAAATGTAGAGATTATCAGCACAAAAATTAAACATAGATCTTAAGCCTACATTCAGGTCCTACAAATACTTTTCAAACAAACCCTGGATCCATTTGTAAGCAGCTGATCTGTGCTTCACTTGTTTGTTTGTTAAGTCATTTCTTATATAGTAAAAATTACAAGACCTTTTTGCAGGGATAAATATGGTACTAACTAGGTGACCAAAGCACAGAGCAGACAGTCTTAAGCATCTGAGAACTGTCACTGTCTTCAGTCATGATCTGTTCATTTATATACATTTAATTAAAGAATCTGCATGGATGCTAATATTTCCTACCTTAACAGGAAAATCTCCAAGCCAAATAAATTCTCTCTAGGGCTTGTCTGTCATCCCCTACCAGTAATGTATTAGAGTAATACAGTTAGAGAGCATTTTTAGCACCACACCTTCTGGTCAGTCAGGGAGTACATGTTCCCAATGATCTGGGCAGCCATTTTCCTGGTGTCTGTGGAACGATCTTGAAAAGCTCTCTGAACAATTGGCATGATCAGTGCTAAGGATGGAGCATCAATGAAATGGACAAATTTGGTATCCAGTAGAGTCTGCAGACACTTCTGGGTCTTCCTGGAGGGGTCAGTGAGAGCATCCAACAGAACTGGAGCGATTGCTGAACATTTTTTAAAGGGAGAGAAAAAGCTTTATTTGTACCTAACCAAACATGCATTGTCAGGCTGAGCTGGTGTTCTCTCATGGGATGTTTTAGATCCTTCTAAAGGAACCAGCAGCACAGGGACAGAGGAAACCCTATTAACACCAGCTACAAAAGGGACAGGAGCATTTAAAAAGCCTGGAAGCAAAGCTGTCAAGCTTGCATGTTATACTTCCATAGGAGTAGTTTAATTCCTATACAAATTTGCATTTGAACCTAAATCTTGCTGTTATAAACCACTGTCATGTCAGGACATTAGAGATGCAGGCAGTTCTTACCCAGGATCTCTGGGTTCCTGATGACAGACCCAATCTGCCTGAGAGCCTGCTGCCCTGCATTCTGCACCTTGACGTGGGAATCTGTCAGCACTTCAGTGAGTTTGGGCACGATGTTGGGTAAGCAGGAGGAGAGCTGTTTGGGAGCACAGTATGCCATAGCCCCCAGCAGTTCCACTGAGCCTGTGCACAAAGTACACAAAAAAAATTTGAAAAAACACAAGACAAAACACAAAACAATACACAGCATTAAGAATCGATATGAGAAGATAATCACATTTATCTCAAATTCAAATCTACCAGTTGGAGAACACAAAGAAAGGCTGAAATGCATCAAGCCACTCTATGACACCTAAAGACACTAAAAAATACTTTTTTTTTTCTTTTGTACTAGGTAAAAGAAGTGTGGGAGGAAAATTCCAGATTCTGGTGTACTTCTATAGAGACAGAGGTACAAACTGTCCCTGGAATATGCTGAGGGGAAAAAAAGGTTGCCCAAATGTGTCAGAGAACTCATTTGTATCTCAAAAGCTCTAAAAGTTCCACAGATTATAAACCATCGCAGCCATCTGTAGGGATGATGGAATGCACGAGGGGAATGACAGAGAAGGGCACTGTGAGTTAGTCTCATCTTGTCAGTCAGATATTGCTCCATACCAGCTTTAGTTCTCCAAGATTCCTCTTCTAGGGCTGCGAGAAGTGATGGCAAAACCAGCTTCACTCCATGAGTACTCAGATTGCTCATCACGGCTTTGGCACAGTCATCTGCAGCCTCCAAGGAGAAGAGAACACTCACAAACTGTGACACAACACGTGTTTTTTCCCTTCCTCTGAGACTCACTGGGAACAAAGCCTTCATGTAAATAGTGTCTCAGCACAATGATGCAGCTGGCTAAGTAGCTCCCAATTAATGGCCAACGAAATCAGATGCTTTCAGTTATTAAGAAGATCAAATTGTTATTAGTGGTATCTCAAGGGATAGGTCATCTTCTCAATTTGCCTGGTTACAAACAGGATTCATAACCATTCCATTTGTTTTTCTCTTAATGCTCTGTGATTGCAGAAAGTGAAGGTACTTACCTCTCGCACATACTGGTTCCCATCTCCAAAACAAAGCAGCAAGTGAGGCAGCACATGAACCACATAGGGCTCAAAGAGCTTCCCAAGCATGCTGCAGAGCATCTCGAAGGCAAACAGAGCCCCTAAAAACCCAAAAAGCACAGTCAGAGGAAAATACAACTTCATATAAAGCAGATGGAAAAAGAAAATTGTTTGCAAAATATCTGACAATTCCTCCAGAAGCACTTAAAATCTCACAGTTTAAAGTCTCTTGCTTTCTTGCCCTTGTGGCTTGTGCTGTAGTGGGGATTTGTGACCTCAGAAAAGGAGCCCCCCCAGCAAAACCTGCCTCTGAAAACAGGAGGGAGGGGCACATGTGTATGGTCTAGCACCAGAAACCTTTCTTCCACCATGATGTGAACAGAGCAATTTTATGGCCTCAAAACAGTCACTTCCCACTTCTTTCTCTTCAAACTTTAGTGAAATAAATGTAGCTAAGCCAAGCACAAGGGTGCAGGCACTTCATCTGACCAGAGTGGTAGTGGGTACAGAGAAATATCGGGTATCTGGAGGGAAAAGCTTTTGTCCCTTACCCTCCCGCCGGCGGAAGTTCTTCTTGTCCTGGATGGCGTCGGTCAGCGTGGTCATCATCTCCTGCTGCTTGAGAGACAGGATGCCCAGGCCTTTGACCAGCCCTGCCAGCCCATAGGCTGCACCTTTGCGCTCAGCGTACTTATCAGACTCCAGAAGAAGCTGCATCAGCTTCTGGATCATTCCTCCTGCGTCCTCCTTAATGGCAGGCACCAGAGGTGGTAAACAGCTTGCCACTGATTCTTGAACCTGTAAAACAATCCACCAGCCATCAGACCACTAAATATTCATCACTAACATAACTCCCCCCTAGACTGCACCCCCAATGACACCTTTCTGTCACCAGAACCATTTTTCATATCTCTGACATTCCTAAAAGTATTCTAGTGTTAAACTGCCTTTGTGGGGAACCTGAGAACTCCTCCCAGAAGGCACCTACCTGCTGAGATGGGGTGGACAAGGCTGCTATCAGTTTGCCAACAATTGGTTTCACTTTAGGGTCACTCTTGTCCAGATGTTTTGCCAGTGACCCCATCAGAATGACCACACTTTGCCTGACAGCATCATAGCTGGCATCATTAGGAGCATTTTTCAGGAATTCTTCAAACACTGGCAAGAGAGAGTTAACATTGTCCTGAAAAACAAAACCACAGAACTTGCCACTAGAGTCCACTCAGAATGAGATTTGCTATGCTCAGTGGACTTGTTTGTTCTTCTCTGAGCCAACAACTGAACAATCACACTGTATTTACAGTTCATTTCATGTGTCACATCGCATAAAACCTTGTGCCATCCCAATAGGCAACAAATATTTCCTGCTAGAGAGAAGTTAGCTCTTCAAAATTAGATTCCCCAAGCCTGCCAGCATGATGTTCTGCCAGAAGCAATGCAAGCTCCTGGGCCTGAGCATCAGTGCCTGCTCCTCTGCTTGCCCCATTTGCAAAGGGAGAGCAGAAACATCAAACAAACTTCACACAGTTTTTCAAGAAACAGAAGGAAAGAACGAATAATATGAAAATACCAAAATTGTCTTGGGCTAAACAGGAATACAGACATTTGTCCAGAGGTGAGTGGCAAGTATAAGGAAATTAGAAGCTGAGCAATTCCCACCCTGCACACCTCCCCTATGTGACACTGCTTGGAAAGGGCTGGCAGGGAGAAGGATGGTCCTCAGCTCCCTCAACGACTTCAGCTGTTTTCAGTTTAATTAAGCCAACAATCAGCAAGCTTTCATGTTTTGCTTCGAATGAAGCTGAAAAGGAATTCTCATCTTCCCAGGATTAAAAGATCCATGATCTGATTTCACTTTTATTACTCTAGTTTAATACCATTTCAAATCCAGTTGATTCAAGGGTATTTCTCTTTTATAGCAAGGACAGGGAAGAACCACACTTAGTCAACACTAACAGAACAACTCTGAACACACAAAAACTCCTAAACGAAGTTTTCAGCTGTTACAAGTAACAGCAACCTCTAAGAAAGTTGAAAAAAAAAATTTTTAAAAAATAAAATCTGTGGGCTCCAAGACACTATCTACATTTTCATCACAGCTTTGTTCCACTGCTAGATAAAGAAATGTTCAGACTTACTTTGCCATGAGTGTTGAGCGTTGAAAGAGCTGCATCTAACATGCACTTCCTGACCTCAGGACTGCGATCATTCAGAGCATCCGGCACAAAAAACTGAAAGAGGGGCTTCACCTGAGAACTGTCCAGATGCTCTGAGAGCTTGTTGAGAGCCAGAGCTATGCCACACCTGTGAAGATGGTGAGCCTGTAAGCTTACTGACTTTTCACAGAATTTGCTTGAGCTCACAATCACATTTGCTATCAGCAGGACATTAAAAAATTGAGAGAGAGAGCCATAATGAAAACAAAGAGCCTCAGAGTGTCCAACCTCAGTGTATTTCATTACATAACCCCATGCTGCAGCCTCCCAAAAGGTCAACAATCCCTCAGCCACAGAAGGACTTTTATCTCGATTACGCATTACAGATACTTGAGCCATCTTAGACATCAGGATCACCTCATCTGCTGCTGAAACACAGCAGCTTTACAGGGTACATCAGACTAAAGGACAGATTAGCTCAAGACAAGTAGCAAACAAGATGATCTCCAATTAAACCTGTATTGTACACAAGTAAACAAAAAGTTAATTATCCAAACTGGAATTTATCCAGTTCATTAAGGCTTGCACTGCTGCTCTTGAACTAATCAATGGCCCATACAGAGGTGAGAACACAGTAAGATAAGACAAAAATTGGACAGTCTGAGAGAAAGACTGTTCTTATCAGGACAAAGAGAAGACAGCATCCAGTATTTTGATGGAACTAAAACCATTTCAGTTCTGCCTGCCCAGTCTGCTTGAGTGGCACAAATATTCTCTACCAGAAGGACACGTGAAAACAGCAATTCAACACAATTGCATATAATTTGTTCTTCTAAATAAAAATCAAAAATTCTCATTTAGACGCACAGGAAATGATGAGCTCAATCTGAAGATGACTGTACCTTGCTTCCCACTGGTCAGGTGGTGATTCAGATATCACTCGTCCCAAAGCATCCAAAACTGGAGGTGGCCTCTGGAAGGAAAAAAACTTCATCAAAATTCCTTTTCCAAGGATGGGGACACAGAGGATCTGTCAGCCATAGCTGCAGTGCCATTTGATAATACTGCACAGAGGTATGATACCACTAGCAGAAGAGCACAGTAAAAAAAACAAGAAGAAAGTTTAGGCCCCGAATGACTTAAACTGACTCTGCCCTGTCACAGCCTTCCTGGACCACCTAAGGCACACCTTCCTTCAGTACAGTGGTGCTATTGCTGGTTCAAGACACTGAAGTCTGTGAGAAGCTCAAACACAGCAGCAGTAGGCTCAATGCACATCCTCAAGAGAGACAAAAGGAAAAGCAACTAACAAAAAATACAAAGCACAAGCTCATGCCTGTCAATCCCTTAGGACAAGAGTACTTACATAGAGCTTCTCCTGGTAAATCTCCGTGAGTTTGCTCATGACCTCTGCTGCTTGCTTTCGGTACTGAGCTACAGCTCTGGAAAGAGCTTCAGCCCCTGCTTGTCTCACTGCCTCTTCGTGGTAGATGACATCTTTGATCAGCAGAGAACAGAGGTCAGGCTGCAGCTCCAGCCCCATGGACTCCCACAGCCTGCAGGGCACACAGAGAGGTGATGGGTCACCCTTCAGCAAGGGTACTACACGTAATATCGAGGTGGGCTAGAGCTCCAGCTGCAGGGCCAAAGTCCTGCAGTGCAGCTCACTGAGGTGAGCAAGGAGAGGTCCCCTTAAAAGTCAATCAGCCAAGAACAACTCTCACCTCTCTGCCAGTTTCTGAATCTCGTCTTTGACATCAAACTTTACTACCCAGAGGCGCCGCAACAGGTTCAGTCCATTCTTCTCATCACTGTCTGGGGTTGGCAGAACCATTTGTAGCTCCATCAGTCCCTGAATTAGTTTACAGGAGAATCAGTGCAAGGATCTGATTTTCAGAAACAGATGCTTTAAAACACTTAAAACCTTTGCCCAGTCAAGCTCTCAGTGGTTGGAAGTGTCAAAATTCATGTTTGCTTGTGCCTTACACTGCCTCTGCTGGTCAAGGACTTCCTATTGCTAATAGGTGAGTTGGTGAAACACAGGAATAGTGCTCCACAGGCAGGATGCAGAGAGGCTCTGGTGACTATAGTCTTTTCTGCTTCTAAGTACAGACAAGACAGCTCAGGTGAGCTAAGCTGGAATTTGTTTCATGGCAAAGAAAATCAAGCACCCTTGGGATGTTTCCTTCTATGTTCTCAGAAGTGACTAAGCTGAGGCTTTCCAATATCAGGGCCTAATACACACATAGGAATTTTTTGACAGTTTCTAAGACTAAGCTCTATGCAATCATAAATAGAAGGTGTTAAGTTGTCCTAATCACACCTGTTTTAATAAAACAAAGATGTGCATAAACCCAGAGTACCCCTAAATCTAGCACAAACAGCACTGAGCATTATTGTTCAGACTGCCCCCTCCAGCAGGCACACTACCCTAAGACTGCCATCACAGCTGAAGCCTCTCTTCATCAGTGCTAGAGAAGATTCACCTCCCAAAGATTTCAGGAATTCGGTGTGACCCTGAATGATTCCACCTACCCTGAGAGCTGCATCCCGAACATTCATGCAGGGAGACTGCAGGGCCTGCAGGAGCACGTCGATCTCCTCCTGCTCGGCGTAGGCACAGCCGTCCTCCCCGCTGCTGCTCGCGCACAGCGAGGTCAGCGCCTCGGAAGCCAACACCTAAAATGCCACGAGGAAATATTAGGGATGCCACTACAACTTGTACTTCTGCCAAAGCAAGAGCAGAGTAGGGGCTGAGTGCTATCACAGGAGGAGGAATTCCCAAAGAACAGCGACAAAACCGAGTTCAGTCCTACTTTCTGCTTTTTATCATTGACCTTCCTGCCATCTCATCCCTTAGAACAAACCCTGAGAGGAGCCACTACTGAACTTCTTCAGCAGAGCAAGGCCTTAGAGAAGGAAACAATGTCACCTGTGGAAGACTAAAGGATATGTTTGGTGCAATAAAACCCACAGGAAAAAAACGATGTAGACGTTTTATTCCAAGATACCACAAACACAGGAGAAAATTGGGAATGTATCGACCACCAGCCTCAGAGACTTAAACCAGTTGAGTGCATTTCCATTATTTAGGTGCTGATGAAAGTTAGGGAGAATCCTGATAGTTATGATGCTGAGGACTCACCTGTAACCGTGGAGAACCTGTTCCTATCACCCGGGTCAGCAGAACCAGCATGTCCCTCCGGGGCAGCAACTCTGGGCCATTCTGAAAAGTGAAGATGAAAAGTTTTATGTCTTGTGACTCTGAAGTACCTTGCCTGTGTATGACATTTCTTAAAAAATCACAACCAAAACCTAGGGCTGGACAGGTACCAAAACCTGTGACATAAAACAATCTTACCTTCTTAACTTTAACCTGCAGAATTAATCTGCTTTGTCCAGTTTACACATCAGTTGTTTTATCCTAAGGCTCATCTGATCAACTGCTGGATCCCCACAGCTCTCACCTCATCCACCAGCAATGCCTGGCCATTTCCTGATGATCTCAGCTGAGCATGGACCGTAAGGATCTGCAGAATCTTGACCAGGAACTCCTCCTTGTCCTCGCTGTCATGAGGTGTCTCGGTCATAACCGTCTTCAGGAGAGGAAAGACTAAGGAAAATGCTGGAGCTGATAATGGGGCAGCACCTGTGAAAAGGAAAAACAACCCTGTGAGCACAGCTGATCCCTCCTTGGGATTTTTATAACACTGATTGGTATAAAATGTACACTTGGGTGTGTGGCCAAGCTTCAGCCTCATGCACAAACATGCTGAGTGACCCTAAGTATTGCTATGCCCCTGCTCCATCAGTGACTTCTGGCATTCCAGTGCCAGGTTAAGGGTAGGACTTGATGATCCCAAGGATCTTTGCCAACCTAAATGATTCTATCATTCTGTCTGGCTTTAATTAAAGTCACATTAGGATTCCAAATTACTTCCAATGCCTCAACAGTGCAAAAATACACACTGTAAATGAAATTTAAACAATTCAATGGATTAAAGTAGACAGGCAAAACTGAGGTTTTGTCTATACTGGAAATACTTGCAGGCAGTAGGGGATGGGACACAAAATCAGATCCATTACACAACCAAAGCTGAAATAAAATCTGTTTTAGTCAATTTTAAAGTTCATTTGTACCAAAGCAAGGGCCTGTTTAGCAGCTATATTTCCTTTAAACACTTCCTGCCAAACCAGCTAACCTGTCATTCCAGTCTTCAGCTGGATCCTTGAGAATGAGGTCCATCTAATTCTGGTGCAAATCTCAACTCCCCTCCTTGAAAAATCAAAGCTTTTGGATTCCCACTGTTATAGATTTTGCTCCTTCCTTCTTACAGAACTTTGGCTATAGGATATAGCAAATGCTCCTTCCAGTCCCTCAGTTAGTCCAGTTAAAATTCAAGTATCAGATGTCTAGGGAAAACGTTTCCTTTCTACATCCAATCTGTGCTGACAGAGAATGCCCAAGTTTAAATTTCCAAGATGCAGATGAAGAGCACTGCAGATACAATACTGCAGTATTAGTCAGCTTATGTAGGGCACAGATACTGCAAAAGTAGTTCAAGGGAGAAGTATTAAATCCCAAACACACTGTGAGCTCCTATTTAACATGAACAGCTTTGGTAAAACCCCCTCCATTTCTGATGTGGGATTTTTTTCTCTCTGTTTTCTCAGTATCTGTTTGCTTTTACACTTTTTTTTCATTTTGAATTATTGGCCAGGTATTTCTAGGCTTCAACCACTATCCCTCTTTATGCAGCAGGAGAAAGAAAGCTTTATCTGAGATGATAAATGTTCTATTTATATAGTAGCTGGTATTGACCAACATGAAAAAGATTATAGAATATATCTTGGCTTTTCAGCAATGAATGATAAATTTTATCATCCACATTACAAGGAGGTAGGGTCTGTCTTAGGTCTCATGGTAACCAAAGAAATTAACCTCTACTAAATCACATTGCACAACTACATTCCAAAGAACTTTGAAAATGAGAAAAAAATCATTTAGGAATATAACATGACTTGTCCAACAAAGTGCTATGGAAACTACTGCCTTTCTCTTTTACAGAAGTGGAAAACAATAATTGGATATTAATTTAATTAAGCACTGTAGGAAATCTTGAAGGACTCAAAATATTTCTGCTTTTCTCTGGAAATAAGCCTGAAAATGGATTCAAATGTTAATGAACTTGCACTTACTATGGCAGTAAATTGCACAGTGGAGACACTGAATTATCACCAAGATGTTCAGCACTGAAGTGCTGTTCAACATGGTCAACTGCCACTGCTCAGCTGTGACAATGACATGTGCCACAGTCACACCGCTGCACATCTGACCAGCAGCTGAACAGCAAGGGGAGAACTGAACTATGGGGGTAAGGGACCAAACAGAACCCCACATTTCCCTTAAAAATATACACCATCTACCACAGTAGCTTTTATTGAGTTAGATGAGGAACAGCCTCAAAGCCTGGGTGAACCACCCCTATCCCTGCAGTACAGCAGATGCTGTGAGACAACCTAAGCCAGCCCGGCCCCCAAAGGACACACACCAACCCTCCTCTTCTCTACTGTTACTGTCAGTGGAGTGGCACAAGCACTTGTGCACCCCACTGTGAAGGAGATTCTGGAAGGAGATTCTAGATTAAAACTATCTCCATTAATAAAAGAAAAAAAGGTTTATTTTAACTCAGATCATATTCTTGCCCTCGTGTTACTGAGTGGAAAGAAGTGTTCCTTCTACAACCATGCCATAATAAAATATTCATGAACTGCAGCACTACACAGCAAACAAGTAGAGGCCATGGGCACTTCACTGCTGAGATCACAGATAACAAGCAATTATTTTGTCTTTCCACTTAGTCTTGCTGAATCCCTTATGCTAAGTGGTGTTGAAATGTAGGAGTTGTCCTTGGCAAAGATGAGCCTTAATTTCACTGCTATTATTTCTGTATGAACCATTTTAAGAAAAAATACTGCTATTTTCTTTCTACACTTATTACACTTGTAACATCACTTCTACTACTACCAGCACACACAAAAAAAAATCCTTAAGGTTTTTCTTATCTATGAAGAGTTATCCAATTAAAATAAGTGAAGCCTCACTTACAAAATATTATACAAACTTTGAAAACTAAACCAGTTTATATTTACTGGAGGGGGGGAGAATGTCAGCAGAATGTACCTTATCAACCATCCTTCTTACCTGGCTCTCCCTTGCCAGTTCGGCTGGGGATGGTGTGGGCATGCAGCAAGCTGACAACTCTGTTCAGAGCAGTGGGCAGCTCTTCCTGACACCAGGATTCATCTAATTCACATTCTGGTTTCATCAGCCGCAAGGTCACGTGGCTCACTAAAGTACCTGCAAAGAAACAAAGAAGAATCCATGAGAGGACTAAACCCAAAGATTTCTCGAGAGGAAAATCCCCAGGAACACAGACTCAAGAACTCTAACAAAGCTCAGAGCAACAGCCAGGCTGCAAAGAGGCAGAGACAGGAAGGCCAGCCCCGGGGCTGGCAGGGGACAGCTTTCTTCACAACATGTGTGAGTTACACTCACATCCTCTAAACTCTGCACAGGGGAGATGGTCCCACAGCGACCAACTGCTCCTCAGAGCTGGTCACAGTGACCAGACAACTCCTTGTCTTTGGTCCCAGTCCTATCCAAAAGTCATATCTCTGGGAAATCACAGTCATCTCCCTAAGAACTGTTCCAGGTGGTTTTTCCTCTTGGCTTTTCTTGGTTGTGATCCACAGCTTGTAAGAGCAAGAATTTTCACTGCCCTGCCACAAAAATAATCTACCTTGCCCTTAAAAAGTGACTGCAAATACTAACCAAAGGTTTTCAGTCGAGCAGGCATGACACAGGAAGCTAAGGAAAGAAAAAGCTTCTTAATCCTTGGAGCAGCCAAAGGAGATCGAAAAAGTGGCAAGAAGGAACTGATGAGACCAGGGATGTACTGAGTGAGACCAGGAGGCTTTTTCTTTATAACAGTGTCCAGGAGTCCTAGAGCTGTTTCCAGCTCATTATCAAGCTGTAAGAGAAACAATTCAAAAGGTTACCATAAAAAAACTCCATTGGGAAAAAAACAGGTTGTTAAATCTAACCTCTAATAAAAGAAACAAACAGGTGATTGCCAGATATTCCCTATGTTACATCATTTTCCTTTCATCAAAATTACTTGGGTCATGGTAGCTGCAGAGGTGGCAAAAAATACAATCAAAACTCACCTCCTTCAACCGTTTTCTTATCTGAGCCTCCCTTTCCAGCTGTGCATGCATCAGCTCCTTCTGCTTGCTTGTCAGCTGCACCTCATCCTTTATTCCTTTCTTCTTCTTTATCTCCTGCAGTAGAGAGCCATAAACATTATTAAGCTAGTTATTAACACCAGCTACTCAATTAGGTAGAGAAGAAAGTTGGACACACTGAGGTTATTTGCAGTTTACTTTTAAAACAGTATCAAAATATGCTTCCAAATATATTCCCTCTTGAGTAAAGACACAAAATGGAAATCAGCAGGTTAACAACACTTTAATGTCCCATTAGCAGCATAAGTTTCTCCCGTGTTTAAGTTGGTCACAAATTATTTAATATCACTAAAAAGAGCTGTCCCCCCCAGAGCAAAGAGAAGTCAACCTTTAATAAAAGATTGTTCCAGTCAACCTGGTACATTCTCCTCCTTTCACCAAGTTCTTCCCCCCACCCACACCCACTGCCCTGGCCAGGCACAGAACTGCTGGCTGATGACAAGATGGAAGCACCTATGGAACAACCCTTACTGGGAAAGTTACACAAGACACATCGAACCAGAGATGAGGAGAGAAAACAGGGACTAGCAAGTAGTAAGTGCTCTCACAAACAGGTAGAACAGCACATCAAAATACAAATATAACAGAAAAGAAATGGAGACATACAGATACAACAGAAGACAACATTTAATCATTCAAAGAAGGTCAGAGAATCTTTCCCACACATATGCCAGAAGCCATGCAACAACACAGATGAGTTGCAGTGAAGGTTCTGATCAGCCTGGATTTCCTGTTCCCATCAACTCACCTCCTTCAGCTCCAGCTCAATGATTTGTTCCTTGAAGGAATAAGCTTTGTTCTCCCTCTTCATGTTAGCCTTTTTCATGCTATCCTGTTGAGCACTGAGAAGGAAAAGTAGAGAAAAGAATCAGTGCTGATCTGGACTGAGATCCAGACACAAAAATCTGGGAACTCCTGTCCAGAAAAAGCATCTGACACACTCAGTCACCCACTGGTAAGATGCCAGCAGTGATCAATCCCCAGGTGCAGAGAGACAAGAAATTTAAGTCTTACCTCTGTATTATAGACTTGTCATACAGCTCTCCCTCGGGTGTCTTCATGATGGCAAATTCCTCTCGAGTAACCTGGCAGAGAGCTGGATTCTCCATTGATGCTGTGATAGTGCTGATGAGCTGGGGGAGCACTCTACCAGGTGAAAGCAGAGAGAGAGATCCCACTGCATTCATAGATGACTGTCAGGGAAATGAAGGAAAAAACATAATCAGAATTCCTTAAAACTGTCTCCAAGAAGTATACCCTGCTGAGGCAGCCCTCATTATGTTCTAATCCCTAATTCCTTGTTTAGTGGGTACTTGAATCTTATCTAAAATTCTATTCAGTTGCTGATACATTCTTTCTCCCTTAAATCCCACCTCCTTTTCACCAGAGATGTTCTCTTTGAACCTGCCTTTTCCTCACCTTTTAGATAGATCTCCTTCCTTATAGATCAGTTAGTACTGAACTCCTCCAGAAAATTCTCCTGTTCCAAGGTATCTCCCAAAACTACCACAAGGAAAGCAGGAATTAATCACCTGGTTCTCTGGAGTGTAGGCAGTGATCCTGGGCAAGATGTCATTCAGGTGTTTGCTAATGAAGTCTTTGGGATCTATCTTCATCTTGATGAGGAGGGCTGGCCAAAGTCCGGGCTGCACTGCCACTGGCAAGAAGAATAAATGAGAAGCAGGTTGCTGATACAATGAAATAAAGACATACAATAAAACCCCATACACTGACCATGAGGGTCTTTTCCCTGCACTTACCTACAGAAGGATGATGGCTCACCAGCAGCATCTCCAGGGCCAGCTTCTCTGGCTCAAAGGAATCCACATCAAGCCCTGCCACACTTGAGATGACACAGAGTGCCTCAAGAAGCACTCGGGGGGGGATGTATGTCCTTCCCAGCTCCGACAGCTCTCCTGACTCCATCACCAGGACCTCATGAGGCAGAACCTGGATGGACAACACCAAGCCTTCCTGAGCCCTGAGCACCTCCCCACAGCAACACCAGACTGAACGCCAACAATCACCTCCCTGTCAGTAACAAACCCCTGATGTTTTCAAAGGAATGAAGGGATAAAGGATAACAGCAAAACCAGAGCACAGAGATGACAGTGACAGAAAGATCAGGCATAGAGGACTACACTCAGCTGGGGTAAAATAAAACTAAAATGATCACGGTCTGGCAAAGAAGACTTTGGAAAAGTTGAGCCAGCTGGCTGGGAACAGTATGCCCGACTTCTGCAGTCTAATTTTACCCAGTATATTTTCAAAAATACTTTGTTCAGGCTCTATCTGTTACATGGGAAGATTATTTACCAAGTCCCAGCCTTGCTACAAAATTAATGCAACTTAATCTATTACACAACCTGACATGGTGCTGCCCAAGCAGCAAGCCCAATAATACAGGACTCAGTGTTTCCTCTTTTATTTTTTATTACAGTTGCCATTAAAGTATTTATATTATATTTGTTTTAAATAGGCAGCCTGAGCTATAAACCAGAGCAAAGGAACCAGAACATAAAGAAATAAATAAAGCACTTGGTCTTCCAACAGGAATTAAATTTGCATTAAATTAATAGAAGGCCATGAAAAACTACAGCTTCCTCCCAAATAATTTTGAATAATATGTCTTTTTGTATATATATGTGGAAGAATAGGCACACCATAGACATTTTTACTGTAATATGCAGTAAGTCAGTAACAAATGGCATTCTAGGAGAACATCTGGAGCTGAATAATCTTCACATCAGGCTGTATGTCAATACTAACAGCAAATCTAGGGCAGGGAGGTGACTGGCAGTATGCAAACAACTGCCTGGGCACAGACCAGGCTTCTCGGCTACTCACCTTGTGAGAACTGAGAACCACTTTGAGCTCCTCCAAGAGCCCATAGGCCAGCTTGTACCCTCCCAGAGAGGACAGGAGCTTCTTAACTGTTTGGTGGGCCTGTCTCCGAACGTGCCAGGTCCGACTCAGCAGGACGGCAACAAGGGCACGGTGATACTGCCTGAACACAGACAAACACACGGGTTTAGCCAGGGAGGCAACTCTGCAAACCAACTGGACACACTCTCCGTGCCACGTCCCAAGCCCACCCTCCCCACTGGCCACACCGGCACTCCGGGATCAGACACGGATCTGTGACACAAGTGCACTCTACGTACTGAACTTTACTTTCAGGCAGCCGCTGGGCATGATCCAAGAGCAGGCGCTCTGTCAGCTGCAGCACTGTACACATGGCTGTGGGAAAAGACAAATATTTAAAATAGCATGGAACTTCATAAGGAAGCAGATATTTTTTTTTTTTACCTGAAAACAAACAAACAGCAAGCAGGACACAGTGAAATAGCTCCCCAAGCTGAGCCTCTACATAATCTTCTCAGTGAAGCTAGAGACAAATCCAACTCAGGTCTGCCAAGACTGGGAACAGAACCATGATTTCATAGAAGTGTTGTTAGCTGGATCCCAGGACAATTTTCCTGACCACTGTGTGTGACCTATTTTGGTTTAAGTTGACAGAGCAAAGCAAATGATAAACACCACACTCACTGCATCAGTACTTTAATTCCTGAGCCCTCCCCAAAGAGCTTCAGTGAAACAAAATGAGTACTGAGTGTCAGCTGTCACTGGACCCTTTGGTTTGGGAATGGATGCTCAACCACATCATACAAGCAGGAGCAGAAGCCCTGAAACATGGGGTGGGTTATAACCCCCTAAGCATGGATCTGACATCCAAGGTATTGTGATTTGGGCACGTTAATGATGTCACAGCTGGACAGCTTTGCCTAAATCAGCAAAAACAAACCATGACAGTATTTACTCTCAGCATTAGTTCTTGGATCTAACATCCTAAGGAACCATTCTAAAATTTTCCAAATTACACTGTTTCAGGATATTTGCAGACTTAGGAGGGAAAATGAATGGATATACACAGTGCCTTCAGGAAGTAGGGATTGCAGGAAGCAAAGGAGAAATTACATTTCCCATTTAGAAAACTTTACCTATTGTACCTTTGTACAAAAGATAAATTAATTCATTTCAGAGAAATTATTAATGAACTATTTTTCAAAACTTCCAGTTTACAATGTAGATAGTCAATAATGTTTTCTGTTGGGCACATTCCATTAATTTTTTTCAATTAATCTTTAAACACAATCGATCAAAACAGAGCATAGAAACACTAATTTATAGCCCAATTCATTTCTGTCTGTTATTACTCTTCCCCCACATTTCTTAAGATTTTCACCTACATTTTTTATTCTCCAGCCTTATTTTATTTTCTCCCATCTTATTCTAAATTTTAGGCTTTTCCACATCCCTCAGATTAGCTGCACCTCTTTACTTACAAATGGGAATACCACTCAGACACATTTTGTTTTGGAATGATAAATGTGTGATAACAGGTCCATCAAGAAATAAACTGATTCATTGTCAAGCTTAGACTACAACTAGTCTAGGTGTACCTCTGAAGAGTACACTGTTCATTTTAATCTGAAACTCCATCCTCCAAGGATCATAGAACAGGGCTAACAAAAACATTTGTTCTTGTAAGTACTAAGAAACAGAGTTAAACAGCAACTGGATATACAATAACTGCCAATTTACCTTCCTCTGATGCAGACTGCAAGAACTTCTCAGATGTAAAAATTTGTTTTTTCTCATCCAGAATCAGCTGCCAGAAACCACTCAGCTTAGACTCTGACAGGAAAAGAACAGATGTCTATCAGGGATGTTTCAAAATAAGTCAGAATCACCAGTGTATATAAAATACAGTAGAATTCTGTCTCCTGAAATCCCTCAAGTTACTTCTAAGCCTTGTCTTCAGTTCTAAAGCCTCTCATCTCTCGCATTCAGAACTATAAACATGCCAAAAAACCACCTGCTGACAAAAATACATTTCTCTGACTTACACATGTGAAATGTAAAGTCTGATTCACCTTAATCTTTCATAGGGCAAACCTTCCCAAAAATGAAGGAAAGGAGGGAAGTGGTGTGTTGCTTTTGGTAGAACACACCTGGTTTTTATATCTGACAGGTGTATGAACTCAGTTCCTCATGCTTTCCAAAACACTACCCAAATAACAATTAAGTAATTATTTCAATACATCAGTCAACTCCTACCATGTAAGGTCTGAGTGAACACCTTCTGTCAGAATAAAGAAGAATATTGCCCTAACTGAATGGAAGTTGGAATTTGCAAAGCCATGGGAGAGCAAGAATTCTTCACTGAATGAGACAGGAATTAATCTTTCCCTGGTTTACAAAATAGTAATGATATTCTATGCAGAAACTATCCACAGATTAGGGAATAGTATCCCCTGCACATTATCAGGAAGAAGTGTTAACCCTCAGAACTTGTTTATATTGGATTCTGCCAGATGTTTTGTGACCTTACCAGTTTGTCCTTCAATTACAGACATCCTGCAGATCAACAAAGCCGCAGCAACTCCTTCAGTTACCATGGGAACCTGAGTACTTTGAGACGCTGCTTTTTCTACTGTCTGGATGAGCATTGGCAGCAAGTCCATTCCCTGCAATAATGTGTCACCTGAGGAGACAAAAGAGACAAGTTACAAAACAACATGGTTCTTCTCACTTTACAACCCAGGTATCAGTGTTTCTTCTGCTGTCATGAGACAAGGAAGGGAATTAGACACATGCTGGGGGGGGATTCTGAATCTCCCAGAGTATTTGTCAATCAGTAATATTGAACTGTGAAAAGCTAGATGGTAACCACTTCAGTCCTTTCCTCACAGACAGAGCAGTCCCATCTCAATACCAGTTTCTGTTCATGGGATGCAAAAGAAAATGCTAATTCAGTTACATTAAAGGAATTAGTTCAAATCACAGGAAGTCTGACTTCAAAGATTAATGTTTTCCTAAGAGACGGAAAGTAAATTCCTGGCAAGTCATGACCATCTGTTCCACTTCAAACATTCACAAGTTAAGGAATCCCAGAGGTCTAACAACTGTGAATGAAATGCTGCAGTCAAAGGGGATAGGACCAACAGATGCAAATCTCGAGAGGATCACCAAAAGATAATAATTTCTTAAGTTCTTCATTTCAAACACTATAATTTTATTTCTTCTTTTAAAGCTTCCAAGAGTCAAAGACACAAACCAAGATTTCAGTGAGCAGGGTGCTATATAAAACAAAAGCATGGTCCCTGAGCTAGAAACCTTACAATTCTAGTGTAAGACAAAAATAAAGGTGCTCAGTTTTACCTTTGAAGGAGGCCAGCATGCACTGCAGGTAGGCGTGTCTCACAGCTGAAGTTGAGGTTTTAAGGCTGAAGGCTTTCTTTAGCCATTCTACCAGCTTTTTAGGAACCTCTGTGGTGAACCGAACACACCAGAGAGCCAGGACAGAGACTGCATGAACCAACGTGCCTTCGTGGACTGGGGAGAAACACAGAGCTCATGTCAGTTCAGCAACTGCATCAAGCACAGGAACATAAACTAGAAAGCAGGTAACAATGTCAGAATGTAAGAAAAGAACACGTGCTCCTAACAGGCACTGCACTTTTCCATGGGGCTGCTCATCACCATAGGGCAACAGACTCCATAACATAGCGGCCAAGAATCCAGATTTATCCTGAATTACAGGCCATGTGGAAATCCTGCTCAAGATAAAAGCAGTTTAGCAAACCCAGAACAAAGGCAAGAGGTCTCACCTTCTTGTTGCAGGAAAGGGATGAAAAGCTCAGCTGTAGTTCCACTCAGAGCTTGGCTGGAGGGTCCAGAAACCACATGGTGACTAAGGCTGCCAATCCCTGAAAGGACAGAATTCTCTCAGCAGTTCCCAAACAACCAGCACAAAATCTAAAGCCAATAAAGAAGGACCCTTCACATTTCAATCCTTCCACAGACATCTCTTTTCTTGTCACTACATCTGGATGTCACATCCACCAGGTACCAACACTGGAGGATCTCTGTCTTCATTTTTACTCAGGAAACAAGTCTTCTTTGAATAAAATATTTGGCCTACCAGCCAATTATTTTCTTTGAATAGAAAGTCAGGAACTGGCATGTGGTATCCAGCATCATCTATGGCTTCAACTACAGCCAGTTCAGAGAGACAGGCAGGGAATCCTGAAGGCTGAAACACAGATCCCTCCCATTCAGCCTTTTGCTGAATTTCTTTCACCAGAGAAGCAGTTTTCTTCTAGGATCCTCACCTGAAAGGACGCTCATCTTCTGAGCAACAACTGTCAGCTTCCCCTCTGAGCCTGCCAACAAGAAACACATGGGTGACAGGTGACTTACAGACAGCTGCTATGTGCTACATCGAGAACCTTCTCCAAAATACAACAGCTTGCCCCATTATCCCTGAGCCAGGTTGAGCCACCCCTGCCATACCAGCAGCTACAGAGAACAGAAAATACAATACACAGAACTCCTTGAGGCTGACAAACCTGTATTCATCCCCACTGCTTATCCTACAATTTACTCACCCCCTAAGATGGCAAAAAGGTGTTTGCCCAGCGACTCCACAGCCGAAGGATCGCTACACTGCCGAGCCAGGTTCCTCAGTGCCACAACTGCTTCATCCATCAGCTGCACACTGTTGGATTTCAGATGACCTAGAAAATAATGCACAAGCTAAGAGTTCCTTATGACAAACTGCATAAAATCAGCAAGGCAAGGACATATCTTTACACGTGGTTTAACTCGGCTTCTGGAACCATCAAGTGAACTATTCCAGTTCCAAGTTACAGCATCATCCTCCCTCCCATGTAAAACCACCTCTTCATCAGTAATGAAGCTGTTACAGGTGTAGCCAGAAAGTTGAGGAAAGCTTTATTCTGAATTCATCGTTCCCCCCAGAAGTGAGAGCACTTACTGGCCAGTCCTTTCACAATGTCTAGAGCATACTGGCTGAGATCCAGGTTCACAGACACAAGCAAACAAGAGATTGCTGAAGACAGAAGAGATAATGGTACATTACATTCTGTTAAGTAACTGTTTTTAGCATTTTAATACACCCTTCCCCACAATTCACATCAAGAGAGTCAGGGTAGTAAGAAGTAGCAATAAAAAAACCCTACTGAAATTGATGCCCAGTGAATAGATTAATTCAGGATTATTCTTAGTACTCAGCTGTGAAATCCCGTCCTTGGTGCAAACAGTAGCTAAAACATACCCTGACACTTGGGATCACACCACAAATGTTGCTTCTCCACATCTAACCCTCAGATGCCAGACAATCCTGCTGCCTGCACTCACAAGACCAGCAGCACAGTCCAGAGAGACACTGCCCCAACAGCTCCAGACCTCTAAGGAGGCTCTTTCACAGAGCCACACACAGAGACAACACACTCACTTTCAATTACATTCTCAGGACTCCGTAGCAGGGATTTCTGCAGAGTTGGCAAAACAGAGTCCTTGAACTCGGCATGGGACATGTAGCGGAGGAGCGGGGAACAGCTGTCCTGCAAAGGAACAGAGCGTCAGCACCGCCCCCAATGCTGCCAGGGACAAAGCAAAGCACCTCTGCAACAGTGTCTCACCAGTACGTGCTTCTGAGGCTTTGTCTTGCTCATAAGAATGGTCTTCAAGTAGAAATCCAGGAGAGCACTCTGAGCAAGCAGAAACACCAGATTACAGCCACATCACAACCTGTACACAGCTCCCAGCACACTGTCAGGAAACCAGGCTGGACACCCCACCTCCTTCTCCTCTGGAAGGCTGCCCTACTCCCTACCCAGCAGCTTTGCTTCCACCCTCACATAAGTCAGTCAAGCAGAAGTTGCTGCTCTCTGCTCTATCCTGAGCCCAACACTCAAACCACACGGAGAGCTACCTGCTGCCTTTCATTCCCACAAGAGGGAGAAGGCAGGAAGCTGCAGTATTGGCAACCCACAGAAATGCCCAGGCAACACCAAACAGCCACAGATCTGGCACCTCCTCTAAACCTCCAAACCTCCTCTAAAGGCAGAAGTGCAGAACTACTGAATATATATAGTGAAACAGGGGCAGATGCAAAGTACCAGCCTCACTGAGACATCTGTTCAGCCCCTTCTCCACGATGACAAGTGACACTTCTTATTCCCCCAAAAAACCAGCAGTACAACAGATGTACCTTGTATCGTTTAATAATATCCATCTCCTTCTGGGCTGTGCAAAACTGCACCACAAGTCCCAGCATTGCAGCATAACTCTGGTTTGGTTCAAGACCAAGAATGACAGATAGGTACTGATCCACCAGATCCTGGTTCTGAAGAGAAAAACAGCAAGGCATGTTAACACCAGAGAACCCAGAACAGCTGCTGACTGTGGCACATAAGGTTATACATCACCTCTTTCCACAGCCTGTTCAGTTTCTTCACGGCCCCATCCACCGCCTGCTTATGTGAACCTCCTAGGACTTCCAAGAGAAGCAAACACTGAACCTCCACCTGCCAAGGGCAACAGCCAAGAGAACCTTCATGCACTTGCTTCTCAGAGAGTTCGTATCAAATAAGACATGCCAAATGCCGCTGATTAGCAGAATCTGCTTAAGAAAATGAACTTAGGTCATGTAAGTTCTTCCCACAAGCTGCCACTGCTTTCATTCCACACGCAGCTCTTGGCAGAACCATGAATAACAGTTTTGGAAACTCCACCTTTGAAAGTAGCAATTTATATCAGATAACATCCCTTCTTAAAATGTGTTTCAACTATATCCCGAGGTGCTGTGAGCGTGGTCACAGGGTCGTGTTTATAAAGGAGGTGAAAATAGAGTAAAAAGCTACTTGATACTGTGTGACAGAATCTCACACTTCAAGGGAGTCACAAGGACTTCATGCCACACTGCAGATACACCTTACAAGCACCAACAGCCAACTCTGTATGCACAGCTGCAAGACTGCCCCTCTCTCATGCTTTATACATCTCCTGCTTTCTCCAGCAGAACAGGAGAGACCAAAATACACCAGATTCCCATGTAAACCTGGATTTTAACCTGCTGTTATCAGTTACATTAAGAATTATTTGCCATGTTTCAGCAACTTAAAGACATTAGAAATATTTAAGTCCTTATCTCCAAAGGGATACTTCTGCAAACCAAAAAGAACCTACCAGTTTTTTCCATGTTTCTCCCTGTCTCTTGTCAGGCGTCGGAAAGACTGTGCGTACAAGCAGGCACGTCCAGGAGAGTGCCAGCAGAGCTGCAGACCCACTGCTCTTACTGTTGTACAAACAAGAGAGGGAAGTAAATCTACAGCTCCCAGTAGCAAATCTACATCTACTAGACCATAACAGACCCATCTTTGCCCATGTCAGAACAGCACCTGACTGATAGGCAATTTTGTTACACAAAAATGCAGCTAAAGCCTTCGCTTTTAATGGAAATTATCAGCCCTCAGAAGCTGTTTCAGCTCTGGTTTGACACTCAGAGCTTCCAAATGGTACACCAGAGGATAAGTCTTGCCTGCTGGGAATGAGAAACCTTAGCAGAAGAAAGAGACCATTTTTGGATCTTCCCAGCAGCATTACAAAAATGAGAGTTAAATAATTTACCAACTGAGAGTGCCCAAAAAGTGACTCAAGATTTCTCACCTGCTGCTCAACTTTACCGTCAAGAGCTTTCCAGCCTTAGATTGCCAAATCTTTCCTCAGCTCACATTCCCTCCTGGCACACTGCGTGGTTCTGGTTTCTGCCAATCCTCACCCCCTCCCTCTGCTCCAGGCAACAGATCCCACCTCGCAGCTCCCTGAGGATCCTCACCCCCTTTAGATCTCTATTTCAAAGTGAAAAAATGTAGATAGTGTCCCTGCACACAAGGCCAGTCACCACGACTGAAGGGTGAATATCCTATCATTGCAAGCCTTGAAACACAGATCAGGGATTTTTCTAAAGCTGCACTTAGTTCAGCCACAGAGGCACTACAGGATGGCACCCTGTGGCCTGTGTGAGCTCAGCAATACCCTGTCACCCTTTGGAACCACAAGTGTTTCCAGAAGTTACCACAAGAGAAGAGCTCCTTGTTGCTCAGCTCAGCTTCCAATTTCATTATCTCCCTGTCTATACTAAGGGATTGAATTCTACCAGCTGAAGACCTGATGGGTAAGGAAATCCCCTTTCCTACACATTTTGGAGACTGTTTCTGGATAAAAGATCTGAAGTTTAACAAAAGCAAAGCTGTAACTCAGACCCAATCCACCAGCACTGATACCAGGATATTTACACTGCTTTCCCAGAAGACAAGAAAGAGGTAAGAGAGGAACATCTGAAAGGCATTAACAGCTTTGTCTCTAAAGGTTTTTAACACCTCTGCCAAACAGCAGCAGAACAACCACTCTGAACCCAGGAGCAACAACCAGCAACTCAGAACCATTTCCACACAAGGCAACTCATCCAGCACCTGGGAACTCCAGCCCTGCTGCCGATCCCTGAAGACTGCAGGGAGTGCAGAAGGTTTCTTGCCGTTGCCTCCGGTTGGGACTCTGCGAGCTGCTGAAGGGCCGACTGCAGGGCTCTGCGGGACGCTGCATCCCTGCAGTGACAAACGTGCCAGTGAGCATCACAAACCTGCCAACATCACACACAGGACTCTGTGTGGAGATAGTAACTATTTTATCCTTTCTGTTCCAAAAACTGGAAAAGTTTCTGGCAGAAAGCTCCACTCCCTTCCACAAGCGATAGCAGTTACGTGGAGGCTCTCCAGCATGTTGCAGAAGAAAACAGGTTCTGAACAGCTCCTCTACAAGAGACTATGATTTAATCCCATCTAAAAGTGTCTAAAAGGCATCTAAAAGACACCTCAGTCCTGCTTCACAAGGACACAGGTGTTCATTCTTGCAAACTGAACCACGGGACAAAAGTTTTAATTTCAAAATTAAAGGTGAAATGCAAGGCAAGTGTGGCAAAACTTTCTAATGTCAAACCTATCCTGAGAGCCTAATTACAAGATGACACCCTTCAGTGTCACACACATCTTTGTGACATTGCATGCTAACATTTGCAGATGCTCCAGAACGGTCTAACTAACAAACATGTAAATACTGATAGATTAAATCATACAGCCTTTCCACACCAACTTACTCACCGGTATCGATGCAGAGTAAGGCAGAAGAGTTTGCAAAGGCCCTTCACTGCACCCTCTGGAAGATCTGTAACAATGTATTCCAAAATATTTCTTCATAAATTGATGAGCTCTTAATCTTTAACACAAACACAATTCACTCCACAACTGAAATCAGTAAACTGCTCACATCACATCTATGAAACTGCTTGCAAGTAAAAGTTTCCTCTTTTTGTACGTTTTATGCATATTTTTAAAAATAATGGCAAAAATTGGAACACATGGAATACAGCCATCTTCAGAAAATGAGAGAAATAAGAAAGTTTTAAAAATTTGCTTCAGCTGTTTTATTAAGACCACTTGAAACTTTCTACACTCCCCTCCCTAGACATGTATCTGAATATTCCATGAGAATTAAAAAAACAGGCTGAGTCAGGAGAGAAACAGGCAACTGAAACACTAACGAAGAACTAATACACACAGTGCTACAACTACTGACTGGAAAAAGCACACGTGCCAAAAACCAGGGTTCTGTGCTACCTACAAACTCCACACTTGGAATTAATGCTGTGACAGAGCACAGACTCCAAATGCTGCCAGCATCCCCCCTCTCACAAAAACACCCCTCATACAGGCCTTGAAACAAAACATTTTAACATTCTCCTCCACCCTGGTAAGCAGGACAGTGTCCCCCAAGCTCTTACCTTTCCCAGAAATGCATTTTCCCAGCTCACTGAGGATCTCTCTCCGTTCCTTCACGCTGGCTGTAGTTACTTTTACTGCGAAGCGCTTCAGTGTGTCAGAAATCTGAAACCACAAAGAGGAAACAATATCAGACTGCCTTTGATATCAACCCACAGAACACAAACCAGGCAAGCAGAACATGTCATCTGCTGCCACATGACCTCTCAGTGCCCAAATGTTGGGCATCCACGGTCTCATCTGCCAGGGAAGGGTCACTGTGCATCACAGCATGAAACTCTGTCTCCTTGGCTGAAGGATGACTGCTCTCTGTTTGCTAACCTGTCCCCCTGGCACAGTGCTCATGCTCTGTAAGAGACACCCCTCTAAAAGTAACACAGAGTAAGAGTTAACACCAAAAACCTGGAGTGCAGGACCTTTGAAAGCAAAAAATAATGCACTTCAAGAACTCAAAGGAGCTTTTCCATGTACATTATAGCCTAAAGTCCAGGCAGCCCTGAAGAGGGACTTCAAACTGCAGACAACCCAGGGTGACTGTAACTGCCCATCCTGAAAAGCTGACCTGTGGTTCCAGGTGTCAGTAGTTGTGAAATTCTGTAGTGGCATTTCCTGTTTTCCAAAATTGACAAGCACATTGCAAGGATTTTGTAAAATGGACTTGCCAGATTAGAAAAGGTTGTGCCTCACTGCCAAATTCCTCAACGTGCCACCAGCCGTGTCCAAGGTTACCCAAGCAAAACAAAAATCACATCACACAACCCAAAGGGTTTTTTATGCCTGTGTTAACGTGTGCTGGGATCTGCTGGAGGGAGGGGACTGAAACCACTCACCTCTGCATTTACAGAAACCAAAACAGAGCTCTCCAGGAAGGGCTTTTGAAATCCCGCTCTTAAATTCAGCCACTTTATATCTTAACAATAATCATCATCTTTTGGAAGGGCAGCAAATGAGCATGTCTTTAGAAACTCATCAAAACTGTTCTTTCTCCCTTCAGTCTTTTTCAAAGAGCTTCTCAGGAACTGCTTTCAGTGAAGCTTTTTGCTGACACATTGAAAGGTTAATCCTGCTCAGCAACTACCAGGGATTTAGGGACCATCCACACCTCCCTGAACCTGTGACCACTTCACACCCCCAGCTCTCCTTAAAATTGGCTGGAAGCAGGGCTGCATCCCTGAACAGCAAGGACTGAATCGAGCTGTGGAGGACAACCAACAACCGACAGAACCAGAAACCATTAAGGAGCTGCTCTGCCTTCAAACCTTCCACTACAGGAGTTCGTCATATGCAAACTCAAACCAAGCTCCACTTACTCAAGCTGCTTAATCACAAGCAGGCAGGTAGATGTACAAACAGGAAAAACGTGTTTAAATTCTCTCAACAGTCTAGAAACTGAAATTACAAATTATGTATAACACTACAGGACTTCCCCAGCATCTCAGTGACTTACAGAACCTGCACAAACCCCGACTCCCCAGTCTCCACGCAAGAGCAGCTGGGACAGGCTACACCTATTTGCTTTTTCCTTTTACTGGAACGTTTATGTACACACACATACAAAGCCAGCCTACAAGCAACGCTGCTGCAAGCAAACAGAGAGAACAAAAAGGTAAAATAACAAAACAAGTTAGGAAGATCTAAGTTGAGAAGACCGAGGTTTGCCTTGGGAACACCCCAAGCCCATCAGGGTTAAACAGGCGGTCCCGGGCACGGGAAGCGGGCACACCGGGCTCCCCTGGCGGGGCGGTGTGAACCGGGGGAGAACGGCGGGCCCGCCGAGCCCGGCAGCCACACAGGGCTCGAGCCGGGCGCTGACCGGGACGGCAAAGGCCCCCCCGCTCCTCTCCGGCCCC
>NW_020884941.1:2143729-2192886 GCF_003945725.1 Corapipo altera
GTCCGGCCGGGCCGGCGCGGCCCGTCCCGCACTCACCTGCGTGTCGGCCGCCATCGCTCCGCCGCGACCCCGGAACCGGTAGCGGCTTCCGGGGCGGGCCCGGCGCCGATGGGCGCTGCCCGCCCGGCCTGGGGAGCCGCGGCTGCTCCGCACGGCGGCACCGACCGCGAGCGCGGGGGAACAGGCACGGACGGGCGGCGGCTGCAGCGCCCAGACCAGCTGCGGGCGAGGCCTCTGCTCAGCTCGGCCGGGAAGGGCTGAGCTGCCGGCGGGTGCAGAGCAGCGGCCCCGAGAACAACTGCTCCCCTGCAGCACACGGGGAGATGGAACAACTGCAGCTCCTAGGCCCGAGAAACAACCGCTGCAGCACACGGGCCCCCTCGGGTTACACTTTTCCCAAGCCCCAAGTGATGTGGAGAGTACACTACGGATGCAGGCACACACGAAGGTGTAAAATAGCTTTTTATTTCTTCCATTGGGAACAACTGTGACACAAACAGACAGACGGTGGCTGCTGTTAGTCAAAGAGACCGAATCCCATGTCCTCGTCAGACTCCTCCGACTCCTCCTTCGCCGCCTCCTTTGCCGGAGCAGCGGCGGCAGCAGCAGCAGGTGCAGCTGCTTCAGTGACCACAGGCATGGCTGCCACAAAGGCAGAGGGGTCTGCCAGGAAGGCCTTCACCTGCAAAGGAGCGGGAGAAAAAGGTAAACTCACAGGAAACAAAACATTTTGAAGGGCTGAACCTTTGCAATTGCAAAGGCAGCACCTGCAGCTTGCTAGAAGCTAAACGTGCATTTATCACTGCCAGTTATGAAGAACCAAAGGCACTTCAGCTACACTGAAGCCGTTACCTTTTCAGCCAGTGGGAAGGTGTAGTCGGTCTCCACAGCAATGGCCAGGACACGCTTGTACCCGTTGATGATGGAGTGGGGCACAGAAGCAATGGTTGGGTACCCAATCTGCAGACAGATGCTGGCAACATTACGAACACCCTGCGGAGAGAGAGACAGACTCATGTTTCTGTGCTCTGGGGAACAACCTGGACTAGAAACCACGGCAGAGGATGGCCAGGTGATGACTTCTACACTGCCAACAGGAGGGACAATCAAGGCATCAAGATTTAAATGTCACTGATCTCTGCTCTCTGGTGATCAGCGACAGAACCTGAGAATGACATGCAGCTGTGTCAGGGGAGGTTTAAGTCCGATACTAAGAAAAGATTCTCCCCAGAGAGGGTGGTTGGGCACTGAACAGGCTCCCCAGGGACGTGGTCACAGCCCCAAACCTGCCAGAGCTCAAGGAGCATTTGGACAATCCTCTCAAGCACAAGGTGGTATTGCTGGGGTGTCCTGTGCTGGGCCAGGAGTTGGACTTAACGATTCTTGTGGTTTTCCTTCCAACTCAGGATTTCCTATGATTCCAAACAGCCTCAAACACCTTTTGAAGCAGCTTCAGATGAACAATCCCACATACAGGGCACCAGGGAGAGCTCCTGGCTCTGCAGAACCTCACAGAAAATACCACACAGGGCCTTTCACTCTGGGGCAGTGCTGCCTCCCACAGCAACGGGGCAGAGCACAAGGGACATGGGTTATGGTGCTCACCTCCAGGAAGCGCTTGTGCAAGGTCTCCTCAGTGATGTCCAGCACTTCAGGGTTGTAAATGCTGCCATTGTCAAAGACCTGCTGGATCACCAACCCGAAGGAGAACGGGGAGATATTCAGCATGTTGAGCAGGGTGGCTTCGCTGGCACCCACTTTGTCTCCAGTCTTGATGAGCTGCACATCGCTCTGAGGAGATCAGGGGGAAAAGCAGTGAATACACACAAAGAAATTCCAGCACATCAGTTCAAGGGGACACAAACACAAATGGTGAAAATGGAGCAAATGAGCCCAACACGTACGCTCCACATTCACTCCACCAGCCTCCAGACACCCTCCTTCCAGTCCCCAAAGTGCAGCAGTCACACTGCTCATACAGTATCTAAGAATTAATGGGAGCTTTGGCCTTCAGAGTTCCCTGAGCTGCCACAGTCAGCCCCCAGTGAAGGAACAGCTTTGACAACGGCAGCACGCAGCTCACTGACCAGAATTTCAATGGTTCCTCTGGAAATCTTCGTGGTGATGCCCAAGGCCTGGAAAAAGGAGGTCTTCTCTGGCCCAAGACCCGTGTTCTGGGCTGGCACAGTCACATCACAAGGAGCAATAGCACCGGCACGGGCAGCAGCTGGCACCTGAGAGAGGGTAGAAGAGAAGCTGCAAGTATGCTCACAAGAATGCTCACCTCAGATCTTGTGGGATCATCTCCTTTGCTGACGCACTCCTCCTGGATGGACAGCACCCAAGCACACCCCAGTGACACAGCTGAACTCAAGCAGTTTCTGTAAGACTGCAAAGGCCAATTCCCAGCCCTTCAGGACTCCTACTAATGACGTACCCTCCATGAAGACTCAGTTTTATTTTTCATTCCGTAATAACAGCCCAGAGATGTGGTGAGGGCTGGTCTCCCCTACCTTGTTAGCCAGCAGCATGTCCCGGATCTCGGTCAGATCCTCCTTGGTGAAGACAAAGCCCACATTCCCACGGATGTGAGGCAGCAGCCTGAAGGGAAGACGACAGCCTTCAGTTCTGTTTCTCAGACAACATCCCCTCTTCCCAGACAGAGCACCCAGAAGTGCCCTCAGGCAGCAGTACCCACTTTTCTAGGGCAGGGTTGTTCTCCAGATGACCACGAATAGCTTTGCGCATCATCGTGTTCTTCCCCATCAGCACAACAGCCTTCCCACGCAGGGACATGCGGATCTGCTGCATCTGCTTGGATCCCACATTGTCTGCTCCCACAATGAAACATTTTGGGTAATCATCCAGGAGTTGCTGTAACAAAAAGAACACTGTAGCTGTACAAAGACAGCCAAACAGAGCAGAGTGCTCAGAGCACAGAGCAGCATTAAAACCTCCACACGCTAAAACATACAAAAAGGCTGTCAGAAGTTTCAGAGGGCTGAGCTCCAGCTGAGGCTGAGCGTGCCACAGGCTGCACATTTCACTCAGCCATCGAGTCACATCCCTGAACATGTCACCTCTGCAACTACCGCAGCAGATTGTCACAGGAAAAACTGTGGATTTTATATCTTAATATATATAATATCTTAATATCTTCCTAATGCCACGTAATCCTTCCTTAAGCAGACACACCGCAGCACCCATCTCTTTAAACAAGCCCCCGCAGCACGGCCCGCCCGCCTCCCGCTGCCCCGCGCCGACACTCACGATGATTTTCATAAAATAGTTGGACTTCCACGTAGCCCTGTCTTCCCTGGGCATCTCGGCGGTGCTCCAAGGATCGCCCGGTGGGTTTAAAGACGAGCTGGGACCTGCCAGAGAGAAGCACGGTCAGTGGGTCCGCACCCTTCCCTCTCCTTTCCTCCTCTCCTCAGTCCGGCCGCGGCCCAGGACCCCGAGTACACTCCGGGTACACCCCGGGTACGCTCCAAGTCCGCTCCCCCCCGTCTCGGCCGCCCAGCCCCGCCCGTGCCCCGGAGCCGCCGCGCCGCGCCCGCACCTCCACGAGGGCTCCGGGAAAGAAGGGCCGGAGGGCGGGCCCGCCTCCCTTTATACAGCGGCTCAAGTCCAATCACAGCGAGCCGCGGCGCTGCCTCCCCTCCGCCCATTGGCTGCCCGCCGCGTCAATCACCCGAGAGGCGCGTGACGCCGGCGGAAAGGGCGCGGCAGCCGCGCGCGGCTGGGCGGCGGCGCCCCCTGGCGACGGGAGGAGCGCACTGCCCCCCCCCCCCCCAGCCCGGCCCTGAGGGGAAACCGCTCCGGGTCTGATCCCTCCCCAGCTCAGGGGCTGGAAACAATCGCGACACAGTCGTGAGAATAACGGTAAAAACTTTATTGGCGTAACTGCAAGAATTTTAAATGGAAAAAAAAAGCGGGGTTAGAAGTTTACATGGAAGGGGGAAAAAAAATCAAATAATTGTCGACCCAGCCAAGCTTCCCCCAGCCCAGCCCGGACGTGGCGAGAAAGACCTTCCCCAGGGGTAGCGCCCGGTCCGGGGGTGCACACACAGACCCTCCCGGAGCACCTGTCACAGCCCCTGCCGGGGACCCCCCAGCACCATCCCCAGCCCCACACCCGGCTGTGCCACCCTAGAACTGCACCTGCAATGAACTACACAGGCATCTGGGACACCACAAGTCGTTATTTGGCAGAGTAGCATCGGTGCAGCATCCCAGCGTGTCAGGCACCAGATGAAGGCAGGAGGTAAATGTGTAATGATCTCAGTTAAGCACTAAGGACACCGAGCCTCCCCTCGGCCCCCAGCAGCCCTCACAGCACCCAGGGCCTTCCACGTGTGCCAGGAGTGTCACTGACACAACCCTCAACTAGCAGTGAGTGAGGTAGGTTAAAGACTCCCCGCACAGGGAAACTGAGGCACACGATTACACAGTTTGCAGATGTCATGCCATTTGCAGTGGCAGTGCCAGAAACATCTCACTCCTTTCTGACACTCGGACACAACAGCTGTGTGTCCTCTCAGCGGCACCAAGGATTGACCTTTTCAGTGAGATAAACACACACAGCTTAGGAACACCCATTTAAGTTAAATCGACTTCACAGATGAAAAGGCAAAGGCATAAGGATTCTTGCCTCGTGAACTCTCCCAGAGCTACACTCAGCCCAGCTGACACAGCTCCAGTGCCCCCACAGCTCCCTTCGGCCTCACACCCACACACTGAGTTCATTTGTAGGGGAAATGAGTGAAACAGTTTCAGTGATCCAAGCGGGGCAGGGCAGCACCACGACAAGGTTGTGTGACAGGGACCTGCAGTTTCCAGCCCAAGGCTGGGCTGGTTTCTGACACAGCCACCCCTGGGCCCCTAATTCACCTGCCAAGCTGCAAAGCACACCCAGATGCCTCTGGTGACAGTGCTGTAGCACTCTGGAGCAGTAATTCCAAACACTGCTCGCTGGGCTGCCTTGGCTGGTAGCACAGAATGGCACCAGGAATTTCAGTGCAGTCCTTCTCTCTCCATAGCACCCTCCAGCCAGAGACCTAAAAGTCCCTTAGCAAACACAAGCTAAGCCTCACAATAACCTCACAAATCCAGGCTAAACTGCCCCCATTTTACAGATGGGGAAACTGAGGCACAGTAAGGTTTAGTGACTGGCCCAAAGTTACACAGCTAGTCAGGAACAGAGTCTGTCTCTCCCAGTTTCTCCTCCTCAGTCACAAGACCTTTTTTCCTCAATTTACCCTGCTCTGATTCCAGGTGGCTGAAGAGGAGAAACAGAGGGCAAAGGTCTGAGCTCCTCCCCCAAAGCATCACATTAAGACTTACTCAAACATCCTGGAAGCTGGGCTTTGGGAGAAAGGCAGGTGATTCAAATACAGCAGTTTACAGGTTACAATAAAACCAGAAAACACACTTTTAGGTGACCCAGAGGAGGGGGAAAAAAAAAGCTATTCACAGTTCACCTGCCTGTGCTAGGGAAAAAATACAAGTCACATTCCCTTCCCCATAGATTCCAGCCCCTCCCAACCCGCAATAAAAAGGAAATATTGAATGTTAGTTCGGCTTAACAAAGCATTGAGGTTATAGATGCAGTAAGCCAGCACAACTGGCACACTGCCTAGAACAGCACAGCTTGATATAAAAGTTGCTTTCTTAAAATCACTTCAAAACCAAATTTCTGTATAAGAGGATTAAAAGTAAATTAGATATGAATTCAAAATCAGTGTAGAAATCTACAGTTCTTATCAAAGACTGGATACAGTATTCACTTTGATAGTAAAACTCCAGGTGTGTCACGCACACCTGACCCACGGGACTTGTTATACCAGTAACAGTCAATATAAAAGGTTATTGCTGTAGCATCTCTCAGTAGAACATGTTTAACAAGAGCACAGAAAACGGAAACACCAAGGGGCTGACAGGTCTCATTAGCAAAGAGGAAGAAAGGATATAAATTTAGGATTTTTTTTTTCTCCTGGCTTCTTAACCCCCTCCACTTGTCCCCACTCTTGTGACAGTTTCAGGCCCTGACAGATGGGAGAGTTTCAGGCCAGATAAACACACACACATCACACTCATTCATAACAGGGATGGATGAAAAAGGCTGCTCTGACCTCTCTGCACCTGCATTTAAAGAAGGGATGATGCCTCTTCCTCTCTCCCAGGAGCAGCAGGCGAGGGGAGCAGATGCCCTGAGCTGGCCTGGATGGAGATGCCTGGCATGGGATGTTCCCACAAGGAGCACACATCAGTGCTGAGGGATGGGCAGGGCTTATCCCATCTCCTGCTCTGGTGTGCTGAGAAAAGGCATCGAGAAGGGGCATAACAAACTAGGGGGGAAAAAAAACCCACCCCACACATTAACATCTTGATTCCTCTTAATTAAAAAAAAAAAAAAAAAGTAAGTGGTATTATCTCCTTACAGTGTAATGGAACTGGAGAGACCCTTGCAGGGTCTTGGCTGCCTGTGCTGGTGCTCTGGTCTCAGCAAGTCACACACATGGTGTGGCTCTGTGAGGGGAGCCAGGGTGGCCCTGAGGTTACAGGGTGCCCTTGCTGGGCTGTCGCTCACCCTGCACACGTGCAGGCAAAAGCCTGAGAAGGAGGTGTCAAAGCAGAGGGCTGTGTTGTCTGCAAGTGTCTCGATTTGCTCAGGGAGCTGACACAGGCTGAAACGTACTGGCAAAGACTCCTGCTGCCAGGAGGGGGCTGGGAAGATCTCCCTGTTGGAGCCCTGGAGCTAAGCTCAGCTGTCAGTCACACACACAGACACACACACCGTCATGAGGGATCTCGGCCTCTCTCTACTGAGACACAGCAAGGGCGTTTCCAGTTTAATGGTCCGTCTCATCTCTGGATCTACTGCCTCTCCATAGCAGCAGAAAGCACTCCCCACCCCCCACCCCCCTCCTCCCCTGCCTGGTAAGGTTCCTAAATCACAGTAATGTTCAGAGAGCCAGAACTGCCGAGGGGGTGGCAGAAAGATGCTTTAGCGCCCATCGATGGTGCCTCTAACAGAAGAGCTTGAGGAAGCAGTTCTGGCAGTAGGGCTTGTCGTTCTGCTCTTTGAAGGTTCCTTTGTTGAGCTGCTTGAGGCAGAAGGCACAGACAAAGTGTTCAGGGTGAAATTTCTTGCCCATGGCAGTGATGCAGCGTCCTGTGATGGGCTTCTGGCACCCGGAGCAGAGGGAGCCGCGGCGCTCGTGGTAGTGCACCTCGCAGTAGGGCTGCCCGTCGTGCTCAAAGAAGCTGCCATTGATGAACGGGGTGAAACATTCCTGCAGGAGGACAAAGCAGAGGGGACAGGTTGTGTGAGAAGCCAGGGATGTGGGGAGGGGCAGCTCCACAAGCCACCTCTGTGGCACAGCCCAGCTGTTCTGTGGGCAGGTGAACTGCTGCCCTTCACTGCTGTCCTGTTGTCCAGAGCCGAATTCTGTCCAGCAAGAAGAGTTTCCAAGAAAAGGCTGAGAGACTGAAAGATACAGGCACAAGCAAGGGAATTAACCAGCTCCTTCCCCCAGCTAGCTTCATTTCTACAAAGAAAACACTATGGATGAGCTACCAGATGTGTCCAGCCAGGAGAAAGGAGAACACTCCTTCCTCTGAGGTGGGAAACACTGCAGCACCTTTCCCTGTTCCGTTTTTTCTCACTCCAGCTTCCCCATAAGGGCAGGCAGAAGGAGGGACCAACACAGACTTTCATGCAGCAGAATCCTGATGAATACTGGACTGGTTCCAGCTGAGAAAATGAGGCACAATTAATCTTCACAAGTGACCTCTCCACAAAGGCTGGCATTAGGCTGGTACACTCTGCAAAGGATTGTCCAACCTGAAACATCTCCAGCAGTTACACACGGATCACTGCTGGGAGAAACTGTTTGTTCTACAGCACTAATGATTTTGAACAGACAAGGAGAAGAGGATACACCAGCTACATGCTAATTAGTGTCCAGAGCTCCTCCTCCCCCTCGGTGTCAGGCAGCTGAGGACTCTACACTTTAGAACCTGCAACAGAAGCACCCACCACCCCCACCAGACTGGGGAGACTCCCCAGTGGTGGTCTTGTATGAGTGGGAAACTGAAGCAGCAGAGTGTGGGAGAGAGTCGAGGATGCTGCCAGATTTGCCAAATATATCAGCAGCAAGGCCCAGAGGAGAAGCCACGTTTGCAGAATCCTGGTTTTGCTGTCCTCTTCCCTGAGGAGGACACTGACTATCACACACAGCTGGACCCCAACATGTGGAAAGGGGTCCAGCAAACAGCAGGCAGAGCTGTTAAACACTCACAATACCAGGATGAATACAGTTTGCCTGCAGTGAGTCCAAGACTTTACTAATGCTGACAGTTCAATAAACAGTGTCTTCCCTCAGTCAGCAGGACAGCTGAAAAGTTTGCTCTGATTTAGCAAAAACAGGAAGAGAATCACATCTTGTGTCCTGGAAGACATCCATGTTGGCCCCACTAATTCAGGCAGTGTGGCAGCAGGGGGAAAGGAAAGCAGAACTGCTTGATAAAGTCTCAATCTCTGCACAAGAAGGCACAGCCCTCCCCAGCCCCACATTCAGGCACAGCTTCTGCCTCCACTCTCTGCACACCACTGCAGGAGCCACAGGCAGTCCCAACAGCACGGTCACAGTCAGATCTGAGCATCACACCAGGAATCAGCAGCTTGTGGTTCTGGCTGCTTCATCTGGTTTCTGCCCTTCTCTCCCACTCTAGGAAGCACTGGTTGATTTGGCTCATCTCTTGGGGCCTTTAAGAGTTAATATTTGCAATGCTCTCTGAAAGAGCGCCAAGCATTTAATCTGCAGTATTCCTGTTTCTTATGCCTGTTGTATGGAGCCTGCCACTATTTCACTGACTTGCATGTTTGTCTGAACAAGGTCAGCCTCATTAGTTTACATTGTCAGATGGAGCATGGGAGGAAGATTCTCAAAATCTGAGTGCTGAGGCAAGTGCTCAGAGAGAAGCTTAGCTTATAATTATTTAAAGGTCACAGAAAATGTCTCTGTTTATCTGTGAGCTGCTGCAGAAGCCCGTAATTGCAGTTGGGAACAGAAAGGCAGCTCGAAAGTTCAACGTAAACAGGCAGAGGAACAAGAAGGTGTTTGGTTGCTGACATGTTTTTATCTTGTGGGACTGGCTGCCCTTCACTGCCCCAGAGACGCCTTTTCCCGATATGGGACCAGATGCCTGCAGGGTGGAAAAGAGAGGGGTCGTGCAAAGGACCTTGGGTTTCTTACCCGACAGACAAAGCACTCGGGGTGCCACAGGGTGTTCAAGGCAGAGATGTAGTTTTCCAGGATAGCCCGGGCACAGCCTCCACACTTGGGAGCAAACATGTCAAAGTAGTCCTTGCGGCAATAGGCTTTGCCATCCTTCTCATGAAATCCTGCCAAAGGAGAGGAGAGGCAAAGGGATCAGCTCCTGATATTCACCTATGGCCAGACAAGCTGTGTGAGATAACGTGTGTGGGTGGGATCATCCTTCCCCCTGCTAACACACACAGCAGGGTCCTTGTTCTGTTCCCTTCCCATCCCAGCACATGCATACTCTTCCTCTCTGGGGAGAAGAGATGATTACTAGTAGCATTCTTCCCCCACGAACAGCTGTAGCCCTTGGAACTCCAGTAGTTCCCCTGTCCCCTCAGACTGTCCCCTAGCAGCAGCTCTGCCTTACACCCTCCTCTGTATTTTAGGGAGGAGATTGTTTTCTCCTTGCATAAACCAGCAATACCTTCAGGTCCAAAGAAAGCTCCACACTGGGCACAGAAAAAGTGTTCAGGGTGCCATGTCCTGTCCAAAGCCGTCACCACTTTCTGTTCAGGAGAGGGGAGGGGAGAAGACATTAATGTTGGTGCTGACAAGAGCAAGCATTAAAATAGACTGTCCTTTAGAGAGCTGAGTCAATACACCCCTGCCTCTGGCTCGTTCAGGCTCTCCCCACTGCACACTTTTTTTACCCTAAAAGGATCTTAGGCACTGCCTCCTCCCTTACACAGGGCCCCGTCCAGCCCTCAGGACTAGCACTGGTGCCTGTTACCACAGGCTACCAACACACAAATGCTGAGGAATCAGAATGATGGAGCAATGTGGGGTTCTGAAGGAACTTCACAAAAGGTAAGAGGGACTATCTCCTCTCACTGGTGTAAGAATTTGACTGGGCCAAGTTGTTTCCCTTTCAGAGCAAGGACAAAGGAAACATGGAAATCCCAAAATAAAATCTTCCACCCAGGACGCATGGGTGGAGTTTTTAACACCCAGGCCCTGCAGCACCTTGCCAGCACCCTGAATCCCCCAAGGAACTCACATCAAGGATGGGCCCGTTGCAGTAGTAGCAGCGAGGGGAGAAGAGGTTGTGATAGTCCTTCTCGCAGTAGGGCTGCCCATCCCGCTCAAAGAAGTTCCGTGACCCGATCTCCTCCTGGCAGTGGGTGCAGACGAAGTGCTCAGGGTGCCAGGTTTTCCCCATGGCTGTAACTACCTGTTGGGAAGACAAATCATGAAGAACAACTCTACCTCCCTCTCCCCCAGACCACATGACAAGCTACCAGCTGGAGATCAGCAAGAATGACAAGTTCTACTACTCAAGTGAGCCCTGGACTGGGGTAGCATGAAAACTGAATTACCTATCATCTCAGGAGAGGGCAGTCCCTCAGGGGCAGGGTAGAGGTCACTGGAGGAGCTTACAGCGTACCTAGCCAGTGGATAAATAGAGTACTTCAGTTTCTCCAGCATCTCCAGTCTCTTCAGCCTCACGAAACAGCCCTCCCATTACTCCCAGCTGCAGCCCAAGGTTCAGCAGTGAGACAGCACCTTCCACTCACCTGCCCAGCAATCGGCTTCTTGCAGGCTCCACAGACACCTTTGGCAACTGTAGCTACACCCAGTTTGTTCAGGTCAGACTGGAGACTTCCCAGCATGGTGTCCAGCTGACTGCCAGGCTTGGAGGCTGTGGATGGAGGGGAGCTGCTCCCGGCTTTCCCCTGTGCCATGAACTGCAGGGAAGAGAAAACAAAAGACTGTGAGTGCTGCTGTGCTTTACCAGATAAATGCCTGCTGTTGCTGCCAGTGGCCCCTCTGCAGAGACATACAGGGGGTTTCCAGGAGTCAAGTCTCTGAAGACTGAGGGCCAAAATAGAGTACACACATGTGTTCTGCCCATGCAGAGACATGCAAGAGACCCTGGGATGTGTAACAGCAGAGCTGTGCACAGAGGATTTGATTTTCCCTCACTGCACATACAGCAGAAGTCACCAGCACATCCCAGGCAGTCAGTACAGTGCTCTCTAAGCCTCTGCCAAAAATCTCCCTTTACCTCATCAGTTCCTGGCCAGCTGACAAAGCAGACGCCATCCAGAGGGCCCCTTCCCCTTGACCTCTCTCCATTTCTATGCTGCTGCTGTCAGTTCTGTCTCCTCTCTGATAGAGATGCTCTTCTCTTCCTCATCTCACCCCCCTTTCAGCTAGAAAATCTTCCCCCTTCTCCCCACCTTCTGCATATCTGTTTGTCAAGTCCCCTTGGCCCCTCGGGTGGTTCTCATCCCATGCCTGAGCCAAGCAAGTGGAAGGAGGGAGGAAACAACTGCCTTGCAGTTGTCTGCTGTTTACCTACAGAGAGGGCAGTGCATCCCCAGCAGACAGGGCTGCCACATCTAATGTCAGACCTGGAAATGCACCAGGTGGAGGGAAGGGGAGTCAGATATTTGTCTCAGAGGCCTTTTCTGAAACTCACACCACCACAGCACACACAGCTTGGAAAGGTTTCCCAGAGGAGAGGGAGAAATGTTTTACTGAGGCTCACAACTTATAAAAAAAGCATATGTTCTCCCTGGCCACCACAGCCCCCTTTGCAGACAAACCACTATAAGGAAAGAGAGATTATTTTAGCTGACTTTGCACTGCCCCAGCTACTGTCAGGTTTAGAGACACCCAAAGAAGTCCCTCCCTGAGATGCTGGTCTGGAGCACATCTTCTTTTACTAAGAGAATAA
This sequence comes from Corapipo altera, assembly GCF_003945725.1. NCBI lineage: Eukaryota > Metazoa > Chordata > Aves > Passeriformes > Pipridae > Corapipo > Corapipo altera. Next base: position 2,155,742 of record NW_020884941.1, read on the forward strand.
ATTAAAACAGACATAAAATCTACACTTGTGTACAACCCCGCAGTGTGCTGCCAGCACAGCCAGAGGAGCAGGGACATACTGAAGTGCTCAGAGCTGTAGCAGAATGTGCCCTTCCAGCCACAGGAGGAGCTCTATTCCCTGTCCTGCAGCTGCTTGTCCTTGCAGTCGATTAGTTTACTCAGTGACAAATCCTGCTTTCTGTTCCTTTGTATAAAAATTCTCATGACATACATAAATTCAGCTTTTTTTACACACACATTCACACACTCCTCAGCCTTGCCTCGCATGCAGCAATGACTCCCAACGGAGCCTGACACACAGCTTTTCCCCTCCTCTCTCCTCCCAGCCATTCCATAACTTGCAACCTCTCCTAGTCCAGTGGCACAGAGCAGCCCCATCATACCCCAGTGTCCTGAGCCTAAAACAAACCTTCCACCACAGAGCAGACAATTGCTACCAAACTGTTACAGTGACAGGCCAAAGCACAGCACTGCAAGGAGACAACAGGCCTTTGGAGACAAAGACCAACCAGAGCCTCAGAATAAAGCCAGAGCTTCCTGCACAGCACAGCAGAAGGAAAAGGAGGATTGAGAGGATCGTACCTCTTCTCACTCTAAACAGGGGTTTGTAGCCACCAGGCAGGGCAGGAACACATGCCACACACAGGTGATAAATTCCATCCAAAGAGAAAAGAGATTAGATGAATTCAACATGTGGCAACAGAGCGCTTCACCCTTGACCTCAGGAACCACACACTCCTGCCAGCCACAGCTGACCCAGTGCAGGCACAACCACCTGAGCACACCTCAGTGTCTACCTGGTCTGGTGACTCAGCCTCCTTGACAGCTCACAGAGGAGCCCCCACCTGAAGGAGGTTTGTTTCCACCTCCTGCAGTTTACAGGGGACACTCAGCACAGCATCCACATAAATTCATCATGCAAAGGCCCTTCAAATTCCCACCCTTCACCCATGAGATCTGACATCACTCAAGTTCAGTGAGGAGCTCTATGAGCAGCAAACCATGCACTACAGGATATTATCCACGTTAATGCACTGGGAGCTCCGGGAGCAGATCCCAGCACACACTGACCAGAAAAGCACACCATGCTGAGGAAACAAAAGGAGGTCCTGCCTTGCCAGGGGTGGAGGGGCCCAAGGGTGCAGGAGCAGCCAGCAGATTGGCATTGGGGACAAGGGGAGGAGCAGAGGTCACCTGGAAAGTACAACAGTTCAAGATGCAGAAGGGTTTCCTTTCCTTGCTTGTTGCTTGAGAAAGCTGCCTGCACACTAACACTGCACTGCTTGTATACATTAAAACTCCCCACCACCACAGAGCCACAGCCCTTCCCTGACAGGAGATGCAGAACACAGATCTTAATCATGCCATCTCCTCCCCACATCCACTCACACTGTGGACACCTGTCTAAACAGGCAAACGCAGGAAGGACTGTTGATCTGCTCCTTCCAATATGGAGATTTTGCCATCTTTTACTCTCCCCACTTCAAGAGAGATTATGGCAGAGAGAGCTGCAGGTTGTGTTTCAGAGTTACCTTCTTAATCTCAGAGGGAAATGGAGTCCCTGCTGCACAAAGTGCCTGTCAGGACAGACATGACCCACACACCCCAGCAGCTTATTGCACAGACATGTACTCTGCAATGCTACAGCTGGGCTTGTCCATAAATCCTCTCTCCTACCCAGCAGTTCATACCAGCCCTTACCTGAACACTGCATCTACTGAGCTATCAAGTTACAAGCAGTAGTTGGATTGGAAAACACTGCTAAAAACACAAACCAGAGGAGAGAAGCCTGTCTGCATTTCTGGGAAGAAAGCTTCATTTTCAGTCTGACAGCCAACAGAAACAACTGTCTTGGTGCTTGGGGTCCAGGTCTGAGGAGAACAGGAATGCCTGGGATCCTCAGATGGAGGGGTGCCCACAACAGAAACCTCATGATAATCATCATCAGAAGTTCCCCACTGGAAGAGAGGCTGGGGAGCCAAGCTGAAGGAAGAGGAAGAGACTGGACTAGGAGCTGGGGTAGATGGCACATGGGAAGGCTGAGGTGGAAGTGGGAGGAGAGGTCCAGGCCCAGAGACATGAGAGGGAGCAGCATTAGCAGGGACTGTCTTTGCAGCTTCTTTGGAAGGTTGGAGCTGGGAAGAGGCTGAAACAGAGACCGTCCTCCTTGGGAGGAGCGGGGATTCTGGAGGAAAAACCACCTAGAAAGACACGGAGGAAGAAGAAAGGTGAATAAATCCAAAGAGGAACCAACAAGGAACTGGCTGTTACCAGTATGTTTATCTAAGGGAGAAAAGCAGCAAGAAAAGAAAAGGGGATTAGAAAACGTAGTGTGTAGCTCAAGGAAGAGCATCATCTTACCCCCAAAATGTCCTGCACAGGTACAGCACTGAGCAAAAAAAAAAAACCCTCTATGACAGGCTTCCCAGTGTGGATTTAAAAATAATCCCCACAGAGACATTCGACATGTGATAGCAGCAGGCTGCATAAACAGATACTATCACCAGCTTCCTCAGATCCCACTCTAATTCTTAAACACCCAGAACTAGAACCACATGCTGCTTTCCTTCTCAGGCCAGAGAAGGGTGAACAGAAAGAGTTAGTCCTTCATTTCAAGTGGCTTAGGACACTCAATCTGCACCACCACACAATGCTATCTGGGCAGAGGGACATGCTGGGATTTCCCAGCACACGTCCCAGCTTTCTACCTTCTCTACTTGCTGTCCACCACTCTGCTCTTCCCCCCGGGGTCTGGCAGTGACAATGACCCCCTCTGTCAGCCAGGCATCCTGGCTCTGCCATTCCTCCTGTTCCTGCTCAGCGATGCCCAGTCTGTCCTGCAGCTCTTCAATCAAGCGATCTTGGGACTCAGTCTTGTGGAATATGGCAGGACCTAGCTTACGCCTTGGAGAGAGGTCCCGAGACATTGGATGCACATTCGCAGTCTCTTTCGTCCTCTTGATTAAAGATTTAATCTAAATGACAAAGGCGAAAGTATCAGCAGAGAAGAGCAATGTCACAGCAAGCCCCAAGATGCAACAGCACAAACTCAAAGACATTAGTGACAATTGTGAGCAGGAAGAGTGATGACATTTATTCCACAATGCCAAAATTCCTCTTGGCACAGCCCAGAACAGTGACTCAGTGCAAGGAAAAACCCTGTAAGGATAATCACAGCAGCCAAAAATAACTGTCTAGAAAAGGAAGGGAAAGATTAACCAGAGGGAAGCCAAGATAGGAGGTGCAGCATGACCACTCCACTGAGCATTACAGAAACCTCAGCATCACAAGGGCACAGAGCAGGCTCTTTGTGTTTGCCCTTGACAGGCACAAGGCTCTTGGTGAACAAAGTGTGCTTCCAGCACGGGAAGAAATACCAACAGCTCCAGTAATGGGACCTAAAAAGGCGAGCAGAGGAGCTGCCATCCCAATCAGGAACATCCTCCAGTGCCATGAAACAGCCTTCGCTACTTTTCAGAGGTCTGTAAGGACTGAACCTCACCCCAACTAGGGAACAGAAGTCCCTTTCATGAGGAAACCCCTACAGACTGCTGTGTTCTGTGCTGCTGAGTGACATGCAGGAGAGAGCACAAGACAAAGCCGAGGGTTCCAAAGCTCCATGCCATGCAGCTGCAGGGACCCTGCTCAGAGCCCCATGCTGTTAGTGTGGGTGAGCCCGGGCACACTCGCTCCACACACACAGTGTTAGTGTGCTGGCAGAACAGTCCTAGCTAGGACTTGTCCTACTCCTACATTCGCTCAGTGCCTGCCTGGCCTGATGCAGAAATCCTCTCAATGGGTGGTTTGGAGACACATGGCAGATCCCATTCAGCTTTCCCAAAGTTTTCAGGAGATTCCGGAGCGGCTGCAGAGCTTCTGAACTGCTCTTTGTCCTGGTCTCCTCTGGCTTTGTTCATGTTAGCAGTACCTGCCTTCCTAGGAGTTCTGTCCCTGCCCTGCCTCTTCTTGCCCAGATCAGGACCATTATCTACCTTGGTTTCATGAGGCACTTCAGCTTTTACCTCCTGTCCTTGTTCCACTACATAGCCCAGCTGGTTTTTAGTGTCTGGGAAGACATCCCACCGATCCAGGGCAACAACAGAGGGTTCATAAACAGAATCCAAAACGCTGTCATTCTTTGCATGTATCTCTGGTGCATGTGCAGGCAGCTCCAGGGCCCACAGCTCATCTAAAGCTGTTTCCACACTTCTGCCCAGGGAGGAAAGGGCTGACTTGTCCATCAATGCTCCCTGCTGATCCAGCTCTTTGGGTACCTGCCCCTTCCCCTGACCATCTGAAGCATTTGAAATGGATATACTTGAGATTTTGGGGTCAGTTCTCTGCTCCTTCTTCTCAGTCTCTTTTGCCAAATCATAGCCCAGGCCTCGTGCCTCCATATCAGCAGGTCTACAGCGAAGCTCCACACTGGAAGCTGGCAGAGCCTGGGAGGAGTTTCTAGAAAAGTCAGGCTTTCTGCTCAGCTGAGCCAAGCTTGCAGAAGTCACCTGCTCCCCACGAGTAGCACAACCAGAAGAGCTGCGTGGTGGGGGCACAGGGACTGCTTGTGTCAAACGGGGCACAGGTGGAGGGGCAGCAGGATGCCCTGGAACAGCCAGCACTGCAGTGTCACTGCCTCTCTCAGCACAGAGTCCTGCTGAGGGGGCACATGGTGGCACTGTCCAGTCCCCACTGTGAGTAGCAGAAGGGTGTTTGGAGTGGGGCAGCACTGTTAAACTGGGAGGGGTGTCGCTGGAGTCTGCATTTGCTGAGCTGGGAACTGGTTCTAGGGAGGGTTCAGAAATCAGAGACATAGTGGAACTAGTCTGCAAAAAGGAGACAGAAGGAATAAGGAGAGAAAGAGATAAAGACAGATGTAAGGAGAAGGGGGGAAAAAAGCAAAGAATTAAGCATTTTAACAATCAACTTCAAATCAAAAAGCCATGTTGATCCAAAGCCTTACTTCCAGGAGTAAGGAAAGAAAGTGAGATAGCAAAGAGCAGAACCAGTATGACATTGTGCTGATCTTCACATGAGTTCTGCAGCCACCGAGATCCTTTTCCTGTGCCTCCTCCTGAGTGACAGCTCACGTGTTCACCTGCAGCTGTGACAGGGGCACGTCACGGCCACTGGGAAGCCAGACACAAACCCAGGAATGTCTGGGCTGTGAGGAAAGGTCACTTTTTCAACTTATTAACAGACAGACATGTAAATTTTATATTTCAAAGCTGAAAAAAACCTCAATCAATGAAGAGAACAAAGCATGACATTTTCTTCTTGATACACTAATAAAATGCTCCAGTTGGCTGAATTCATGGCAGTGAAAACAAAGCTTCAGGGCATTCACAGCAAGAGCAGATGACATGGGCTTTGTTCTATTCACATCACTAATCTCACCTTGGACGTGGCACACACTGAATCTATATGAGTCTGTCAGTCACTCCATGCCCTTGTGAGCATTGCTTAGGTGGCAGATTAACATCTTTCCCTCAGGCCAAAGTCTCCACATTGACATTGTAATAAAATCAGTATTAATTTTGATCCAAAATACACTCTAAGAACAGCAACTAATGCAGTGGGTTTGGTTATCCTTGACTTACAGGGTCTTTTGAAAACAAAAGATCATGGGTCCTTCTTTCCCCATTTCCAGTGGTTCCTGGCTAAACTCTAGGAGACAAACTGGTATTACTCCTTTTTTCTTAAAAAGGGAAAATCAGAACAGTGGCTTGGACAAGTTCACACAGCAGGTCAACCTAAGACCAACGCTGAGCCTTCTGTTTTAAAAATGTATCCACAAAGGATTTCCAAATCCAAGAGCTATCCAGACCTGCTCTGATTCCTAGTCATATTTTCCAAAGAAGCCTCAAGCAGGCAGATCCTTACACTGTCAGGTAGCAGGGCACATAACTTCCTAAGCCTCATGTATGGTATCTCAGTCTCTACTTACCTTTCTGAGATGCTTATCATGAATAAAAGGATAAAATTAACCACAACATACATAAAACCTGTCAGTAGATGGAAGAGTCATAACCTTGAGCTGCCCTAAGCTGCTGCCATCCTGAGGAGCTGGCACACACACACATATCAGCAAAGTCACAACAGCAGTGCCCAGAAAGGGAAGAGCAATAGGAGACCAAAATTAATTTCAGCCTGCTCTTCTCCCTGAGAAGCACAGCAAGGCCCACCATAAGTACATTCAGTAAAAAAGAGGTGATTTCCCAGTATTCTGCCTAAGCTGGATGCACCTGTAAAAGTAACCTGGTTTGATGCTGTGGTTCACAGCTTCCTAATGAAGTCAGTAATTTTTAAGGCAAGACTAACATTTCTCTCAGAAGTCAGTATTTCCAACGTATCAAAACCATATTAGTTCCAAAATAAAGAGCAATGGGTAAGCACCCAACAGTAACAGAATAGTTAACTACCAGCATCCAGCTATGCAGTAAGCAGGCATCACATTACACAGAAATGGCAGAGGGTGAAAAAACAAGTGCATTAAGTGATCTCAGTGCCTGCTGACTGATGAGCTAGATAACCAAAATCAAATGGACTCTGTAAGCAAAAAGAATGAGCAACTCTATTAAAGTGAGCAAAAGATGATAAAAGGGTGATGTATCAGCCTGTAACTGCACCTCTTACTCTGGAGTACCAGGGAAATCAAGCACCAGTGCCCTCCACTCCTTCATGCCCATCTACTGCAACTTCTAGTTGTACCAACAACCAACTCCAACTAGTTACACACCATACTTAGGTTTTCTGTCCTATTTCCTGCAATCACACATAGGTCTGGTACTCGAGCAGTAGCCTTTCATCTTTCACCTTTGGAAAAACTTCACTTCTCTCCCTTATATTCAGACACTGGCACAGACCAGAATACATTTTTACAGACAAGTTAACACCACTAGCTGGCACAAATAGAGGAGGTATAACCAAACAAAAAGGACTGAAGGGAAAATGAAGCAATGTGGAGGACAGGAAAAAAGGAAAATAACTCAAAAAGAGTCAATGACATCATTAACAAAAGGAAAATGATCACAGAAACCATGTTATTTGTGCTCCAGGAAGAATGTTCAGACACAGATGATCTCAATGCCTCACAAAAATACGACTGCTGTGTTTGTAAAGGGTGAAATCTTAAAATCTTTCTACGTTTCAGTTCGCTCTCAGAGGTCAACCAGAAACCAAGCCAGGAAGGCAGGCAGCATTACAGAAAGCACCTTGTCTCTGTCACACAGGTTTTACTGGAGATTCAAGACTGCAAAGTATTGGAACACCCACACTTAAAAATGTCCCCTCCTTGTATCTTGCCAGGAAAACACCTGTGCTGGGCAAGGTCATTCTCAGTTGCCAAGAGCTCACCTGGGAGCAAAGGCTGGTGGCAGCAGCCACACCCTGAGCTTGTTTTCTGAGCCCTGATAAAAGCAGCAGGGGCACGAGGCCACTGTGCTCAGCTCCCAGAGCACATGGAAGGGGCAGGGCAGGGAATGCCAGCAGCACAAGTGTGAATTCTCTCCAGCTTCACAACACTGCAGTGTTTCAATCAGGCTGAACAAATGCTTGTGGATACCCTGCATACACCCTAGGACCTAATATGGAGAAAAAAGGCAACACTAAGGTGTCAATATTTGCAATTGACTGAATACACACTACACTAAGTCTAGAGAAAACAGTGAGTAACTCCCAGATTCTCACAAAATTAAGTGCATGTGCCAGAAACAGCAGACTGAGTTCCATTCCAGCAAGCACAAGGCAAGCCAAGCCCCTCAGGGCGTGTGTGTGTTCACTGCTGGGTTCTGAACTCACACACTTGGTCACAACTCTGGGTATTGTATCAACCTCCATGGAACCCAAATGGCACAGAAAGAACAGCAAAGCTGTCACTGAATGTCCCCTCTACCTCTCCTCACAAAACATCTCAGCCCTGGCTGCCCCACCTAAAGTCATCTAGGAGGGGATGGAGCTCAGCACAGACAAGAAACACCAACTACTGGCAGAATCTTCCATATGAGGATAAAACAGAAAGTTAGGGACTTCCTTGGGATTAGAAAGCAGACTTGCCTGTGTATGTAAGAAAGGCAAATCTAACAAAGAGAATATCTAGCATATTTGCTTTTTCCACCACTCTCAGAACAAATTCAAGTCAATAGTAAGGCTACAAGCAAAACAGCTGAAAGTAGAAAGTGAGAAAATATTTTTCATTTTGCTATGATTATGTAAATGAAGTCTCATGAAAATAACCTCCACAGTTAATCATCTAGTACAGGAATGGTAACATACCTATATGAATGAAGAACAAGTTATCCAAGTGCCAAGTGCCTCATGTTTCAAGAGGACCATAGGCAAGTTAATCCTGGAATTATGCTATTATGGGACTTTTATGTGCTACTTGTGACTGAAATAGCAGTTCTTTTCTAATACAATAGTTTAATTTCCAAACAAGATTCTGAATGATATTTGCCATCCTCTGCCCCCACAAGAGGCTCAAACTTTAATCCCATTTTGAGGTGAATAAGAAGGTTTGTTCTAAGATAAAACCTTTGAAATCTCCAACTCTCTGATGTAAAGGCTTCAGTGTTCACATCACGTGCCTGGAAGATCCTTCTCAGGGAAAGCACATCAGGGTGAACACACTCCAGAGAGGAGGGTCATCCCACAGAACAGAAGGGCCTGTTCTCTGTCAGTAAGCAGAGTGGTGTCCCATGCCCCCTCCTTCTCATTAAGTTTTAGCACAGCAAAATAATTCACCCTGTACTGAGCAGTAACAAAGCTCATTATCTCTGGCAAACAGACAAACTGCAGAACTGAAGGAAAAACAGATCCCAGAACTGTCTTATCCTGCCAGTGATGAGAATTTATAGCAGTCAAGAACACCTACAGCAGCACTCAGAAAGCACAAATACACCACAGGAAGTTTCTCAGGGCAAGTGTGAGAGGTAAAGAGGGCATTCTGGAGACCAAACAAAGTCAGAAGATGTGGCTAAAAGGCAAGAGAGACCAGGGGTGGGGAGGGACAGATGTATTAATGTGTCCTGACAGGGTACCTTAAAGTCAGAGAGAGATGCCATCAGCTCATCCAGTTCTCGTGTAGCTGAGGAAGCAGATATGCGGGTCTGCTGCTGACTGGCTGTGACCCGCTGGGGGCTGCTCACCTCACCCTGGCTCACAGTGATGGCAGGCCTGGGAGGGGAAAAAAATAAAATAAAATTAAAAAAGAGTGCGTTTAACCTGGGAGGGCACTCCTAGACTGGAAGTCCCACTGCTCCCCTGAGCAAGCAGAGAATGAGGAGTTTCCTCAGCATGGCCCACCCCGGCCAACCCTCCCCCAACCTCTCCAACACAAGCAGGCCTTGCCTCTCTGCCCAGTCTCACATGCACAAGACACAGACAATGACTGAACGCTCATTTTGTCAGACAGTGGGCATTTGTGGTCAGCTCACCCATGACATGCATTTTTTCACCCAGGAGTAGGTAACAGAGCAGCAGCAGCATCTTCATGTGCCCACTTTATTTCTGACCCTTTAGACAAAGCCCGTCTTCCATCCCTTGCTCTACTGCAGCAGTTGCCCCTACACTGCAGTCACCAATCCCACAGGAGCTGTCCCACCCCATCCAAGCAAAACATTACTCACACTGGACTCGGCACGGAGCTCTCCAGCTCATCCAGCAGGCTCTCCACACTGGGACGCACATCTTCGATCCCACGGGCACCGTTTCGCTTTGGCTTTTCCTTTGTCGGGGGTGCAGCCTTCCCTCCCCCAGAGCTGCTGTTCTCTGGGACAACGTAGTGAGGTCCAGCCACGCTGGGCAGTGATGGGCTTCTGCCAGCTTCATCTGAAGAAAGGGGAGCAGAAGAGAGCCCTTCAGAGCCCCAGTTCCACACATACATGGTAATCACAGGCAAGAACAACAAACTGTCCAGAAATCTTGTGGAACATCCATCTTTGAGGATATTAAGAACCTAACAGTACAAGGGCCTGAGCAACCTAATCTAACTTTGAAACTTTAGTTAGAGCCAGTTTTGAAGTTGGCCTTGCTTTGAGCAGGGTGCCTCACCCGTATTAAAGGAACCTTTGATCAAGGGCTGGAGGGGTCTCCCTCAGGAAGGACATTGGAAGGAAAAACCAGGCTACTATTCTGAGAATGAAAGTACCCACTCATACCAAATGTCTCGCTATTCCTCACCTGCTGGGAAGCCACTGGCAGGTGTATGCTGAACAGCATTCAGTTCCAGGAGGAGTCTGTCCAGTTCTGAGAGGTTGCTGCCCAGAGAGGAGCTGGTCATGGTGGGAGATGGTTCCGCAGACTTCTGCTTGTTCGGGAAACTAAAGATAAAGGGAAACGTGAAAACTTCTGTGTCAAGATACAGCAGAAGGATGGAGGGAAACTCGTATTAGGTTCCTAAAGTTTATACATGTACTGTGCTCTCTTCAGGTTGATGCTTTTAGCTCTGGGGGAAGGAAGATGTGTGCTTTGTGACATGACTAAACACAGCCACTCCTTAGGCACATCTCCAGTCGTCAGTCATGAAGAAATATTGGATGGAACATTGATGGACAGGGCCTTATTTTAGGACTATGAGCTGCCCAGCCCTGTAGGAAAGAGTTAACTGAATGCAAATCCAAAATGCACAGAACAGCAGCAGAACCATTAGCTCACATACAGGAAAATGACTTGTTTCTGCTGACACCACATCAAGCAGCAAAACCCTCCTCCCTGAAGTGAGGGAATGCAGGGCTAGCACAGACTGGAGAGAGAGGCAAAGTACAAACCTCACGCTATCAGCAAAAACTCAGAACCAAGAGGTTATGTGATAACCTCTTGCAACACTCAAGTCCTCAAAGGTTTAATTTGGTGACTTCTAATCAATTTATAAGAAAGTAATTTGATATATTTTCTACTGTGTGAGATACACAAGCGTGTATAAAACACTGGCTACAATTACAGATGATCTTATATGGATGATATCATTTACCACATAGAACTGCAGAATGTTTCAAAGCAAAAATCACCAATGCAGTGATTTTTATAGTAATTGCACTGTAGTAACACTCTTCCTCCCATCGTCCATGGCAGGGAAATGTTTTTTTCCTCGTTTTACAAATGAAGGAACAATTTCTAATGCTCTAGAGGTTCTTATTTTATCAACAAGATACTTTCCAAATCGAAAATGGGAACTTCTGCCTTGTTCACAGGACCACATTATGCTCAGAAAGTTAATATCTAACAGGTTTAAGGACTCTGACACCTGTAACACCGGTGACAATTATGAATTCCATAAGGGCATTTATTATCCTTCTCTTCAGACTGAAAAATCCACAACTGCAATCTGAGAAGAACATACTTCATCCCAAACCCACACACCAGCTAGAATTCACAACAGAACCAAGCCATGCCAGACCCTTGCACAGGAGGACTTATGGCTGTAATTACCTCCATTTCGTGCTAATTACATGCAGTCATCTGAAAAAATTACAATTACTGCCTCCATTGGGCCATCCCTGGCTAGGCCTGCCTCTACCCAGAGTTAGTTCTGGTTGGAAGCAACTTCCTGCTCAGCAGAAAGAGCTGGCATGGTTAGAACATGACACCAAAGAAACACCAGTCTGCAGACTGTAAAAAGGTGTCCAGGATGAAGTTCTGACAGCCTCTTCCTCACTCATCCCCATGTCAGCAGAAAGGTCTGTGCCACTGCACAGGATACTCCTCCAATCTCTCAGAGTAAGAGTAGCTGCCTTTGTGAGTATAAACTTGTTATCTATCAATCACCTACTGAGACAGAGTTGTAAGAGGTTCAAATTTACCCGAAAATTCAAGTCACTGCACAGATACTGAGTTCCCTGGTTTAATTGACCCAAAGGCCACCCATCTCCCAAAGAACTTTTGTGCTGCTTAACAGGGGGATGGATTTGTCACTTGTGTCTGAATCATATCCTTCACAACACAATCCAGATCCTGCTCTGTCTGATGGATCCTTAACCTCTTGCAGCTGAGCAAGCCAAAGGGACAGGTCAGTGTTTGAAGTGAGTACGAAAGTTAAGGTGGCGTGTTACAAAAGAGGTAATCAAAACTGACACAAGGCAACCTAACACACACAGGGAGCAGTGTTTGTTTCCACTTATAGAAGGCAGCTTGAGCCACAGCAGGCTCAAGTTGTGAGTCAGGCTTATCTCTTAACAGGGACAAGATACCTGTAGACGTGTTCCTCTTCACTGGCACGGGGAGAAGGAGAGCTGAGCCCGTCTTTAGGAATCGAGGCACTGGAGCTTTTGGCACTAGAGCTGTATATAGGAGACTGGGACTGAGGCTGTGGAAATGAGATTTGCATTGGAAACAGAGAACACAAAGCAAATATGTACCTTACTGCATTGCAAACCCAAACACGGATAGGGCAGAACAAAGCCCAGCAGAACTTCTAAAAAATCTGCTCTTTAGTCAAGCTAGCCTTTATCAGATGAGTTACACCAGGAACAACTGTTCTCCACTTACTTCAGACTTGCCTATGAGTCGCAGCTCTGTGCTGGAAACCCCCAGTCTGCTTCCCACAGGCTACAAGGCAGATGACTAACACTAATCTCATCACGCCACCATTTTGTCAAACAATGACTATGGGTTTCAAATTCTTTTGTGCCATTTGCTCCAGCCAGTTAGTTCTAATAAAACCCCACACCTCTCCCCATTTCCCTCCTCTGTTCATAGCCAAACTCATCATCACTTCTTCCTATTCCTCCTCTTTACTTTCTTGAGAGATACTGCACCCACAAACCAAGCATTGCACCCTCCCACATCCACTTACTTGCTGGTGGCTGTATTTGGGTGTGTTGGGTTGCCACTGGTCTAAGGGGTCAATCACAGTTCCATTCAGGGCCTCATTGGAAGGTGGTGGGGGCACTGGAGGGGGCACAGCAATCTCCTGGTACGTGTGGTTTCCAGTTGGGTAGGAGTAAGGTGTTTCCTCTGTGAGAAACACTGGTCGCTTGGAGATATGTGAGGTGGTGGATTCCAGATCTGCCAGTAAGGCGTCTGCAAGAAAGCAAAAAAAGAAAAATCAAAATGGTAAAAGCCTGGACTACAGCTTTGTCTCCTTTTTCTCATTCAAAGTATCTGTATCAGAAGGTTTCTGGGAAGACTTTCCAACTAGAGTAATCTACCAAATGCCCTGAAAAACATTATTGCTGCCCAGGAATGAATGAGTTAATCAAACTTCTACTACAAAAAAACCCACCAAGATGTAATAAACCAGTCAGAACAGCTGTGTCAGTCCCAGATTTTTGTCTGAACTGGAAAACCACCCAACAACAGGGATCCATAGTCTCACTGCCCCCTGCAGAAGAGCAAGCCAGGCAAAACCTGCCAGGAGATCTACTCGCAACAGGATATTGACACAGACTAATTACAGGCTCCACATCATCACGGAGTCATTTACTGTGGCCGCAGGCACTGCCTTCTGCAGGAAACAAGATCTCAGGAGGTGTTTTCTTCAGAGTCTAAGGTAGTGGAAGAAGCATGAAACGTTCAGATCAGTCCACTGGTGCAGCAGAAGTACATGCTTCCATTTTCCTAATAAAAGTCCCTCTCAGTACATCATACAAACAGTTAACTAGTTTCCAGAGGCTGCCAGGTAAACGCCATTTCTTCTCCTGGAAACAATTCTCAACTAGCTGGGTGGAGACTGCTCACAAATTCCTGAAGAGCAGGAAAACTTCCACCAGCTAAAACACTGTCACTCATGCCAGGGAGAGGACCCACGTCATACAGTTAGCACCTCTCAGAAAAATTAAAGCTGAAAAATGCTCTCCCTCAGAGACAAGGCATAAAAAAGGCATTCCCAGCTTTCCACATTTCTCCATGCAAACCATCCTCTGCCCATTCCCAACCCTGCCCTCCTCTGCGGTGACTCACTGGCAAATCCCAACCTGTTGGACCTTCTGACCTGTGAGCCCACCCTGCAGAGCCCACTGCAGTCCCTGGAGGGGGAACTCCAGCGAGTGCCTGCAGGTCTGTGCTGTGCTCACTTTCTAAAGAAAGCCTCTCTGGCTGCATTCCCAGCTTTCTGCTGGGGCAGCAGCACTTGGACACACCTTGTGAAGGCTGTTAGAGAGTCAGCTCACCAGGGACACCGGCACTCTCAACTGTAGGAGCATCAGGACATACCTGGCAGGTCCCTTTGGGGATGTGGAATTCAGCCAGAAAATAACACAACTTCAGCACAATCAGGAGGGGAGGCTCTCTGAAATCCCTGGATCCCCCTGCACAGACCCAGTTGTCTTTAGTCTCAGCAGGTTCTTTCTCCCACACACAGCAGGAACTCACACTCAGGTTTGGGGTGTGAGGGCTCATCCTGAGCGTGGCCATCCTGCAGTGTCCCCCACTGGGGTCACAAGGACCTGGAATTATCTGGTGGCACCAGAATAGCAACTGAGCAACTGCTCGCCCTAATGGCTGCCCATGGCTCCCAGGGCAGCACCTGCCAGCCCTGAGCCACCTCCTGAGCACAGCAGCCCACAGCAGCCAATGCACTTAGCAAGCCTTCAGGAAAATACATTAAAAGAGGACAGTATTACAGCATTAGAAGATGAGGAAGGTGCTGCTTTTATATTCCTCTACGAAAACCCAAAGCTTCACAAAATAAATAATAAAAAAAAAAGGCAGTCCTGCACTCAGAAAACAGAATACAGCCATTAGCAAATTAAATACTGTGTTAAATTAATTCTATACACCTTTCATTTAGCTAAAAAAATGCTCCAAATCATTTAAATCATAGGCATCTTCCTAGAGGGGCCAAAATTCCCCAGAAGCAGATTCTCTGACAGGATACAAGCATTCTGCAGCTGGGGAAAAATGAACTGAATCTTCTTTTTAAGCAAAAGAACAGCTGGTGGATTCCAGAGTGAAAGGCACATACCTCCAGGGAACTGCCGATGAGCTGCAATTCCTACAGTCAGGCAGGTCCTATGACTGGAAGTTTCATGCACACAACCTCCCAGAGAAGTGCTGGCCGAGAAGGAGTGGTTTTTGTTTCTCCCCTCCAATGACAAAGGCAAATCAAACTCCACCAGGAAGTGAAAATCCCGTGAGGGTGTTGGCCTCCTCTGGCCCTGCAGAGGGGACCCAAACCATTTTTCCACCCTCCAGCCCTTACTGCAGGACGGGCAGCTGTGACTGTCTCGCCTCAAAACTGCCCTGCTCGGGTCAGCGCTGTGCTGGATGATCCATCGGACAGAAACGCACCGTCCTTTGCTAAGGGCACAGAGTGAGCCCGGCTACACGTACCCGTTTACTTTTACAACTCTGCGGAAGATTGGTCTGGGAATACCAGGAGTACTCAGCCCCATGGCTGCGAAGGAGTTAAGATTAATGATTAACTTCCCCCATACCCTCCCCCTTCCTGACTTGAGCAAACACGGCAGAGCCGAGGAACGGGAAGCGGAGGGAGGAGAAAAGGCTGGAGAGGAATCACTCGGTTACTCAAACTCCAACTTTACAACTGATACCGAAGCAGCTGCACGAAGGCACCACCCCAACCCGGGGGGCAGGACAGGCGCTCACACACCGGTTTCCCGGTGGAAAAAGACCTCTCCTTGTGCTTGCTCACCCCTAGGTTCTGCAAACCCTGTGTCCTCCCTTCCCTGCGCCCCGGCCGCTCCCTCCGAGCTCGCAGCCACGACACAGGGAAGGTCTTCCCCATTTGCGTCCCTCTCCGTTCCTGTTTCCGGATCCAATCCCATCAGCAACCACAGGTCCCTGAAGCTCTGCTGGAATGGGAAATTGCGCCCGTTTAAAGGGCCCGACATCGGCAGCAGAACGTCCCCGGGGAGGGCAGGGGAGAGCGGCAGTGGCACCGAGCCCATCCCACCCCACGAGCATCGCCGTGCCGGAGGGAAGGCACGGGCTGCAAATCGCTCCCTTGGAGGTCAACCCAAGGAGTCCTGCAGTCCAGAGCGCGATTTGAGGCAATCATTCAAAACCCAACCAAAAAAAAAAAAAATCAACCAAAGGGATTAACGCTTTGTTTGCCGCGCAGCACCTCAACCCAAGAGGTCCAAAAGCACCGTGCATTCATTTAGGATTTGTGCAGTTTTTAACGCTACCAGAACACAATGTGAGATAAGAGATGGTGGGAAAGAAGGGAGATTTATTAATGGAAAAAAGGTGTGTCACTCTCACAAATGGGACCAGCAGCTGTAGCCTGATGAACTGTGACAGGGATGCTGTGCCTTGTGCAGTGCTGCCTCGTGTCACAGCACTGAGTTCACTACAGTAGCTGCTCCTTAAATGGAATATTAAATGCTTAAATAGAAATATTAAAGGCTCGATCGATTTGCTGGGTAATGAAGTGTTCCTGCCCAAGGTGACTCCTGAGGGACAGCGCTGCAGGAGGTGTTAAGCATCCACTTAATCCCCCCCAACCCGTAGGAAGCAGCTGACTGGACCATCCCAAGGCCAGTTCCCACAGGCACCATCCATGAGAGGGCACCACCACATCCTCACACAGACAGAGCAAGGAAACCCCGCAGCGGTGCCCACTCTGGCACTCCCTTCACCTCACTGGCTCAGCCCCTCAGAGCCGGGAACCTGTCCCCGTTATAGGCACACAAACTTTCTGCCGGTGCCACGTGTGCTGCACCGCCCCACGGAGCTGCATCTCACACCAGCACACGCTGCAGCCTCCCGGGGCTACCGCCCAGTGCTCTGCAAACAACCACACACTGACCTCACCCGCTCCAACCACCGCCCCAAATACTCTCTACAACGCTACAGGCACAGCTCTAGGAGGCAGGATCTCCCAAAGATAAATATCATAGACTTATTTGTCTCTAGAGGATAGATTTAGCGATTTTGCAGAAACAAAGTAAGCCAGACAGGGTTATACTAGATTTTCAAGCCATTACTCCTCCACAGGATCACCCCTCCTTCCACTCTCACCCCTACAGCAAGCTACTAACACAACCCACAGACAAAATGTCAACTCACAGATGTGTTCATGGAGCAGAATCACCACAGTCCAGTTTCCAAAGACCTGGTAGGGCTCAGCCTACCCACAGGCATGGGCTGTGCCTACAGAAACCTGTATTTTCCACTCCATTAGCATTGTGCTGCCCAGTGGGGTGTGAAAAGGAAAACCTGCTAAAATACCACCAACTCAGCTGCTCTTGCTTGTCACGGCTATGCTGGAGCAGTCGCAGAGCTGATAAAACTCTAACTCAGCACAAGAGCATCTCAGAGCTGGTCCTCCACAGGCTCAGGTAACTTGGCCAAGCACCTGATAAAGCTGCATGCAAACATGAGACAGAAGGACAGAGTCCTCCTCCCTCCACTGGGCAACCCAAAAATTACATGCTCAATTGAAATCACATTCAGGCCTGAGGGCTACTCAAACCACATCCTCCCCAGTATGGGAGGACACTGGTGTTTGCATTCAAGTGGTTTTTCAACATGAATTTTCCTGTGGAGGAGGGACAGTTAAAGAATGACACCATTTTTTATACCTTTACTGCTATAAAGCACAAGGCATCTGGAGGTCCAGGGACATTAGTTTGCTTCTCTCTCCCTTCTCTCCCTTTTCCCAAAAATCATTATTAACTATGAGCTCCTTGGAATTTTGGTCTACAAATCCCCCATACAGCTCTGCACCTACATTAGATATGTATGAGAGACCCTTAATACCAACTGTGTTGCTTCAGGGGAGTTCCCAGCACCTGCCAAAGCTCTGCTGCTCATTTCAACAGCTCAGGACAAGAACTCTCAAGCTGATGCCCAATGCATTGGATCGCTCAGGAAAAGCCCTTTTACCAAGAAAATCAGCAAGGTGGAAGAGCAGGACAGTCCCTCAGGATAAGCTCCATTTACCAGTTCAAGCTGGACTGAAAAGGGCAATCATCTCCCAAGTTACAGACTGCACATTCCTGTGCTATCTCCCCAGCCCACACCTCTGTGGGCCAAGGAACAGCTCACGCATTCCAGGGGCTCCAAGGCAAACTCCTGCTACCATCGCTGCGTGTCAGCACTCGCTGTCCTGCAGTATCCTCCAGCAGGAACGGCCTGTGTGCAGCCAGGGGCACATTCCTCAGCTTCCCACATCCCAGATTTGCCTGACAAAGAGCAGTAACACCAGCCTGGGGATCTCAGCACTGCTCTAAGGTATGGAACAGGAATGGGTAACACCAGGGCCCCTCAGTACTGATGCATCAACACCCTTTTCTAGAAATCTTAGCTGCACTCAGCCCCCTTAAAAAAATGAAGTTACTAAACAGAAAAAGATATATATATATATATTTAGATGTATCTTCCCATGCATATGGAAACATACTTTGTTCACTCTCCCCTTCCTGTGCATCTCAAAAATGCTCTTGGATTAAGGTGTCACAGTGAAGCAGAACATTATGCATTAGCTCTGTAAAAACCTACACTGCAAGGCATCCACAAATTCACATCTGCTACTGTGCGTCCAGGGTAACTCCAGCCTGTGTGAGGGCTGAAGAGACACAGCATCCTCACTGAGCTCAAAGACTACAACATTATTGCCAGGAGAAAACAACTTCAGATTTCCACGTGCAGTTCATCTCTCTCAAGAACTGAGGATTATTAAGCCCCGCTGACACAGCAAATCACAGCAGTATCAATATAATAAGTAGATCAAAAGGATGGTGGTCAATTTTCTTCTACTTCTCATCTACTGCTGGGAAGGAAATGGAAGCATAACTGAAGCAAGACACTTCAAATGCCTCAGATATCAGCCTTTCATTTTCAGCAGCTGAAAGCCACATCTGTGCATCCGTCAAACTGCATGTTCCCTGTAGCTCTGCTTCTTGCATGGGACATCTGGGAAGTGAGTGACGCTGGAGACAGGATTTTTCATCCAGCCACCACACAGAGCAAATGCATTCAGGCACAGAGTCCCATCTCCCCCAGATCTCTGGTGCCACATGTCCCTGACAGCCCAGACACAGCACAGTGGGAAATCGGGATGAGATGTCTGAGCACAAACGACAGTGCTTCCCCTTCTGCAGCTGCACAGAACAGGTGTCTCCACCTCCCCTGTTCTTTCCCCCACCTCTATTTATCCAAATAAGTAGAACTGCTACAGGTTTTCCTGGTTTAGGCAGCAGAAGATTCCCAGAGGGTTGGCAGATGGAAATAAGAAGCAAAATAGCCATAAGGGCAGCTTTAAATGAGGACATGGACTTTACATGATAACATCTCAGAGTAAGACAACTTGCAGACCACTCATTTGCAGAATCACAAACCATTCTCCAGCCCTTTTCTCTTAACACCTGTAAGATGCTGAATCCCAATCCTTGATTTTTGCTATCCCCTAAACGAACAAGAGGAATTGCATGTCCAGAACTGAACTCTGAGCTTGCAGCCTCATCTGAGCAGCCTCTTTGCAAAATCCCTGAATCCAAACTTTAAAATCTCATTAGGTTCAAACAAATTCTTCTCTCCCCCAACTTCAGGAGTAAATGCAGCTCCAGCTCACACAGGGGGAGACAGCTTGAGGTGGTAACCCAATCCCTGGCACGACAGTTTTACATTGTGAGTAACTGCAGAGGAATGGGGAGCCTGGGTATATTTATCTTATTAAACAGCCTTTCAAAAGAAACATCTGCAGTGCCCTGAAAGAGCTGCATCAAGGAGACTTGTTGGAGCCCTGCTGTAGGACTTCACTGGCCTAGAGTTTGACTCCAAAAAATGTGGGGAGCCCCAAAGACCAACACTGATGGCAGGAATTCCCATTTTAACAGCAGTTTTGACTTTTCACAGTAAAATGGAAGGGCATGATCAGAAATAGGAAAACCATGAACAAACAGGTGAAAGCAGGCATTGATTTCCAGGTTCCTAGGGCTTTACATTCTAATCAATGCTTTTAAATGCAAAAGGATCAGAGACTACGAAAGCAATAAAATACAAAAACTACATTCAAAAAGCGACATGAAAAATTCAAAGTGCAAATAGATGCTCTTAAAATCCTCGAGTTCTCCAGTTCACATATATAGAAAGCATGTAAAATAGCTTGGCTTATATTCCAAAACATTTTGAGGAGATGACATTTAAAAGTTTTCCAAAATTTAACCAATATGTCAAGAAGGTGGTTAGAATACAGGACACATAACAGCTCTTGGCCTTCTTGTGAAGTAGGGACAGATTGTTAAGATACAGGAAAGTTCAAGGCACAAGAGATAAGCCATTTTCCAGACCTAATAACTGCTGGAGTATCAGTACAGAGCAGCCACTGGGATTTTTAGTTCACGTTGCCTCGACCTGCCCAGAGGAAGTTCAGATTGCATGGTCAAAAAAAAAAAAATCACTCAGCTATTTCTTTAATGTACTGATGCTTTTTCGAAGCCTTTCTCATTATCATGAGAAATGTGTCACTGCTTAATAAAGAGAATGTCCAGACTCATACATGGTATGGTGAATTCTGATTAAGACAATATCCATGAAATTCTTGAAGCTTCCCTTTAATTTGAAACCAAACCTGCACCTCCTTAGAATAAGAAAAAGTTTGCATTTGTGGCAGTGATTTACAAAGTCATGTGGGTGCTTCAGAAAAGCTCAACAACAAAGGCAGCCACCTAGTAGCAGTAATACCTTGCTACACCAGGTTGCAGAGACAAACTAGACAAGAATTCATCCTGTGACAGACAGAACTGCTTTCCAAATCAGGTGGTGGCAGCCCCTGTGAATCCTATCTGTGCCATATGGAGAGCCAAACCAGCCAGCTTTGCCCAGTACAGCAGCCCATGCACCAGCTCTGACCACTATCAGCAAATGTCTAAACAAAGACAAGACACTGCAGTGTGAGATGTGGTCTGCACGAGCAGCTGGAGCAAGGACTGTGGCTTCCTGTCCCAACCACTGAGACCCAAGCTGGGGAGTTTATTCCAGAGCTTGTGGCCAAGGAACTGGTCACAACTAACATGCACTACTACCATCCCAAGCACTGGGCTGTAACAGTGTGCAAATGCAGCCTGTGTAAAGCAAGTTCAGTAACTGTTCATCAGTAACTACTCACTGCACATTTGGGGGTGAAATGCAACCCTGTGGAGTCCTCTGGCTGTAGTTCCAGCAGAGCTGCCACCACCACTCATTGCCAGTGTAAGGGAAGGGCCATGGGGTCCCTCCTCCCCCCAGCATGCAACCCCAGGCTGTTCCTGGAACTTGCCCTGCTGATCACCAGATGCTTTCTAAACTAATTCAACTTACTAATCCAATAGAAGTTTGCTGGGCTGTTGGTTTTTTTAGATAAACTCATTAGGTTTCTTGGAAGCACAGCTCCAACCACTCCATGACTTAAGCAGCTTTTAGAAAATGTATTAAAAAGACCAATGCCAGAATTGTCCAACTAAGTGAATAAAACTTATGCTTTAAATGGGAAAAGCTCTACTTTCACCTTCAAAACTCAGGCCAGGACAAATCGTAAATCCAGCCCATCCTGCCATTAGTTGAAAGAAATCACCCATCCTCCTGTCTGATTCCCATAATTCATCTGCATCTCAGATGCAGACTAGGAAAACTGCAGCCTGAAAAGATGCAATCTGCAGATACCACAGACTGAAATTCTGGAGACATCCCTCACCATTACCTGCCACTTCCATCTGAGCCTATACTGACATCTCATTTTGGCTTTGCAGCCCCAGAACTGTGACAGGGCTCAGTCAGTAGGGCAGCACATGTTATGTACCCACTGGTGTTCTCTCATGTGCCACTGAGCTTAAGAGTGAGCTTTTGACAGAGGCACCTGACCATAAAACTCTGAAGATGAGCCAACTCTGAACACTCCAAAAACCCAAGAGAAGCCATCAGGTGAGCTCAGACCTTCCACCAGATTCACCTGAGGGGCAAGAGGACTATTTGTGTATGTGCTAGAAAACCATAAAGGTCACCACAAGATCCTTCCTGGAGCTGGCCACATCATTTCCTTTCAAATTAACACAAGCATTTCAGTGAAACTCGGACCTGCCCTGTAACCTCAGCAGTGGTGGTTTTGTCCACATGGTGAGGGTGCTGGAATGCTGGCATTCCAGCAGGTTCCTGTGTAACCCAGCAGCAGGTCCCTGTGTAACCCAGCAGGCTCTCAAGGGCACAGCAACACTGTAGGAAAACAGCTGACCAGCCTGCAGCTTGACACCAGCAGTCCCTGGGAATCACAGCCCCATTCCTTGAGTGAGAACCTTGGATCCACCTCTTGTCATCTTTGATGCAACAGGCTGGGAAGTCCTTCAGCTGCTGGCTCCCTTCACATCACCGAGTTGGCAAAAAGGTAACACAGCACAGGCTGAGAGACACTGCAAGTGCCTCAAAGATTGAGTCACCACAGCTTCCTGGATGAAACAACTCAAATCAGGGCTCTCTGGCCTACAGTCCAATCTGTGTGAAGGAACCACAAAAGATTTTTCTGTAGGACCAGAATTTTTCCACTTAGCTCTTGAACACTAAATTAGACCCCAGCTCAAACTGGCTGAGAGAAATGAACCACCACCTACAAAAGAGAAGCACAGTAGTCATTCTGCCTTTCTCCAACTTCCTTAGAAAAACTTTCATCCCCTTTCCACTGTTTCAAAAACAGTTCATTACATGGTTGAGATACTGGAAGTCTCACAAGGCACATAACTGCTTTCATGGTCAGAGAGAAATATCCCTCAGCATGTTACAAGTTTGCTGAGCATCCTCACAGTGAAAGTGATTTGTGATTTAAGTACCGTCTCCTTTCAGAGGGGATGTACCTGATGCTCCCAAGAAAGAAAACTTGGTTTGAATATGGTTTGTTTGGTTTTCAGATGAAAAGCTGCTAAAACCAAGCACAGCCTTTTGAAGTTCTTCAAATTAACCTCAGCTGTACACTCCACTGCCACGGCAATTCCATTCTGAAGCTGTCAGCAGGAACACCAGGAAGAACAAAGTCTTACTGGCACAAAGATCCAAGGACAGCATAGAGCAAAGGAAGGCCATGCAAGCCCAGCTGAAGTTGGCTGTTGTGTTCTTCCCATATTGCCTCCAAGAGGAGTACTCGAACTTAGCAGCAGCACTGTGACATCTCTTGTTTCAGAGCCTGTTTCCCTCCCCCCCAAAGGTGTGTCCTCCCGTTTGTTTCTCATTTCCAGAAGTGCTGGGGCAGGGGGGAGGGAAGGGTTATTTCCTGCCATATACAGCATCCTATTTTTTACAGCATGGCCTTCTCCACACTTAAAGTGAAAAGAGACATCTTACATTTACTCCCCTCTGTTTATAGTCCTGAGCAGCAAACAGCTCATGCCAAGAGAAAATGCCCTATGCTAAGACCTGCTGCCTAAAACTGAATTCATGTTCCAGCTTACTAAACAAATCAATATTTTCAGTTTCACAGCTCCCAAAGACTTCTGAGAATGCCAGATCCAGCTACACAAGCCTTGAATGCCTCTGTATGGCAATTCACAGGCACTCAGCCCACAGTTGTGTGAAGCTAAAACAGCAAATAATCCCTTGCGTGGCTCTTTTCTCTGTAGATTCACTGGACTGTCAAAGTCCTGAACAACAGGAAACCATTTCCAAAGATGGATAAGCGTAGTCAAAAAATTCTTCCACCACTCTGTGAACAATCTTCAGGAGGATGAGGAAAAATTTGTCAAGGGTTTGCAAGTCACAGTTCCAGCTGATCTCAGCACTTGCACAATGCTGAAGAGCACAAAGCCAGGCTCTGCTTCACTGGACAGAGAAGTTGGAGGTTGCACAGGAAGTTTGTGATGCTTCACACAGACGTAACCAGCCTTTACTCACTGCTCCAACTTTTGACCTCCAGTGATTCAGACCTCTGAGATTTAAGTACCACTGTCCTCAGATGATTGTCCCACCCGCAAGTTACAGCGCTAATCACAGTGGAATCCATTTGCAGTTACAGTTTTCAGTCACAGCTGTGGACAGTCCCACACCCTAAACCTAAATCTCCACGTATTCAATTTTATATTGATATAACAGGCTGTGACAACACAGAAGCACAGAAGAACCTGTACCTTTCAGAAATGGAGAACTGATATGCAGCCCTGAAGAGCCCAGCATAACATGGCAAGTCCACGTTATATCAGCATAAAAAGCAAGTCTGCCTCTCAGGCCTGTACTAAAAATATTTAAGTTGGAATTTCTCAGCCTGAATCTGCAGCCTGCTAGGAGCTCCACCTGCCACAAAGTCTTTTGTCAGAATCCTCTCCTTTTGGAAGCAAATCATCTGGTGTTCTGGCAGGCAGTTATAGTTAGTCCTATGAAAGATTACAAAGAACAACTATCTGCACAAATTAGAGAGTCTCCATTTCACTCCCTGTGTGTCAACTGTGAAATTGGAAACAGCTTGGGGCTCCAAGGAGGGTAAGTACAGCCTCTGACAGTCCTCTCCTACAGTGGCTCTTCTTGTGCAAGATCTATTTCTGATCTCCCTGACAGCAAACACATCCTCAGGCGTCTCCAGGAAGACCCAGACAAAGGCATTAGCAGTGGCCAGTACTGCCCCAGTTGCCTCTGGGAGGGAGGTGAGTTGGCTCAGACAAAAGTGAGGAACATCCGCTCTGTTCAAACACAGCTCCAGCTGAACCGGAGCGAAATGACATCCTGGATGAGACTGGAGTGAGTGTAAACATTTTACACAAGCCACTAAGCAGTTAATACCACCTCAGTACTGACCTGAGCTGGACTCCAGCCAACATCCTGGATGGAAAGAAAAATTTAAATACTACCAAAAACATAAGTCACCAATACACTAATTTTTTTTAGTCCCTTATTCATTCTTATGCACGCAAAATAGTAAGTTTACTCTCCTTGTGCATGTCATAAGAATTTTTATTTGCTGCTGGCTCTGAAAGTTTCTAGAAGTTGGGACCAACATTAAAAAAAATTCCAACAAGATCTGCTCTCCTCTGCCAAAACAAAAAAAAAAATATTCATGAAAACCAAACAAGCAGCCACTGAACTGTCCCGTCAGGGAAAATTTCCCAGGGCCAAGGCCTCTGGACAAAATACCAAGTCCCTTGTATTCCTACAGGAAGAGGGGCTCAGCCAAGCCAGCTATCTGAGGAACCAGACCCTTCCTGCTACACCAGTGTACAGCTACTCCAGCAGCACTAGGTCAAAACACAGTGCTGCCATTTTACAAACATCTGACAAATCCAGTACAAAGGAGATCTCCCTTAAACAAAGAGTCCAAGGATGGGTATAGAAACAGCAGGAAATTACATACTGTGGATTTTAAACCATGGATCTGGTAAAGGGAGTAAAAAGAAGCTCAAGGTTTGAGTGCAGAGATGTGCAGCACCCAGCTACTACCAAGAACACCTCTACATGCCCACTGAGAAGAGGGTTTTTTTAAAACCCTGGGTTGGTATTCAGTTGAGATTTGCATAACTTTAGGCAGTTGGGTCTGACTTGAACTGGAAGTTGTCGTAGTAGCACCGAGGTTACAACACATTCTAATCCAGGACTGGATCACTCTTCTGAGCAGTTTCTAGGCAGTAGAAATCAGCAGTGGCAAATCAGAACAGTGTGAACACACAGCAGTGGCCTCCAAATCTCTGGGCATCAGCAATCCTTGTGTGCTTGTGCTCCAGACCCCTCAGGTGGAAGTGACAAGTGCGTAGGTTTGACCCCTTACAACAGCTGTGGAGCACTTACCACGTGGAGATCATAATTTGGTAACTGCTGATTCTAACTCATCTAGGGAAGGAAAACATGTTACATCAGGATTTACATTGCAACAGAGCCCAGGAGTTCCACTGGACAGTGAGCACCCCCGAGCAAAGGATAGAGTTTCACAAGATGCAGAAAGGCGAATTAACAGTTCACCACTGCCAAAAATGGAGAGGTTTTACTCCCTCTTCCAGACATGTGCTGCTGCCACTTACTTGTGTAGGCTGAGGCTCTCACACGACCCCTGTGTGAACCAGTTCAACAGAATACACACCCAGCCAAAAAAAGCTGACTATCTCCTTTTGGGTCAGAAAGGAGATGAGCACAGCAGTCAGCAAGAAGGGCTATGTCCAAACAGTCAGAGAGCAGAACAGGGTAAGGATGAGTGTAAGTAAAGCCATCTCCCCTTTCAGCAGCAGCAAGCCCTTACGTTGACTCAAGTGCCAGCAGGACCACCACCCCAGACACCCCAGCATCTCATACTGCCACACAGGTAACCACAGTCAGCAAGACTGCCAAAGATTGCTGTGCTCCTCTCCATCTGCATAAGTAAAAATGGGTTTGGACGCAATCAGAGACAAAATATTGTCAGAGCTTGCAAATTCTAAGTTAATTATGAGCCTTTTAAAAAGTAACAGTAACAGGAAAGCATGTGGACCCTATAACCAGTAAAGGGAAGAGCAGGATTTGCATGGTTATGCAAGAATAGACATGAAACTTGAGGAAAAATAATAGCATCTTTTAAGCTGTGGAAATCCTATCCATGCAGCATAAACAGAGCTGAATATAGACCCGTCCAGGCAAAGTGCCAGTTACAAAATTTGAGACACACATAAAGATGATGAAATGAAGGACTGAAATATTAGTGTAAATTCTGAATTCATTAAAAGCATTAGAATCACAGATTCTGCCCCTGAGATGAAGAGTGCCCTGGCTACCAGCAACAGGAGGATTCCAGTAACAAAGGAGGGGGACGCTAAAGAGACACTGCAATCACATCCATATTTAGAATAGTCTCATTGAGGCATTCCTATCCTGAAGGCTCTTAAATGGGATATGGGAATGCAGGCTTGAGAGATTTTAGTCCTTGAAGAGAACATTTTTCTTCTTCCCATTCAGTACATAACAAGCATATCTCCCAACAGCATAAATATAAAAGCATTCAGCAAATGCAAAGCTACCCTTAAAAAACCGAGATATATGAAGTTTTAAAAGCCTGAATCAATAAGGAGATATGAAGTCCCAGCAAATCTCACCCAGATACTGGGGATGCCAAAGAAAAGGTTAGTATATTGAGATATAAATAAAGACTTGCTGTCTTGACCTGCCAACCACTCTGAAGTGGGTTGTTTCCCTTTTCTTTTTTTAAAAAAGGAACCTGTGTCAAATGTCATATGTGGTTTAACTGGCTTGTTAAAAACCTAATTACTAAGGAAGTAATGGTAGATTTTTCTTTTAAGAAGTTTTCATTTCTGCAAAGGTTCTCTGCAACAGGGTGGGAGCAGACTTGGAAGCAACACTAAACTCTTTATAAGCCAAAAAGTGTAAGTCATCGTCAACAATTGACTTTACACAAAGCACTGCCAAAAGCACAATGTAAACTCACAGAGCAGGGCAGGGGGAAATGACAACAAAATATTTAACATTTTTCAGTTGTGCAGATCTTGGTACTACTTATAACTATAATAGGTAGAAAGTCTGAAAATTAAGCTTTCAATCTGTTGAGCACTGTACTAAAAGATAACCCAAGTAATTACAGATAGTGGGCAAGCAATAGCTCTGAAAGACAACAGAGTACAGAGGGCCAAGGAGCACATGGTTAAAAATCTGGTTAAAGCAGCTGCTTTTCACTTTAAAGGAGTTTCTGAGAATGAAAGGAGGACAATGTTTCAGAAATGAATGTGGGAACTGGTCCCCCAGTCTGCTTTGGGAGATGTGGGTGGTAATTTGATGGAAACTGCTGATGGTTCTACAGCTGCAGAGCTCTTAGGGGTTTTTTTCAGTATTGGCAGAAGAATGTGACTCAAGAGTTTCACAATGTCGTGACAGAGGCCCGCTGAAAGAAAGGAAATTGTTAAAGCCAAACAGAAAACTAACATTTTTAGAACTGCAGTGTATTGGAGCCAGTGGAGGGAGAAGAGCTGGAGAATGTTTAAGGTTTTCTTATCTCTTCCTACATGAGAAGGTAGATGACCCATGGTTCTACCTGTCATCTGGCATCCTGACAGAAGCATTAGGCACAAGTCTCTGGCTTGCTTCATCAGCAGTAAGAGAAATAGTGAGGATTTCTTTTTACCAAGAGCAGTATTAATAAAGCAATTAAACGCATGACAGCTTCTTCATCTCAGTGCCCTGAACAGAAGTTACTGTTTTGTTATTTGACAAAGACAAATTTTATCCTATCAACCAAAGGCTGTTTTACTCACAAGAGAACGCAAGCCCCCAGAAAACTGCAACTAAAAAAAAAAAATAAATTACAAAGACCAAAGAGAAAGTAGATTTTTGAGAGGTAAAGATGAGTAACAGAGACCAATCTCCAGCACTGACCAAAAATGGAAATGCCAGCAATACTGAAATAGAAGCAGCATGAGAATAAACTTCCCTTTCAGAGGTACATGAAATAAATCCTTCTTCAAATTACTTTCTAAAAAAGGGTTTTCACCATGATCTGATTGTTCCACCACCAATCCTACGATAAAAGTCAACAATCATCTGAGATAACTGGAGAGAATATTTTGCACTAGTCTAGAGAAGTAAAGATTCCAAGTGCCCACATTTCTGCTTTGCTGAAAATTAAGTTGACTTCTTTGTCTCAACTCATCATATTCTTCCCTGCTATGCACTGAACTAGGGCATAGAGGGAAATGGATTAATTTTCCTATCAAATAGTTAGATGGACATGTATTTCATAGGGACAAGTACCTATTCACATCACTATCATCCCAGTAGTGCTGAATACTTTAAAATTAACCTGATCCACCTCAAACCACAGTGGCATCCACAGCCCACAGAGAAACAGAGGGACCAGGCTCTGCCACTACACAATAAATCTACAATTTCCCACACATGCACAGCAGTGCAACTGCCCCCTCACCAAGAACAATATTCCACTTCTATCTCCACCACAAATCCAAGCCTAAGAGTTTAAAGCAGCTGGAAAGTAGAGCAACCCCATCTCCTTTCCCCCCTCCAAAACAGAAAAAAAAAAATAGCTGTTTCTGCCAAGCAAGCACTGAATACACTGCATTCCATTTCATTAAAACAATTATTCAAAAGCCAGCCAAGAATTACATAAAGCTTCCTCCCTGCACCACCCCCAGCCCCTTCCTTCAACCCTCCTCCCCAGCAAACAGCCTCCCAGCTCTGCAGGGACAGGAACACACCAGAGCAGTACCGCTCCAGGGGAGGTGACACCCAACACCTCACATCACACTGGCTGTTCCATCCCACTCACTGCACTCTCCAAACCCCAGCAGTGCAATCAGAGGGCTCCAGCAGATCCAGGCAGCCCAGGAGGTCTCTGAGTTTCACACCACCATAAGCAGTACCATGGCCATCTCTTTCAAGTAGTTTTCTCCCTCGCGTTTGATGGTAAGGTAGGATTTTATAAATGAAGCCCTCAACCAACTCCTACACAAAAATGAATGATAACCTAACAGATTTTCTCTCTAAGTCACACAGCCAGGGCTTTTAAGCATGATCCCAAGGCAGAAGATGCTGGAGGCGCCAGATTTAAGCAACTAAGAAGTACAGGAGAAGCATGCCAGAGCAGCTGTGCTTGTGAGGCACTGCCCAAGGGAACTGCTCAGGACAGCCAAGCAGCAAATCTCAGATTAAGCACCAGCAGGATAGACTGTAAACTACAGGCTTAGGGTTATAAGAACCTGACTGACAAATTCATCCCAAGTTCCACACAGCCACTCCACAGCTCCCAGCCTGACTGACAGTGCTGAGCTCCTCACATTTCACAGCAGAAAAAAAAAGGCAGCTTCTTCTGGCCAGCACTGCTCACCCACCCACAACACTGAGTTGGCCACTGATAAGAGATTTCATGACGTGGATGAAATGGCATTTCATTCCCTCCCCCAGTGCTCCAGCTCTCTGCAGGGATCCTGTCTAACTGCTGGAGCTGCTCACATCCAGACAGAATAGTTCCAGCTGTGCATCACACTGCCTAGCCAGGCCTACACAGCTCCCACATAAAACCATAATGAACAAGAACTTCAAACCACAAGTACTACTCCTAAGCACCTTCCTTTTGGGGAACCACCTCTGCCATCAGCAAGAAAGACAAAAACAAACCTAGTCCCAAGGCAGCTGCTGGTGCTGAGGAATGGGGAGCAGCAGATGCAACTAATGGTCAAACAAGATGAGAAGCAGAGACCAGCCAAGCCATCGTCTTATTCCAACTCGTGGGGCACCAGTAACCTCAAGTGACGTGCAGTTAGCCTTAGGCTCCTTTGTCTGACCCAGCTGAAATTAGTGGCTCCAACCCAAAAGAAACCTTTCCACAGGGAAGCCTTGAACTTGTTTAGAACCATGAAAGAGGATAGAACAAGCGAGTATTAAGCCCCTAATCCACGGCAAATTATTTACAGCTCTCCTGCCCATGACCTTTTCTACCTCTGGCTTCTTTTACTGCCTCCTGCTCTTGTTAAAACCCAGCCTAACCACAGTTCCTGAGCCACCACAAACTTCCCCAGAGCACAAAGTGAAATTCTCTGCTCACCTTCCTCTTCAGCAATAGAAATAAAGCAAGATCCTACGAGGCGTCTAGACAGACACAGGATTAACTCTGTCTGCCAGCTCAATTCTGTGGCAAAAACACGGGATTGGTTTATTCCTGGAGCCCCCATACAGTTTGATTTATAGCTGAGCCATTTAAAGCACAATTCCCCATGCAAAGTGTCATTCAGAAAGTTTATTCCCTGGAGCGTCATTTACTTTTTTTGATGTTCTTCACATCATTTGCAAAATGTTAGAGATTTAAACACATGCAATAAACAGTAAAAAAACCACAAGAAATCAAGCTACACTCCACTGCATGCTGCCAGCCAGACACACTCAGTACCTCACCCAGCAAAGCCATCTGCACAAACATGGATCTTTAGTAAGAACACTGTGAGGAGAGGCATGACAAGCTGCATTGGAAGACTTCAGACTATCTCATCATCATTTAAATAACTCAAACTGAACTTGTTTGCAGTGTAGAGACAGTCCAGCACAGGGAAAAAGGAGCCAAGCACTAACAATGCAGGCTGCCTCCCCCTGTGGGCTGCCATAAGTTCTCTTGGCTCCTCATCTTACAGTTGTCTCAAACTGCTTAGATAAATTTCCCATGTAAATTCAGAATAATTACTGTCTGCTACAAGAAAAAGCTGCATTTATGTGAGCAGAAAAAGAGCTTACCAGACTCCCAAACAGCACAAACACATAACCTCGGGGACTCAGTTCCCTTAACTGAAACACCAACACCAAACTTGCTCCACAGCACTCCAGTTGCCATTTCTACTTTGTTTGCTCCATACATACACAGAAGAGAGAGCATGGATTTTGACACCAGTCAGTCAAGGGAGACTGTCCCCAGCCAGCTGGTTGCTGCTGCTTTGGGGCCATTTGCAAAGAGAATGAGCATGAATGGGAAAAACAGCTAAGAGTGATACAAGAAAGTCATCACCCACCTCCTATTTTTATGGTATATCTTTAGCACACAACATTCTTTGAATGACTTCACGACGCTCTGTGGTAAAGGGAAAGACTAGAGCAGAACTACTGTGGGGAACTTGGAAGGGAAAGGAAATCTTTTCTCCCTACTCACAGCCTGTCATAACAGAGGATAAAGAAAGGATGAGCAATCAGAAAGGCAGAGAGAGAACACTCAACAGGGTTGAGAAGGGAATAAAAACTTGAAAATCTGATTCAAATGGGCTACTGTAAGCTTTTCCAGCAATGGTGACCAGAAAAGCTTAAAAGAGTTATACTCTGATATATTCAGCTGGAAGCTATTTCAGAAACACAAAGATCTCAACCAACATTAACCACACTTTGCAGGTAAGGACTAATTATCCCTGTTCAACAGACAGAGAAATAATATGCCTTAAGTCAGGCCACATTTTTGAGGCTGTGGATAAATGGTTACCTTATGCTATATTAAACACAACCCACAGCTAAAAGAGGTGGCCTCACCTACTTCCCAGTCCACTGTCCATGTAAAAAAATGATGACTTTGAGAAGAATCAGCTTGCTGACCCAGCCAGCTGTCCAACAGTTACTGTGGACACAAGGAATGGAGATGGCAGCAGGGAACACAACACACAGCAGTCAGCAGTTAAATCAGGTTAAACCAATTTGAGATCACAACTTCCACTTTCCCTCCCACCCATTTAACTTCAGCCCAAAGTGGAAAGGAATGGTGCCACTCCTTGTTTCTACTCTGCACTAGGTCTAGTTCAGCTTATCAATCCATTGGCAAATCATTTGTTCAATTTGGGGTGAAAGGTTAGTTTTCCAAAAGATGAGAAATTTGAACTAATTCACTCTGGAGCCTGATCTCATTAAGTAAACAGTGAACACACAAGAGATGGGGAAGCTGAAATCACCATTTTTGGCTGCCATCTGAAACTGGATGAGATGCAAGGTGAAATTTTACAAACACTGGAACAAGG
Source organism: Corapipo altera (assembly GCF_003945725.1). Taxonomy (NCBI): domain Eukaryota; kingdom Metazoa; phylum Chordata; class Aves; order Passeriformes; family Pipridae; genus Corapipo; species Corapipo altera. The sequence continues at coordinate 2,188,068 of NW_020884941.1, forward strand.
ACACAAAGGTCTCCACAGTTCCCTACTTAACATTTTAAAATATAATATCCTAACAGTCATGAGAACCTGTACTACCAGGGCTTGTTCTTAAACCTCACTTAGTTAGGACAGGCTGAAGTGAGCAAGAAACTCATTCCTTAAACCCCATCTTCTCATCAGAGCACAGGGAAGCTTCCCACAAACAATGTCTCACTTTCAGGCAGCTGGAGTAGAAGAGCATCTTCATTAACAGCTTCCGCATCAGACAAAAAGGGACACACAAGATCAGTACACAGAGCAGGAAACTGGGACCACAGATCCTATTCACTCACACTGATTTTCCACTAGCACAACACAACTACATTCAGAATCTGCTCTGGCTGTCTCCAAAGCTGCATTGGATCCTGGATATCACAACTAACACGAGTCTGATTCAAACAGATTTGTTTTGTGGCCATGGACAGGCTTTTTCCTCCCTCGAGTTGCAGAGATTAAGGAATTTGTCTGTCTAGCTGTCTTAGCAGCAGATCAGAAAACCAACTCTGATCTAACCAGAAGTGCATTATTATTGCTTGTTCTACTGCCAGACTTAAGAATTTTAGCCATCATTTCTGCAGTTTCACAACTTGTTTCATATAATAAATGCACTTTGAAAGGAAAGAGATTACCTAAAAGGGGTCCAGAGAAATCGAAGCATCATGATTCCCTGAGAAAGAAAGAACAAGCAGAGAGAGAGAGTTGAATACATATGAGAAGTTGCCCATTTCTTTCTCTAGAGGCAGAGATGGTGTCGGAGGATCAATTTTAACCAGGAGGGCAGCTGAACACTTGGGATAAGTTGACCTCTCCCAGCGAGGGACAAAGGAGCTAAAGACAGCACAGAGTCCAGCCTTTCCATGGAAATAGAGCAACAAGAAAAGAAGCCTCTCTCTTCATCACACACTGCTCGAGGCAGAGGACTCCCTGTCTGAGTTGCTCAGGACAATGAAGTCCCTGTTTTACGAGGGGTCACAACAGCTAAGGAGCTGAAACAAGTCAGAACCTCATTGTGCAGAGTATTAGTTCTGTTTACAGCCTTCTCGCCCAGCAGCAGGAAGGACTCAAGAAACCTGAGCCAGCAGAAAGCCAAAGGACCAAACTACTTTACCAATTTTTCCCCCCAGTACCATTTCCTGGGCGTAGCTGACCATGAACCATTTCACAGTAAACTTTCAGTCAAGTAAGACCAAAACCCACAGCATATGACTCCCAGACTGAAGGAACTGAGTCAGAAACAGGAAAGTATCTCCCTCAGAAGAGGGACAGACAGCACCGCCCTGCACAGCACAGCAATATTCCAAACGTTAGGACAGATGACAGATGGAAACACATGCACCTCCCTCCACACTCCCATGAAAAATCAATGGCAAGACTGCTCCCTTTAAAGTCAATCTTGAGAGGATTAAGGACTGAAGAGAAGGTGGATTAGAGTTCCTAAAAGAGAGGGAACCAACTTTTTAGAGCAAAATCTCTTGTGCCACTGATCCTTCGCTCCCAGAATTTTGAAAACACATTGCTAGACAAACCTCCTGCAAATGTGAGCAAGCCCTTCCAGAAGTGAGCAAGCAACCTAAAATAAGGTCACAGTCTAGTTTACATGCACAGCCAAAACACTGCCACAAATATATTCTCATTAAACAGAAATAACATCTTTGTAAAACACCTTTTACAAGCTCTCCTGAATGCTGTTTTGTTTTTGATTGCACAGTCCAGTTTAAAAAAATCTGAAGACTTTAAAAATAAAAAAAAAAAATAGCAGTAGAGAAACGAGAATTTCAAAGCCATCAAATGAAAGCTTCTAAAAGCAACACCGTTTCTATTTGGAGTAACCAAAAGGTTTCCCAGTAGTGTTTGCAAATAACCCCTTTCAGGAAAAGGCTGTAAAAAACATTCAGAGTCAAAAATCAAACAGTATCTGACTAAAACAAATGTCAAGCTTCTTTTCTCTTACTCCTCTAACCACAAAAGACATGACACATTACACAAATTAGGTTTCTTCCTCCACAACCAGCAGATCCTAATGGATCTGTTCCCACATACTACTTAGACAAAGTAGCACCACAGAACCAAGAATAATTTAACATCTAATTCAGTATCTCAGATTGTCTAAATAGAATATGTGTGGTTGGTGACTTGTGTGCTGGAAGCACAGGCTGTGCTTTGGCAATCCCATGAGAGGGACGAGAGCCCCAAGTCAGGATTCTCACTCTTCAGGACAAAGTTGTACTCTCCGTGCCAGTTTACAACACTGCAGAGCAGCAAACTCATTCAGCAAACTTCCTGTCAAGCTCCAAGCACATCCGCAAAATACATTTCCTTAGAGAGATCCGAGGAAGACAATCTGGACAAGTCTGGTCAGCTGCTCTCCTCCCCCCTTCCCACCATGGGCTGTTCGAGTTTATATCCAGCCCCAGCACTGTGTGTCCTGTGCCACAGAGGCTCCCCCAGATCAACAGGGTGCACAGTTCCAGCCTGCAGAAACAGTTTCCCATGTGAGCTGTGCACTGTAACATCACTTCTTCAACACTGGGGGGGGGGAGGGGAAAGGAACAAAGTTTTTTCCAACTTCAAATGAAACCCCAATGCAAGACAAATCCACTCTCACATGTTTCATAACCTCTCCAGCCCAAGCACGAAACTGAGATACTTCTGGACCTCTATTTTACAGTGCACAAGTACACACTGATCACATCCTCCAACTCTGCAATGGGGAAGGAGACTTTTGATAAAGGCAGAGAGTTAAAAACAGGCACAATAATGGGCTCTGTGAGGGGTTCCCTCATGCCCAGCAAGGTCCATCACTCAACAGTCATCCCTGCACCACACAGATTAAGAAGCATGGTGTGGAAACATCTAAGATGATTTTACTTGACATCAACTGTGAACCTGCACGGCATGTTAGTCCCAGCTCAATACTACACTACTTTTGGGCCAAAACCGGTCCTGGAAGCAGTGCAGCTATGTCCACATGGCACTGTGCCTGAACCAACAAGTCCTGCCGGACCAGCTTGACTCTGGACAGAGCCAGCACAGTCGTCTGTATCCATGGCACAGTTAATCCACAACTCAGATAATCCAGCCATAGATAATGAGGAAAGAAAAACAAACAACTCTCACTTCAGTTCGAAAGTCTGACTTATTTCAGGGCAGTTATATCAGCACATTGTTCCCTTTTGTATGCATCTAAGGTGAACGGCTTTAGAGAAATAAGTGAGCCATTTGGGGGCTAACAAAGATTTGCAGAGAGAAAACAGCTGGTGTGCTTTTCCGTGGTGAATTCTGTACACCAAAGAAAAGCTCAGAGAGTGAAAGGGTCACACTTTTTTTTGTTCAACTGCTTACTGTTAATTAGATCTTGTCCAGCCTGAAAGGCTGCAAAAAAAGTTGAGACAGACACGGTGTAATTAAGACTTGATGAAATCAAGTTGCTGAGACTAAAAGTTCAATTTTCAAAATCAGATCACAACTTTAACCTCTGGTAGTGCCAATACATTTAGCACCTCAGAAGAACAAGCCAGACAAATTCAGATATTTTTCACAATTTCTTTGCAGTTCACCTCTAATCCTCCTACAGAAGGAAGGAACAGTGTGATGAAACTGCAGTAGCCTATTCCAACAAAAGCTGACTTCCTGGGAAGTTACACTGCCACTATTCAAGGAATGCAATAGTTGCAGTGAGTACAGTACAGCTCCCATGGTTCACTAAAGAGCATGTTGATGAGACACTAAACTGGAGGCACCAAAGTGGCCCTACGCAGTGGTGCTATCTGTATGCTCACCTTGAAGGGCCACTCAGCAAGTCAACACACACACTGGGTGAATCCTGTTCTGACTAGCAACGCATTCCTGAACAAGCTAGGAACATGCACCAAATCTCCAAGAGATAACCAGGCTGAGGGATATGAGAAAAGGTAAACAGAACTGTCTCCACTTAAAGAAACAACAACCGTGAGAAGAAGCTGAAGGGGAAATTCATTCTCTTTCCACCACCAGCTGCTCCACCCGGGCAGAGGGTGAGATTTCACTCCCCAAGGATGAATCCTTCGTGGTGCACCTTTCACCAGGAAGCCACACAGCAGATGGACTACTTGTCCCTTAAGTTTTATCAATGGCACAATTCAAAGTCTGCTTTCTGAAGGTGTGATCACCAGGTTTATGCCAGCACTGTAATGTGAGCTTCCAGGTCCAGGAGGAAAAGGAGCAATTTGCTTGGACTATATCTTAAGAGAACGTCTGGTTTCTATTAAAGGTAGGATGGAAGTAACGGATCACGGCCCCTCCCCAGTGTCTGATTTAATCAGTTTCATAAGCGGAACTCAGTCACCCTAATGTCTCCCAGAGCACAAGGGATTTTGGCAGATCCACACCCTTTCCGGCTTGGTACCAAAGGAACTCAAACTCTCTAGATCTTTCCCGTGCGACCAGCTGCCTGACATTTCCCCACCACACGGTTTCGGATGGTTGCAGCACACCTGGGAGAGGCAGCGGGAGGACGAGGATGAGCTCTGAGCCCGGCTGGGCTCCGCTTACCCCCGAGGGCTCCCCACTCCGGCGCAAAGTTCTGCTCTCGCCCAAGAGCAAGCCGGAGAGGCTGCGGCAGGACAGGGAGGAGGTGTCTGTGAAACCCGAGCGCGCTCCGCTCCCCGCCGCTCCGGGCACGGCAGCGCCGGGCGCCCTTCCCGGCCGGGGCAGCGCCGGGACAGCCCCCGCCGGCCCTGCCCGCGGGCCTCGGGGCAGCGCAGCCGAGGGGGCCGCGGGCGGAGAGCCGAGATGCCCAGCGCGGTGCGCGGGCAGCGACACG
>NW_020884941.1:2193286-2199821 GCF_003945725.1 Corapipo altera
CCGCGGGCCGGGAACAGGCGGGAACGGCCGGGAGCGAACGGGAACGAACGGCCGCGCTCCCCTTCCCGGGCTGGCGGGGGGAAGCGCCCTGGGAAATGCTGGGAAATGCAGCGCCCAGAGCCGCCGCCCGCCTGCGGGGCTACGTCCCCGCGGTGATGCCCGCCCTGCCGTCCCGCTCGCCTGCGGGCCCACGCACGGCCCAGGCTGGCGGTGCCTCGGCAGGATCGCGACCCGAACCCTGCGCTCTCCACTGGAGGAGCAGGACCCTCCCCAGGCTGGGTGGGTGCCGGGCCCGGAGGAGCTCAGCACAAGGCAGCGCTGTGCCCCAAAACCTTCAAACAAATCAACGTTTCTGAGCCCCGGCTGATTTACCCCATCCAAGGGAAGCTGGGCAAGGGAAACCTTTCCTGAACGATTTTCCACAAGCTGTGGCCACCATAAAGGAAAGTCACCAACCACTTCTCCTTCACTATGTTCAAACAACGTAACACTCCTCCTGGATTTATCATATGATGGTGTATCTTGAATCATTTCCCACTTGCTTTTCCTTTCAAACCTCTATCAAACCACACTCCAAGGAAGCAAAGTCCTTGCCTTGGCTGAGCCACAGCACAGCTCCACCCTCATCAGAGCTAGCGTTTACCATTGCACTCTGGCCAAGTCGACATGGCAGTAAAAGCAGTTGCTCAGCCCAAATGTTCAGCTCCTAATCTGATGAGAGATACACCGAAAACTATCAGTGTGGGAACTGCTAAGGATCCAGGAAACATGACTCTCGTAGCACTTTTCCTTACAAAATTACTACCAAGTCAGAGAATGTTCCCGGAGCTGAACAGCACACGTCCTGTTGTTGAGCCGAGATTACGGGATTTCGTTTCCATAAAAACAGAGACCATGAGGTCAGCTGCGAGCAATCTCCAGTGCTGTATTTTTCACTCTCTAGGCACAAACACACCCAGTTTCCCCTGCTAGCACAAGTCAGACATCATTATTTCCTGTGTTAAGTCATGCTGTAATGAGAACTATCACTAGGGGGGCAGGGAAATATCCCCTCCCTCATCCCAGCCAGTGCTTACAATTAGTCAACAGCCTCCAAGAAATTCATGCCAGGTTTTACTCCAAATCCAGTACTTGTCAGAAAATTACGTCCTTACCTAGATCTAAATACAACACAAATATAAACCAAAGGCTTTCACTGTGTGCTTCACCACTGATGCCAAGGATCTCACCTGACACTCCCATTGCTGGTCTCCAGTAGCAAAATTTAAAGCATTATTTGAAGGGACTGTTACATTTTTTCAAAACCCATCACTGACTGTGCAATGATGACTTCAGGATGTGTCACCCCAGGAGCAGCAACATAAACCACTACTACTGACTGATGGCAAAGCAGATCTAAGGTCATCAGAAACATGTCCTTTCCTGGGATCTGTGTGTTTCCTCCAGCAACACGACAGGCTTGGATTGTATTTTTACCTCTGCATACATAAAGTGCCCACTGTTCATATTGTAGCCTAGTATGCAATTTTTATCTTCACCTTCCTACCATGTCCTTTGGGAGTCTAGAAGTGAGTGCAAATCAAGAATGCAATTTCTGTTGTGTCTCAGGGCTGAAATTAAGCTGTCATAGCACTAGTTATGGTTGTACCTGCAAGAAATGGGTTGTGTCCAAGCTGCTCAGTGTTAAAAACAAAAAAATAAAAAAGTCGTTGCATTTAAAGCTTTGCCTGTGGCTTCAGCACTGCTTTGAAAGGGTTGGGGGAGGTGGGAAGGCAGGGCTGCCATGTGAGTGATACTATCCTCTAGTAACACTGCTTTTAAAAACAGCCTTGTTCTCATGCAGTGCCCATAGCCATGTGCTGTTCATAACTGAATTCTTCACACACTAACATTTCTTTCTAAAATTGCCAGTCCCTAACCCTCCTGTGATTGCCTGAGGAGGAGGCCAGGTTAAAACCCAAGCTGCCAAGACAACTGCTCAGTTGCAGGCTCAAGCTAAACTCACTCAAGCAACGTTCACCCTCTCCTAACTTTCCTAACATCCTGGAACTACTGTTCTCTCATCACCTACCTGCTCTCTGCCTCAAACTCTCACTGGCTTTGTGAACACCTGCTCAAGCACCATCCTTACACAGCGGGGCAGAAGCAGCTGCAGTTCCCAGGTGATTTCCACCTCCAGCAAACTCTTTCCCACTGGAGCAGCATACCCAAGGTGTGCCCAGAGGGGTAAGTGATGCTGAGAGCAGCTACATCCCTCCAAACTGGTGTTGGATGGGAAGTACTAGGGAATGAAGGCAGGCAGTGCATCAGAGAAATACACGGGGTTTCCTCTTACACTGTCCCCTGTGGTAAGACACATTGTGATTTACCCTTATCTTTCACAGAAGGTGTTACAAGAAGTTATGACCCTCATTTACAGATGGGAAACAGGGCTGGGAGCTGGAAATGAAGTCAGAAAGTGAGTTAACATCAACAAAATGCTGGACTTCAGGGCTTCCTGTATCCACACAACCCGTGTTCAGGGTACTCCTGGCTCCACACAACCTGTGTTCAGAGTACTTGCTCAAGGCAACTTTCCCTCTTGTCAAAGCATCGTTTACCAGTTACAGACCAGCTCCCTAGAAGGGTGGTTTAACCCACACACACTTGACACTCAGGCTGGATGGATGAACTGTCCACCTGTCCCCTTCAGGGCTGCAATCTCAGACTGGCTGCCAAACCAAGCGATCCAAGGAGCGATCCAAGTTCATTTCATAGTACCACTGATGAGAAGCACCATTATTTACAGAAGACAGTGTATGTCAGAGAAGCGATATGAAGCTCCACTCACTTGTAAGGCACACTTACCTGTGCACATTCCAGAGAGGGACTTGAAAATGCAGAGTGATGACAATGCAGTGTGTCCTCTGTGCTGTGCCACGTGTGCTGTGCAGCTCTTTCTTCAGGTGAATGCAAGAAAGAAAAATTCAGTCAGACCTTTAGGTCTCAGGCAATGGCAGTAAATCACAACATGCAACTTCCCCATTCAAGGTCCAACTTCACAGCTGTTGAAAGGATCTATTGCAGCAAAACAAATGTTTAAGATGTAGGACACAACTTTGCAATGTGGAGTGAAATCACCACACCAGAGCATTATCACAGACAATTCCAGCAGAAGAGATGAGAAACAGTAAAGTGATAAAACCAGTACTTATCAACACAGTTTATATGAATCAAGAAATTACACAAAGTGTATGACTCACTGCAAACTACATATGCCTTTGATATTTGCCAGCATGGCTTATTCTGCCAAAGGGTAATGGCATCCCTATGCTTCAGGTTTTGATTTCAAATTGATGTTGCTGGCAGTGGAGTACAAACAGGGGAGGAGGGGGCAAATGCAATTTGTGAGGTTTCATCATCAGTCTTTGGTCACTCTTCTGTATAATACCCCAGCATAACTGAATGTTACAAAAAAAACTACTGAAGAGGGAACACTAATGTTCACTACTAAGTTTTCTACTCTGCCTGGCTATAGTTTAAAGCAGCTGCCCAGCTCAGGGTCTTACCGGCAGGGCAGGAGCATCCAGATGGCACACGCGACCGTGCAGAGAACGTCAGAGGCAACCTGTCAGCAGCACAAGCTACATCTGATTCATACAGAGTGAAGGACAGCAGCTGCTTCCAGCTCCAGTGGAGACTCAGCCCAGGGAGCTGGTGTGCAATGGTTGTTAAATCTCCCTCCACAGGGTCTGCTTCGGTATTAAATAAGACAACAGCTGCAAATTAGAAATGGATTCGGTTTACTTATATAATAGGATTTTACACTAAACTCAGCAGCTGCTTTTTCCAGAGTAAAGGTTTGTGATTTCTTTGACAATAAGGAGCCTTTTTCTTTTTTCTTTTTCTTTAAAGGCCAATGGATATACATAAAGAAATGCACACAAAATGGAGGTTACAGTGAAAGCTGTTCCCTAATAGGTTTTGAAGCACTTCTGGAGCCAGTCAAGCACAATTCAGACTTTCACGCCCCTCCAGTTGCTCCAGAAATGCTCCCTCTCCTCCCTGCCTAAGCTGTCTTCTGAGAGGTCGAGCTCCCCAAAGGATCCTCAACAAGAGCTACACTAGAAATGCATCTCCAGTACCTCAGTCCCTCCACTTCCATTTTCCCTGACCGATTCTTCCTTCAGCAGCTTTGAAAGAAAGAGGCAAGAACACAGCTTTTTATGTAAAAGCGCCCTCAACTTATTAACCCACGTTTTTGGCACGAGCAACCGCCGGAATCGCTGAGAGTGAACAAAGGCAAATTTATCGCTTATAATGATTGTCTGTAGCCTCCTTAAATGCAAGTAGCATAAATCACCTCTTCACGTATTGTGTGGCTTTTCATTATAATTTTCATCTATTTTTTTCACACCATAATTCAGTCTCCGTAGAGACTGTCAAAAATTGCCAATGCCGACTATATTTCAAGTCGTCATGGCGGGGTATTGGGAAAAGTTTTCAATTAGCAATAATCGCGCCTCGGATTAACCTCATTGGCTACGATACTGCCACTGCGCAAAGCTGACCCGCTGTTCCCACCGCCGCCGCCCCTGGCCCCGGGGCCGCCGCCGAGCTCGGGGCGAGCCCCGCCGCCCGCCCGCTCCGCCCCGCATCCCCCCGGGCAGTGCCCCCCGCCCGCCCCGCGCCCCCCGCGCCCCGCCGGGACCGGAGCGACCCGTTTTTTCCCCGTCGGTGCCGAGCCCCGGGACGGCCGCGAAGGCTGGTGGGAGAGGAGTATGCAAAGTAGGAGCGACGTCAGAGCGGCAGCTCGGTGCCGAATGAAGGGTCCGCATCGCCCCCCGCGGGACCCCCGCCTGGGCACCCCCGGGGCCGGGCATCCCCAGCCAGCCCCGAGGGGCCACAGCCGGCGGGGAGCCCCATCCCAGCCCCTTCCCCACCACCTGCTCCCGCCAAAAACGTGGTTTAATAAACTGAGGACACTTTTAAGTAGAGTTCGGTTCTTGCCTTTTTCTTTCAATGCTGCTGGAGAAGGAATGGGTCACTGAAAACGAAAGTGGAGGGGATCGAGGTCGTCAAGACAGGTTGCTCTTTCGAGGACCGCATCACTTATAATAATGACAGCCTGGCAAGATCCACCCCTTTTTTTTTTTTTTTTAACGTATCTTTTACACACGAAAATCAGCCTCCGAAGAGGCTCTCAAAAATTGCCAATGCCGACTATATTTCAAGTCGTCATGGCGGGGTATTGGGAAAAGTTTTCAACTAGCAATAATCGCGCCTCGGATTAACCTCACGGGCTACGATACTGCCACTGCGCAAAGCTACCTACTTGTTCCACCCTCCCGGCCCCACGGCCACCGCTCCTCCGGGGAGGTCAGAGCGGCCCCCGGTGCCCCCCGCGCCCCGCCGGCCCGCACCCCCCGCCCGCAGCCCGCGCTCCGCCGGGGCGGCGGGGATGGACCGGGGGGCGCTGGGGGGATGCACCGGGGGGCGGCGGGGCGGCCGGGACACGCGGAGGGTGCCGGGAGGGCGCTATGGTAATGAGCGCCAGGGAAAGGGCTGCTCTGAGCCGGGGGCATCGCCCAAAAATCGCCGTGTCCCTTCCCGGGTGACAGCGGGGGCCTCCCCTCGGTGAAGAGGGGTCTGCCGGGTGCCACCTGCCCTTTGCACCAAAGCAAAGCACCCACCCAAGGGTTTAAAAACACGTTTAAACTATTAAGATAAAAGGCACTAAAAGCGGTTTAGACTCACGGATCTGCCAAAAAGAGGGTCGCGCCCCACACCTCCGCAGGGCCCGGGGCGGAGGGACGGGCGGGGTGGCACCGCACAGCAAGTGAGCAGGATGTGCTTCTTCCCTGTGATCACAAAATTACACCCGCTGCCGGGGACAGGCTCGGCTCAGCTGGGCTTGGAAATAACTGCAAGGGACAAGAAAAATGGATTAGGAAATCGTGCAATGTTTTGAACTGATTAGCAAGAGCTCTTTGGCAAATGCATTCAAAAAGCAGTCCAATTTATTAGAAAGAACCCATTGCCTGTAAGACAGGTGAACATCTATTGTCAAGCTGCTACCATGCAGCAGATTGGCCTTCCTCCTATGTATTTGTTCCTCAGAAAAATAAGGCCCCTTTGAAACAAAAAACCTCAAACACAAAAACCTCCTTATTGCCAGCAATTGGTACAGCTTATCAGGTGATTATAGAGACTGAAACTAAGCAGAAAGGCACTGGGGGTTTCTGCCAGGGCACACAGAGTCAGCAGCACAGCCCTGACTCCCGAACTAGAGATGTCTTTAACAGCCCTCAGTTTATTTTTCTTCTGTTACTTGTTGAATCCACTTATCAGCCTAAAATCTGTTCACTGAAAAGAAAATAGATCTTTTATAAGGACAAGCATTTACAACACATTTTATCAAAGCTGTGGCATGCATTTGTATCAAATCAAATCGGATTTTAATCTTGTACGTTTCCATGAGGGCTGCCATGGAGTTCCCAGCGTTTTCAGATTGAGTCAGGTGTCAAGATGTTAGGGATCCTCTTTTTCTCCCCCC
>NW_020884941.1:2199921-2231340 GCF_003945725.1 Corapipo altera
TTTCTTTGAAGCATGGGAACTGTAGTCTTTGTGCTTAGGGCTTAATTTCCCCCTGAACTACATTTCCCAGAGAGCTCCTCTTCCGGCAGTCAGCCCTTTCCTTCCGCGGTCGGGCACGGCGGCAATGAAAGGTGAGTTTCCAGGCATTATTCACTGTATCCCTCTTATTTCATTAGCCGGGTTTAGTTCGGCTGTTACCCCGCATCCCCCTGTTATCACAACACAAGAGACCGGGATGACATGGGAGTCCCTCTGGATTTCTGGCCTGTAACCGTTTGTAGAATCCTGTTTATTTTCTGCCTTAACCTTGCCTGATCTTTTTCTGTGGAGCATCTTGGCTGTGCTTTAAAAAAACCCTCAAGCCTCAGCTTTCCGTAGGTACGTTTAAAGAGTTTCACTTAATATGTACAGTAGTTATTTTTTTAATCTGAGAACGTTGATTTTTAAAGCAGCTTTGCATTTGACAGGAAATATTCTGTCCTTCATAACTTTCTCTCCTCCACAGTCCTTCTCTGGTTCATAGCAGCTCTCAAATGTATCTGCTTTCTTTGCCTTCTCTCTCCTGTGGGCCAACCCCTATTACATTTCTATTTCATTTCCTCTCTGAACATTTCCTTCTGAGAGATATTTTGATGATAACAGGCAGGAATGAAGAGTTTTCATCAGTTAAAGCAATTTAATTACCGTCAAACTGGCTTAACAGCCTTTGGGGAGCATCATGACAGAAGTTATTCTCGGAGCAAATTAGTTTATTGGGAGACTTTGTCCCTTCTAATTAATTCATATGGGAAATTAAACCTCTTCGGAGGGAATGCCCAACACAACTCCTGCTAAACAGCAAAACAAGGCAAAAATCATTGCAAACAGAATCCACTGCTTAGATTTAAAAAGCAATACAGACTAGGGAGGCAGTCCAATCTTCCCTGTAATTCAACTGATGATTATGCAAAGCCTTGAGAACTGGAGATTAACTGAGACAAATCTTTGCCACTAGCATCTATTAAATGTCATGATACTTACAGCTGAACATCCAGGCTTTAAATGTATTTAAATATTGCTCCATTTACTTTAAGAGCACCAGCTCTTACTTGAGGGGAGCTGGAGGCTTGAGGCAAGGCCACTTAGATGTACCAGGTAATCTGGCCTGTTGCAATCAGCTTTTAGAGATCATGCCCTTTTATTAGTAAAGCCCTTCCTCCACCTCCCACATCTTGTACAAGCCCCCTTGGCAAGGGAGATGGTGGGAGGCAAAAATACCAAACAATCAATTCTCAGTACTGTCACTTTCAAACCTTTTTGTACTTTGTATCCAAAACCGTAGAGAGGCCCAGAAAAAATAGTTTCAAAATAATGAAACGGAGAAAGAACTGCAGACTGCTAAAAAGCCCAAACAAAATCAAAATCCAAACCAATCCACTGCTGTCTCAACAGATCCTGCACACAATTCCAGGCTACTTAACAGCAAAGCCATCCTGCCTGTCCCTAGCAGGGAATGCTGTTCCTCCCTTTAAGCAGGGTGTCAGTTCTATTCTTACCTGCCAGGCAGTTGTTTCTGCCCCACACCCATTTGGGTGATCCCTTCTTTCTCAGCCCCTGTTTGTGCTGGAGAAGCAAAGCAGTACCCCTTCATCTTTCCACTGACTCTGGAGAGGTGGCACCCACAGAACAGGAGATGTCAGAGGCATTTAGAGAGTGTCCTAATAATCTCCTGTCCCATTTCAAGGCCTGTTCTGCACTAGGCCTTTTGTGAAAAACAAAACAAAACAAAACAAAACAAACAAAATCGAGAAACAAACCAAAACACACCTCAAAGGAGTAACTCCAGTCAAGGCCTTTGTCCTGGAAAAAACCCAACACTTCAAGGTTGTTTTTCTTTCCCTTCCCACAACACATGTTAAGGATGGGGTAGAAAGCACTGATTTGGAGCAGGCGGAGTGTTAAAAAAGCAGAGCAAGGGTCTCTTCTGGGGAGGAAACAGCCAGTGCCTCTGGGGTGGGGGGCTTGGCCTTCCTGCCATTTCCTGCACATACCTGGGAAAGACTTTGCATGCTCAGGTCTTTCTGGGCTCTTTACAACTCCTCTTAGGCAGCCGTCCTTCACACCAGGATAGAAGAGCAGGAACCCTACAAGTCAAGGCTGTTAACTTTGTCCTTGTACCTTGGGCAGTGCTCAGTGTTGCCATCTGTCAAAGGGATATCCGAGTGCTGTCCTCGGATGGTGGCCTTTAGTTAGTGTTTTGCAAATAGTTTGTTTCCTTGCTAAACAGAAAAAAGAGCAAAAAGTACTTATGAGCATCATTTTCCAGAGAATGTCAAGAAAATGGCATTAAGGTCATGCTCTTTGCTTTCTTTTACCTTCCTTGTGTTCTGTTCTTGCCTTTTAGCTGAACATGTTCTCTGCCAGGAAGTTGTCTGGAGTTTTCAGAGCCATCAGATTCCATCATTTCAGATCCCATTCTGTATCCAGAGCCTCTCCAAACTTGACTTTTGTGCCAGCCTGTCTTCCCCCAGATCCCGCGGAAGTAGAGGAGCTGCAGCACTTTGTTTCTAACTCCAAGAGGCTGTTTGTAATGACTGGAGCTGGAATCTCGACCGAGTCGGGGATCCCAGATTACCGCTCCGAAGGTGTCGGGCTCTACGCCAGGACAGACAGACGGCCTGTCCAGCACGCCGAGTTCGTTCGCAGTGCCAGCGCCCGGCAGCGCTACTGGGCAAGGAACTTTGTGGGCTGGCCCCAGTTCTCCTCCCACCAGCCAAACACAGCACACCTGGTACTGAGGGACTGGGAGAAGCTGGGGAAGCTGCACTGGCTGGTGACCCAGAACGTGGATGCCCTTCACACCAAGGCCGGGAGCCAGCGCATGACGGAACTGCACGGCTGCACTCACAGGTACCGCTGCTGGCACGGGGAGGGGGGCAGTGCTCCAGCCCCTCCTTTGGGGTGACTGACAGGCTGCTGCCGTGTCACCTGCTGAGAAACGAGGCAAAACGTCCATGCTGTGCTCCTGGAGATGATGTGCTTAAAGGTGGTGCTGGGGCGGAGAAAAAGATCACAAACCAGTGCTGTTCACAGCGCAGTATTTAAGAAACATGACCACCACTCTGTTTTTTCAGAGCATTATTTGGATCATTTCCCTTGAAGCCTGCATCAATTTCCCCTTTCCTTGGTACAGCAAATGTCCTCTTAGAGAAGAGGACGAGGGGTTCCTGAGGATACAAGGATTATCCACCAGGGCTAAGCAGAGTGGATAGTGCCAGAATTGCACAGCATGAGTGGACTGGAGAAGGGCCATCACAGCCTGGCTGGGATTACCCAGGTTTCCAGATGAAAAAGCACAGCCTGAACTGGGAGAGAGGATGCACAGGGTTCAAAGCACTTCCTCTAGAGCATTCCTACAAAGCAACAGTTGGAGGTAGAAAGACAGCTCCTTGACCTGTACTATTTGGTAAATTAATATGGACAATTATGACAGGCCACCTAAGGAACAAGTTAAAGGCTCCAGATCTTCAGCTGACATGAAACTCTCCATTAAGACTTTGCTCTGAATTTCAGGGTTTTCTGCTTGGCCTGTGGAGACCGAATCTTGCGCTCTGAGCTCCAGGAGCACTTTGAGGCTCTGAATCCTACCTGGAAAGCGGAGGCGTTTGGCGTGGCTCCAGATGGGGATGTCTTCCTGACGGATGAGCAGGTGCGCAGTTTCCAGGTCCCGGCCTGCCGTAAATGTGGTGGAATCCTGAAGCCTGACGTGACATTCTTTGGAGACACGGTGAGCCAGGAAAAAGTGACTTTTGTGCACCAGCGCCTGGCGGAATCAGACTCCATGCTGGTGGCAGGATCCTCCATGCAGGTAAGCAGGTCTGCCTCCCACACTGCATTCCTGCTACTCTGCCTGCAGCAATCCTGGCTTCCACAGTGTAGGACTACAAATGGCTTGTGGAACAGATCAGCCTTTGCAGAGCTTCTTTGTATTTTATTTTTACTGTGGTTGGAATCTGGCTCCACAGGTTACTTGTTTGGGCTTCCCTGTCACTTTGTGCTGCTATAAATAACTCCAGTCAGAGCTCTCCCTGCTGCCTCCTCCATCAGGACACTGTAGGTTCACAGTTGCCCACAAACCCAAGATAACCTGGCACAATTCAGTCCTCACTTTTTTTTTTTTTTTGCTTGAAATTTTTAGCCTTGGCAGCTTTTTAGGCCCCGTGGCGCACTGTGTGAAATTTCAGATTTTAGGACGTCTAATTCCTTATTAAATTCTCAAAAAGAGAGCTGAAATACCTTTCCTTACTGCTTAGGATTGTCCTTTGTGTCACAGTGTGTTTTCTCCATTAGCCTCTTATAGATAAGGTAAGGTAATTAAACAACAGGTAATTAAACAATTAAACCATTTTGTAATAGTGTTTGTATAAGAGAAATTTTTTCAGGAACAAGTTCTATTACATTAAAATCCCCTACTCTAACACCTCCCAGAATGAGATAAAACCAAGGCTGCCTGATTGTGATTCTCTTGGCTTCAGGATACTGGAGACAAATTCCTTGAGCTTGCACTTCTTAAGCTTATAATCCTTTGTACAGGAATGATTGAAATGCCTTAGGTTTGTTCTTGTACCACCTAAGCTGGGCCATGTGAGAACCATCAAAGTGCAGCATTTAAGAACCTATGATAACTAATAAAAGCTGCTGCAGAGATTTACTAAAAGACAAGGATGTTTTCCTTCCACAGGCTATGAAGTTTCAGTTTCTATGAAATTTCAAATCCTTCACTGACAGAGGTTAAAAGCTGTTCTTTTCTGTGCGCTCCACAACGAAAACATTTCCTACCTGAACCCTGTATGTACAGCCCCTTTTCCTGCTGCCAACAGCAACTCTTTTCCTTTCCTTACTCCTTTCCGTAGCTCTTCCCTTGCCTAAGCTGCCAGTAATTTTGTCTTCTGGTATTCCTGCAGGTGTACTCTGGTTACAGGTTTGCTCTTGCTGCCCGGGAGAAGAAGCTGCCAATTGCAGTCCTTAACATTGGGCCCACAAGGTTAGATCACTTTGCATCCTTAAAACTGAATTCCCGCTGTGGGGAGCTGCTGCCTTTGATTGTTGCACAGGACCCAACCCGCTGAGCTCCAGTAGCTGTCAGGAGTAAAGTTATTTCTGCAAGGTGAGTACCTTCCCTGGTCAGTCACAGGGTAAGAAGATGGGTTCCTGGCAAATGCTGAGGCTGAGATGTGCTGACTAAAAAGGTGTTGCCACAGCGTGCATCAAAACGTGGCTGGGAGTTTTCGTCTGTAACAGTTAAGCTCTGATGGGCCACGATACTGTTTCCCATGATCATAAACAAAAAGCATACTAAGTGCTAATGCTCCCAGAAAACTGAGCAGGAGTAGCCAGAAGACCCAGCAGTGTTGAATTCCATTTGTCAGTGTGAGAAAACTACAGGGGATCATCTGTAGTTCCAGAGAACCTGATCACACTGTTGCCTTTGCTCTTCCTGGTTGAATTGGTCCAGCTAATCCTAAGCAGACACTGCCGTTTGAAGTAATCAATTCCATCGATAAAGCAGCTTCTTCCTTCCACTCCTGCAGGAATCATCATCTCAGAAAGGGGAAAACCTCCATCTAGGAGGCAGCTGTGAGATCCGGTGCACGGCCGCTGAGGACACCAGGAGAGGGCAGCAGGCCTCACGCGTGTCGGCCTCGCCAGTTCTCTCCATTGAAACCATCAGGAAACAGGATGATGATGAAAAAAACCACTTTTCTGCCTTACCTTGCCGTGGTAAACAGTGCCTTTTCATTCACTGGGACAGGATAATCGGACTGCTGTAACTGAGGACAAAATACCTCAATTATAATTGTCCCCAGAGGAGAATGAGGGAGAGGGATTTTGACTGAGTAACTTGAGGCTACAGCACAGGAGGGCGATGTGGGAAACCTGGGCATCTGCTGGAGGATCCAACGTCACTAGAAAAAGGAGGCAAGAGGAAGTGCAGTTGTCATTTAAAGAAAAGATTTAAAATAGAAGCTGAACAAAAACACTGCTCTTGTAAGAGATTATTTAGAAGCACAGACTACAAGGCTGACATCTTCCAGCAAGGACGGGAAGTCAGCATTTCCCTAAACTGTCAGTTAACAAGCTAAACTGTTTCCTATTTGAACCCTTTAAAAATTAAATATTGTTGAAATGCCAGAGGAGTTACTTTAAGCTAATCTGACCAGCACTGCTTTCAGAGGGGCTGCTACATTTTCCAGAATGCGTTTTCTGAGTATGTTATTTAATTAATGAATAGCTAAGTAGTGAATTGAAATTGTTTACAAGATTGATACTGTTTGCATTGTAATTTTCTCTACCTCCTATGATTTATTTAAGCACACTCTCAATAGCCAGTTTAGATCCATTTTTTCCATTGCAAAAATGCAGAATGTAATTACTAGCAGCTGATGAATTAAGAGGGAAATACAATTAAATCTGTACAATAGGTCTCCCTCAGGAGCTAATCTCAAGCTATTAATAGATGCAATTTCCACACTCCTAACAGGAGATCCATCACTACTGGGTAACCATTTTTGTTGATCCTGAGGATGGTATTGTAAGCCATATCAAACCTTTTACAGAGTAAAAGACAGAACCTTGCACAAACTAGAACACTAAATTTTTTACTTGACCTTCTGCATGAATCTACCACTTCCCTTCTGGCTATGAGGGATATTAATTGTTGGGGCTTTACAAATGCCCCCTCCTACTCTGCAAATAACATGTCCTGTACTAATATTTTGACAAGAACTGTAACAAGCAGTTGGAAACAAGGATGACAGAGTCATCTGCTAAAAGGTCAAGTAGCAAAGCAAGGACAACTGACCATGTGACACAAAGTTCTTTTTTGCTTTGTTGTTAATTCAAATCCCTGCCAGGCAGGAGCAAGTAAAGCACAGAAAATAAGGGATACATAGGCACCCAATTTCTGGAGAAGGTAGAAGGCATTAAGATGCTTAATGCATTTCAAGATTTGGCTGTTATGGGTCAGAGGAGAGACAGCTTCACTTAGAAACCAAGTGAGATCAGCTCAGGACCCCCACCTGCGTTCTGCTCTCATTTAATGGAGACCCCACTTTGCAGCAAGTCAGGTATCTGCTATTTGGCAGTGAAGAAAGCTCACAGATGTCACTCCATATTTACCTGTCCTGTCCATAGTACAGCTGTCCTGCTAATCAAGGCTTTTGCAGAAATCATGGCTAAAGTATAACAGAGTCTCCACACACAGGGAATTTATTTGCATAGGTTTTTCCATGTAAGAAGAGGCAATGATGCCTCCTTAGCAGAGGAGCTGGGACTGAGTTTCTCACCATCTGCATCATCTTCTGCCCCACCTGTGACACTGGTGTGTCAAAAACAGAGGCTGCAGGTTTACTGCCAGTAGAGCCAGCATTTTGAGATGGTGTGGGAGCATTACTGAGACATCTAAAACAAGAAAACATTTCAAGTGAAGACTTGGAATTAGCTATGTGACAGGTAACTAAACCTCCCACATCTATCCCTGCCTCTTCTCCAGTCCTGCAGCTGAGCCTGTGGGAGAGGAGTCAGGGTGTCTCTTCAGCATTACTGACAGATGAGTCATATTACCCTGACCCTCTAGGGATTATACTTTTAAGTCCCTGAGACAATGACTTACAATAAACGAACATTACAGTAGACTTCATGTCCATAGTTTATTACTATATGTTAATGAGCATATCTACAGCAAATACATGAGGCTGAGATGAAGGAGTTCCTTTTTTTTTTTCCTGCTAGGCTGATCTAGTACTACTAAAGTTGACTTCTTTTAGAGCAGGATCAGAGCATTGCAGCTCTTAACATGTTCCCCAAGACACCACTGAGAAGTTCACTCAACTGAGAAATGCCTGAGAGCACCTAAAGATCCTGCACCAAAAGCCAGATCTGCATCACTCTAATGCTGACTGACACCTTCCCCTGTCACTCCTTGGGGGCTGTTTGTGTGGGAAGATGCAATGCAGAGAGATAACAGCTATCAGAACATAACTGTGTCTTTGCAGGCAGCTAGCAAAGGCCTATCCTGAGAAGTTTGTGTTTCTCAGCTTACTGATGTCATCACCAGCCTGGAGGGAGTTACAGAAACCTCCAGGGCTGAGCACTATAGGATGTGAATAAGCCATGCTGTGGGAAAACAACAAACTCAGTAACATAACTGACCTAGTGTTCAGCTTCCTTCTCTCAGACAATGCAGAATTTGCAAGGGAGGAGGGTTTAAAAAGGGGGAGAGATGTTGTTCCTGAAAGCTAAAACAAAAGGGCCATAATCTTTGTGTAACGGGCTAAAACTATGGGAAAAGAAGTGTTACAGAGCCTGAGCAGTGTTCTCACAGATCCTTTCTATCTATGCTGTCTGCTTTAAGTCAGTCTCATCCTCCACATGATTCAACCCTCTCCCACCTTTTCTGGCTCATAGTTTTTAGACCAGTCCACCAGTATTTTAGATCATGGCTTGCAGTCATAGCTCTGTGCACCTGTGCCAAATGTACACATCAGATAACAGCACAAGGACAGTTTTTTTACCATTAAATTAGCTGAATCAACAGCTTATGCTCTTCCCTTTTACTTACAGCTGTTCCTCCTGAGGTTTGGATAGAGGAGCTGAGAGTACCTTATAATGGATTTTTCTGCTGCTCCTCTGAAAGTGAGGTTGGAGTTACCCAAAGCAAATAAAAGCCACTTCCTATTTGGCAAATCTTGTCTTTTTTTCTGGGCAAATTCTCAGAGCAAACTGTAATGGAGCCCAGCAGCCTGAGAGAGGTATTTCACACACTGAGCTCCAGTGAGGGCAACACAGACTGCAGATGGCCTGGAGGGCTGGGTGGCTGTGGTGTAAGTGCAGCCTCCCACATCTTACAGTCACATTGCTCCTACTGACACACCTGCTTGTTCATGACTTCTGGAAAATGACCCAAATCTACCTTCTACAGTGTGCTTCTTCTCCCATAACTGCCTTGGATGTCACCCTTTCCCAGCCTTTGCAGCAGGAAGGTGAAAGACTGTTCCAGACACCTGCAATTCTGTCCTCTCCTTTCCCACTAGGGAAAGATACCCAAGTACCACCTTCTGCACCACTAACTAGACAATGGCAGGGAAGAAGAAAAGCTGAGCCTGAGAGGAAGACCAACAGTACAAATGTCTTGTATTGGTCTCAGGCCCAAATAGGAACTGACACAGGATCATTACCACGAGCACAGTTGTTTGCTCTCTGCATGTCTCACCTCAGCTGGAGCACTTTCCCTTTCATCTCTGCAATGCCCATATAGTTAAGAGTAATTCAACTCTCCCTGCAGAGACTGAAAAATCTTGGCCTAGAAAACAACAATAGAGAAAAGGAAGATAAGAGGCTGAGATTTCACTTCTGCAGTGTGAGCCCACAGAGCTGCTGTCCCTCCAGCATCTCATGTCCCAGCTGCAGTGCTGTGAGGGGCCTCAGAGCTCCCCAGCTTGCTGAGCACAGGGACACCTTGTGTTTCAGGTACTTTCTGTTTTGGAACAGAAATACAGGCTGTCATGGCAGAAGATCTTCACACACACCTTGTACTCTCCATACACTGGCAGTGAGTCAGTTCAAGCAATCACTGGCCCTGCTCTTCCCACAACATTCCTCAAAGCCCTAATTAGCAGAACCCCTTCAGCCTCCCCACCTGTGCTGTTCATTAGGGCCTGACACGTTACATTTTGTGGGAAGGTTCCCTATGGATGGAGGATGTTTGAATTTACTGTTAGGTCTTTCACACCACCAAAGCAGCATGGAAATGAGAGGCATGATCAAGGGACTAAACATAAGTGTAGGCTTATCAAATCTGTACAGAGTAGGATGGATATAAATTGAAATGGAGCCTTCATTTATCCACTGAGTTTATCTATGGAATGCTAGTGTGCCCCAAATGCTGGATGCCAGGAGTAGATACACTGCTCACCTCAAATCTAGAGAGTTCCTTTTACAGGCCAAATTTATACCAACAGGTTCTGAAATGCTTCCAACTGCATCCCAGCAATCTTCTCTGCTTGTGATGATACAGCTCAAAAGTACAGTGTTCCTTCTAGATAGTGATGGTATTTTACTTTTTTTCTCTACAACAGGGTTTATAATTTATCACTACAAAGGGATTTCAGTAACATTTACTTAGGAGCTTTACTGTTCTACAAAAAATAATTTCAGAGAATCAGAGCTAGTGCGTGAGCACAGGAGATCACATCTTGCACTTCCAGCTCTAGGAATGATTCATCTCGGCCACATCTTGGGAGCACATCCAGGATCCTCAGGATTTCTTTGGAGGACCCCAAGTACTCAAAGTTTCCAGAAAATTCACGTACACAAACACCCAAGGAAAAATAAGCAACAAATACTGCTACAAAACTAGGACTTGATGTGCCATAAGATGGAGTATCTCACTGCCACACACTCCCTTTTTTCTTTCATTAAAAAAAAAAAACAAACAACCAAAATGCAATTTACTATCCTATCTCATTATCATGCTAATGTCCTCAAAGATCCAGTGACCTTCAATAGGAAGGCCTTCCAACAAGTACCTTCCAACAACATATCAAGCCAGCTTCTTCCTTCTCCATCTGTTTCCAGTTTCTCAGAGCCCTCTTGCAGATCCTTGGGTTCTGCTCCATGTTTGGGTACAGTTCATTCCGGTGAGGAACAGGAGTGAGCAGCCCCTGCCCCAGGAGCTCATTCACACCTCCCTAAAGCCTCTGCCAGCAGAACTGGTACCAAGGGCAGGGGGCGGCTTTGGCAGAGGACCTTGGCAGGGCTGGAAAACGGGGGCAGATACCATCCCTCAGAGGGGCTCCCTGCGTTCCAAGCCAACATTACCTCCTATCCTGCAGCTCCTGACCGGGAACAGCGCCGGGCAGTGGAAGGGCTCCCTCAGAGCAGAGAGCGGCCAAGCAGCTCAATCCCCTCACGCAGCCGTGCCCCGGGGAGCAGCTGTGCTGTGGCTACCGCGTGGGCAGCCCGGCGCCAGGGTGAGGGGGCGGGAAGGACGCCCAGACGAGCCCCGTGAGGGCGGGAGAGGTGCGCTGGGGAGCCCCTGGAGTAGGAGGGAGGAAGGGAGGGAGGGAGGGAGGACGGGAGGGTCGCCCTGAGGAGCCCCTGGAGCGTGAGGGAGTGTGGGAAGGTCGCCCTGAGGAGCCCTTGGAGCGTGAGGGAGTGTGGGAAGGTCGCCCTGAGGAGACCCCGAGAGGGTGAGGGAGGGCGTGAGGGTCACCCAGAGGAGCCCTGCGAGGGCAGGAGAGGTGCCCTGAGGAGCCCTCAGGACGGTGAGGGAGGCAGGGTCGCCCTGAGGAGCCCCGGAAGGGCAGGAGGGTCGCCCTGAGGAGCTCCGGGAGGGTGACAGAGAGTGGGAAGGGTGCCCCGAGGCGCTCCTGGAACGTGAAGGAGTGCAGGAGGGTCGCCCTGAGGAGCCCCTGGAGTGTGAAGGAGTGCAGGAGGGTCGCCCTGAGGAGCCCCTGGAGTGTGAAGGAGTGCAAGAGGGTCGCCCTGAGGAGTCCCTCGAGCGTGGGGGAAACAGGACAGTCGCACCGCGGAGCCACAGCCCCGCCCTCAGCCCGCGGGTACCTGAGGGGCGGGGCGAGGCTGCACGCGGGACGCACCTGCTCGCGGTCTCGCGCGCCCCGCCCCGCCCCCGCCGCTTCCAAGGGCCAATCAGCGAAGGCGGGGGCGCCGCGCGCGCCCCAGCGAGCCGTGGGCAGAGGGGGCGGGGCCTCCTCACCTCCCCTCATGCCCCGCCCCTCCCTTCCTCCCGGCCCTGTGTCATCGCTGCGCGGTGGGAGGCAGGGGGTTGTTGTAAGGCGTTTATTGAGGTGGTTTTTAAGTCCTGCGGCCGCCCTGAGGGGCAGGAGGGAGACTATTTGCAGTATTTGTTTTTATTCAGATCCTTGTATTCGGAGTTGTAGGGCGCGCTGGCGAAGCACATGGCAGCGGTGCGGTCGCAGTTGCAGATGAACGCGGAGCACTCGTCGTTCGCGCCTGGAGGAGAGAGAGAGGAGCGCTCAGACCCCGCAGCTCCTTCGCCAGGCACTGCGGTGGCTCAGGCTGGCATTTCTGCTGTCAGGGTGTACCCGTTTCACTGCTGCCATCGTTTTGGGGTGCACAGGATTCTCCCCACTAAACCCTCTGCATCGAAAGCTGTGTGCTCCAGCCCGGCCATCTCTGGCCCCTTCCTCCCTCCCCTCCTGCCGTGCTGTTTGCCGGCCTCTCTGCTCTTTACCTCGGTTCCAGAGCCCTATAAAGGTTTCACCGTTCATCGGAGGTGTCCGGCAAAAGCCGTGTTACACTGCCCAGTTAACACGCTGATCTCTTGGGTACTGCCATTAAAAGGGTTCCCAGGAAAGTACCACAGGGACTCAGTCCCCTGAAGAGGAGACAGGCTTCCCTGTGATACCATATATCTTCATAAACTTTAAATTGTGGGCTATATGGAGAGTATTCGCTCCAGTGCCTGTGTGAGGTGTGCCTTTTCTGACAACCAGCCCCCCGTCTTCCTGCCACAGAAGTGTGAGTGTAACACTGAGCCCTGTTCCTTCCAAAGAGAGAATGGAGAACATTTGGAGTCATGTGGAAGTGGACGTACTGCTACATGTAATCTCCCTGTTGGAGCAGCTGTACTTGTAGGACTTGGTGTAGGGGTTGTCCAGGAGGAATCTGCATGAGTCCAATTCCTTTGCCTGTCCGTAGCAGTTATCATGTACCTGGCAGCACCTGGAAACAAGGAGAAAAAGGTCAGAAACTACCAGAAATACAGCTGACCTGTAAGACACACAAATATACTATGGTTACTTTGACAAGGCACTGAACAAAAAAAACCCCCAAAATCAAAAAGATACCCAGTGACAAGAGAGCAGCCCCAAAGGGACACGGCTGTGCCAGCTCATGGTCCGAGAGGTGTGTGGTACACATGGACCTACTGGGGATGATCTCAATTGTCTATTGGGCACAGAGAAAGCAAAAGCCAGTGTTTACCCTATACACCCCCTCAGTGGTGCTGAGAGCTCACAGCCAACACAAAGCATGGTGTCTTGGCTGTCAGACTTGTGTGATCTCTAAACTGTCCAAGCCGTTTCCCAGCATTTTCCAGCTCAGCCCTGCATGTGTTGATGGCTGTGCACTGGGCAGAGTGTGCAGAGCTGCACCCAGGCTGCTGGCACAACACTGCTGGAAAAAATGCTGGAATGAGCGTGCTGTGCTGCCATAGAAAGGAAAAGAGAGTTGCTGGGATTATATTTTATCTTAGTAATAAGGCACTGAGGTGTGATACTGCACATCCTTGTTCCTTTGAATCGATCTGTGAGAGGAAGCTTCGTTCACAGCAGCTGGAGGGTTTGTGAGTGTTTATAGGCAGGGCCAGCTGAGACAAAGCTGGGGTGCAGAACCAGGAAAGCACAAGCAAGCAAAGAAGTTTGTAAAAGCAGGGTGTTATAAACCTGTCGAGCTCATCAACTGGAGTC
This sequence comes from Corapipo altera, assembly GCF_003945725.1. Taxonomy (NCBI): domain Eukaryota; kingdom Metazoa; phylum Chordata; class Aves; order Passeriformes; family Pipridae; genus Corapipo; species Corapipo altera. The sequence continues at coordinate 2,213,412 of NW_020884941.1, forward strand.
CCGCTGCCTCCCAAGCCGCAGTAGCAGCCGTAGCCGTTGAAGTCCAGCAGCGGGTGGCTGTCTGGCAGGGTGCACTTGATCAACTTGCGGAACAGCCACATGGCCCGGGGAGAGACATCAGCGCTGGCTGCGCCCACTGAGGAGAGACACAGAGGTTAGAGTCAGGCTGACTGTTACCAAGTCCGGGGGCGAGGGCACCTACGCACCCGACAACAGGAAAAGCAGGGTCAGGAACTTCATTCTTGCAGGACTTGACAGAGAGACTGGTGATAAAGGGAATTGGTGTCTCTTTATACGACAAGCTCACCTTGACATGGGTATGAGATAAACCAGCCAGTATTTACATTACTAAATGTAGACTTCTTCCATCGGAGACTGTGAGTGGGAGGTTGTGGCGTGACCAATTGAAGGCCAATTGAGTGAACTCTATGGAAGCTGGGAAGGCAAATATTTGCTCTCTAAATTTTTGCTATTAAATTCTTGTAGTGATGCTATTAGAAGTCAGCCTGAAAGACCTGGATGTTCTTAAGGCCCCTCTGCTGAAAAATAGTAGCAGTATGGTAGTTAAGTTGGAAATTGCTGGCACAGTAATAACCACCTGTCACTAATACCTGCATCCTCTTTTTATAGTATCCCACTTATTGTTAATCATGTGTCTCTCCATGGATTCTCCTGGCCTAATTCAGAGAATAAGGTTCAAGTTGTCCACTCACCTCAAATAACCATTTGGCATGAGCTGAACCAAAAAAAAATTCGAGCTGTTCTTTACTTCAAAACCACAGAGGAGAAGGAGGTACTGCTAGGCAAGAAACAGGAGCCAAGTGACCTGGAAAGTGTCTGTATCTGAGTTAACAAGGAGTAGTGTCTGTTTTTATGTAGCCTTAAGGGATTTACACTGGAAATGAACTGGGCTCAGAAGTGTCAACATACACAGCAGACTTCATTACCTTAGAGAGAGCAGTTTGTCCTTCTCCAGCACCAATGCAGAACCCAGTTAGGCCCTTTGGTTCTCTTATGCCAAGGGATGAGGTGAGTTGGGAACCCTGAATGAAGTTCAAGAAATGGGTAAGAAAAAGCTTCCTGGAATCAACCAGGGGTAAGTCCAAAACACTGCACTCTCTATTTAGACCCCAGAGGCTCTGGCGTTTTCAAGGTGACAAGTTTGGCATTTTTACACACTCAAGATACAGATCCTAGACTTGGTAGTCTGAGTCTGCATTTATTTCCAAAGCACCAAACAAGTCTTCAGTTTTTAAGAGCAGAGGAAGAGGCAAAGCCCACCTTTCCACAACAACCTAATATAGCACAGTGTTTACACAGGAAACTTTGGGCTCCACAACTGTCAGTAGGTTCCAGAAGGGGTGACAAGGACATTTTCCTCCTCACAGGGTCTGAAAATATGCCAGAGTGCCCACAGTATCCATTGGATGGTGATACATCCATAGTTAAAGCTAGACATGCTGCTGAACAACCAAACCCATTCTGACATTTCTGACCTCTTTGAGTGCTACAATTCTCTGGGGCTGCCCACTCTTAGGTTACCTACAGCAAACAGATGCTGAGTTACAGATTGAATATTCTCAGTGTTCTGACAGAGCACTGGACAAACATTAAAGGCTGACGTAAAGGACAGTCCGTACCACAATTAGCTCAGAAAAAATAATTTAATCTTTTGTTGATAGATCAATCTGCTGACTTTCCCTTCAATATCCACTGAAGTGTTCCCTCTCTTATCTGATACTTTGATCACCTTTACTCTTTTTTTTAGAATTATTATTTATCTGTTCTCTTATCTATGAAACTCCAGCTCCTTTTTCTGCAATTGTTGGTATTTGATGTATTACTTAACGTTTCCCAGAAAACTGGCCTCTTCAAGTCATAAATCAAAAATGTCTCATGGTGATTTTCATACATTTTAATTCAACAAGAGGATCACCATGTGTGGGAAAGCAAGCATGTGCACATTACAAGAGTGCCTCGTGAGAAAAATCCCAGCAGGGTAAAGATTTTTCCACCCATGTTATGTTTGGTTTCCCCCAACCTGTGCTGTATACAAAGCTGGTTCTCAGTACACTCATGAGCACATCCCAGTTTACAGCTGGTTCCAACTTACAGACTTGAACCTTAAATTATTTTTAAGACTGCTTTTCCTAGACTTGCTCAGGGTTCCCTATTTCACACATAGAATTCTCCTTTCTCTTGTAGCACTGTCTGTTAAAGACTTCCCATCTCCACATTTTACTTTCTCAGATCTAGCTTACTTGGCTCACCATAGTCATTGAACCCAGGGCATGAGCCAAACTTCTAAGCACCACATTATCTCCTCCTTTTTTTGAACCTATAAATACTTACACAAAACCTCTGTAATGCAGAGGAGAGACACAATCTCTACTAAACCTAGACCTGCCTCACATTATAAACTGGGCCACTGCCAGTGGGAGCAGAAGAGTGAGTCAGAGCCCTGCCTGGGGCTTTTATCCTAATGGCAGGATGCGACTCCTGCCAGGTCCAAGTTCACCTGAAACCTCTCCCACTGGAAAACCCTCCCACCCCCAAATGATGACAGAGGAGGACAGTTTTCAAATAATTTATTAGGAATTTAAAACTGAAATCTGGAAAAAGGGTTACAGGTGTGGAGAGAACAAACACTGGAGTGTAATAACTTACTGGCTTAAAAACACAGCTTTATTTTTCTTTTAAAAAAAATGCCCACCCTGAAACCGGAGCCCCAGCCTCCAGGCAGTGGCAGCAGTGGCCAGAGAGTGACTCACAGCCCAGCAGCAGCACAGCTGGCCCGGGATGTCTGGAGGGGGCACGGAAGCAGTTCAGCGCGTATACCAAGAGGGAGGAAAGCGCTGTCCGCAGACCCAAATTTGAAGTATATAGAATAAAAATAAACCCAATAAAATGCAGCTCTTCTTTAATTAGGAAATATTTAAAAAAACAGACATACAGACTCTTGTCTCAGTAACAAAAATTATTGCTTTGTGTTTTCAGTACTGATCTGTTAAGTACCTTCTTACCTAAACAGAACTCTCCAAACGCATCGCCCAGGTCAGGACAAGCTCCAGCAAACGGGAGAGATGGAAAAGGGCCCTGTGGGTGCCATGACCCTCCCGGTCCTTTCTTAAATGCCCCTCTCCCTTACAGGGGCTCAGTTTGGGGGAAAAGAGGGAATGATTTTTAAAACTTAAGATGAAGCTGTTATTTCCCTGGGAAAAGAGTTTGGCTGCATCTTAATAAAAGGCTTAATCACCCCCCTTAACAAGGTCTTTGGTTCACTGAAATCCAGACCCAAACCTGCCCCGTGTATTCCTGCTGGAGGCCTCCCCTAGCAGAGTGCTGGTTAGCAGGGGCCTGGACCACACCAGGGGAAGCCCCAGTAGGTTCTGGAGAAGGGACCGGATCACCCCCGCACAGGACAACGGACAAATTCCCACAGTCTTCAGAACACAGAGTAAAGCAAACGGGAAGCTGCAATTCTATAATTCATATAATCCCTGAGAAGCCCTTAACCCGCCCCAAAATCACCACCCTAATGCTTTTCTCCCCTGTTAATGAATCCCCATCCCAGCACCCTGCCCTTCAGAGAACGACCACCCAAATCTTCCCCGGCTGACACCCCTTCCGACACCCTCGCCTCCGGAGGAGGATCCCCCTTCCCAGGAAATCTTGACGCAAGCGATAATGTTTGGAGAGTGAATTCCTTTCAAAGTAACCAAGACAAGCAACGGCAGCAAAGCCCTTTCCCTAAGCCAGCCCAGAGCCGGCACTACGGAGCCCAGGAATGGAGTCTGTACATCGAGCAATTGGAAGCAGCTTTAACCCGCTCAGCAAAACAGCCGATGGCCGGTACATTTCACCCCCGCCCGCCCCCCCCACCCCCCTTTCATCTCATCAGAGGTCTTAAAATCTTAAATCTTACAGTAAAAGGTGTACAAAAAAAGAACGGAGTCCTGTCAGGATTCTGCTGGAGAGTATTGCTCACGCTGCGGCTCCAAGTCCAGGACCTGGAGCTGCTCCTTGGAGCCAGGCTGCAGGCGGCAGCCAGGTTCAGCTCGCGATATTTACATATTATACAGGAGGAAAAAGAAAACCCCACGTAAAACTAAACCTAGGAAAAAAAAAAAATCTTTCAGCTGTAAGGATAGTGTTTTTCACTTAGCAAAATATACATTTGTTTTGTTCCATAGCGATGTCCAACGTTTTCGGATCCTTGGAGTTTCACACTTTTCAAAGCCTCACATTTACAAAACAGAAACAATTAAAAACAGTTTCTTTAAAAAAAATAGAAATACAGCAGTTCCTCTCAGCCTTTGCTCTCTCTGTGTCTCTTTCTTCCCTTCAGAACTGCATTCTTGTTACATACCGTGCTTTAAAAACACTGACGACAACAACAACAGAGTTGAAAATATTCAAAACAGTTTCAAAGCCAAATAAAAATACTCCTCAATGAAACCTACCTAACACAATCACAAAGCCAATTCATAAAATATGTCTACTAGCTCGGGAAAGAGCAAACAACAAAAAGAAGGGGCAGCCCCAAAAAAAAAGATAAAAAAATAAAATAAAAAAATAAAACTAACAGCTAATAAAATAAATAAAAGAAGAATCAGTGGGCTGGGGGCGGGGAGGGGGGAAGCGTAAACCGTCGGTGGTTAGTAAGAAAGCGAGATGATCTCCTCGGGTTCAGTCCAGTGTGGTCTGGTCAAAGGGAGAGATCGGGGCAGGGCGGCAGGAGCCTGGCAGCCGGCCGGCAGTGTGCAGTTTGATTCAAGAGAAAGGTAACCTTGGCTCATCCCCCGAGGCTCACCAGATCCTCCAGCCGCTTGCTGTCCTCGGTTAGGTCACTGGGGAATCTGTGGGACAGCAGGGGAGGGAAGGGACAGGATCTAGAACAACCACAGCTTTTCTCTTGGGGTTTTCTTCCGGTGTGATCTGATGGAAACACTCGGTACCCAAACCATGCCTCAACACAGACTTGCTCTGCACCTCGCTGGCACAGGGATGGGGCTCCTGCCTGGACACTGTTCCCTGCAAGTTTCTGCCCTCCTTTTTTAAAAGCTGGTTGTTGCTTAGTTGTTGTTTTTTTCTGAATTTTATTTTAAACCAGCTCACTCCAGTTACATTTGCAAAGCAAACAACAACCACTCACCAGTTCTCTCTCTGGCCCATCTGAGGACCAGAAACAGAACTGATCAGATTTTCCTTCTACCCTTTTCCCAGGCAGGAGATGAAAAACCTTGCTCCTCAGAGCCTGGTCTCAGCAGCAGTGAGAAAAACCAGCTGCATGGCAGAGGCTTCCCCAGCCACACAGGTGAGCCAAGCTTATCTTTCAGGATCACCACTGAGTTGTGACTCTGGCCAACCCTTTCCTCTTCCTCCTCCATTTCCTTCCTCTTATTGCCCAGACACAAAGTCACCTCTCCACAACACTCCCAGCCAGGGCACCGTTAGGTAGGCACCCAACCTCTGGTGCAGAAGAGAGCCCCAGGCTGGCCACAGGACTGGGTCAGGCTGGTGAGCCTCACAGCAGCATCCACAGCTTCAGCCAAGAGCCCAAGCACAGGGCCAGCTCAGAACCTCTCTTATTTCCCACTCCTGTTCAAAGTTCTCTTACCTCCTGCCTTCTTGGTCCCCAGCTTCAGTGATACCCATTGGTAAAAGCTGTTGCAATCAAGGGACCCTGTGAAGAAAGAGTTAAAACCCCACTCTTAACAAAAGAAAAGTGAAGGAGAATTACTACCACAACAAATTCAGTCATGGCTCAGATGCTGGGAAAGCTGGTTTCAGTTGGAGGTGGCAGGTCTAAAGAGCACATCACCCTGCACATCACAGTGTGTCAGGGCCAAGACAGGCTCTTGGAAAGCCTGAGCCAGATCAGAGAAAGGTCCGAAATCAGGACCTTGAGTGGTGATCAGGAGGACCCAGCAGAGACCAGGGATGTGGGTTCCAAGTGAGCTGCTGCATTCTGCACTCGCTGCCTGTGGTCTGGGGCTCGGCCAATGCTGCACTGGGTGGCATTTCTTAACCAGAAACCAGGCTGTGGGCTGAGGGGGCTGCCCACTGCTGCTCACTTCCATCACCTTGTGGAGACACAGCCCCTTCCCCTGGCCGTGCCACTCTCCACCTCCCTCCCCCCACAGAGCCAACAGGGAGTATTGAGCCCTAGGGCAGACAGGGAGCACTCACCCCTAGGCTGTGCCCGAAGCCGGTGCTCGGGGCTGGACTGGCAGCGCTGATGTAACTGCTGACCCCTGAGTCCTGGTTGGCGGCTCCATAAAGCTCTGCCATCGGCCCGGGGCTGGTGGTGCCCAGGAATCCACCGGTGCGACTGGGGGTGGAACCTACAGCAGGCAGCAAAACTACGTAGTGAAGATCCCAAAAATGCAACCCCGTCCCACCCCCCTCCCGTGGCCCCTCGCCAAGCTCCGTGACAGGACCCCGCCCTGGGGAGGGCAGTGGCAGTTACCTGTCCCTCGCACCACGGCCGCCGCAGCCGCTGCTGCCGCCATCGGTCCATACGCAGTGAGGGGGATCGCTGGAAAAGAAGGAACAGGCATCTCAGGGGCATGGGAAACTCCTCAACAGAAGCCTTCATTTCCCACTGCAAAATACTGGGCCCACACGTACATATGGCCTTAGTGCACCACAGGGGACAACAAAGGATGACAACCGGGAAGTGCACAGCCCTGCATTTATCTGTGTCCTTTTGCACAGCCAATGTCCAGGGGAATGCACGAGCCACGCTCTGCCAAGCCCACACCCCAGAGCAGCCAAGGGTATGACATGGAAGAGCTGAACCAGAAGTGGGCAATTTCAGATATATCCTGCCACTACTTAGCTTGCAAGATGCAGTTAATCTGAAGCTACAGATCCAGATTTTGGCAGTAAATGTGGAGAAATGCAGCAGCTCAGGGACAGCAGCTGAAGCTCAACATCCTGAGGCTCAACTCCTCCTCTGTCTCTTGGTAGTATTCTTGAATAACATTTTAATAGCCTCTTTCTCTCTGTGTCTCTGCTTAAGATGCTCCATCCTCCCCACGCTGAATTTTGCTCCTGAATTGCTCAAACCCTCATTGTTCATTGTAGAAAAGCAGGAAACATATACCTAGGGAGCAGGAACTAGAAATGGCTTAATTAAAACAGTAAGTCTTAATTTATATGTAGCAGTTCTAATTCCCAACTCTACTGCCACAGGCATCCAGCCCTCAGGGCAGGAGGCATCTAGCCAGTATGTTTCTCTTTGCCCTTAAAATGACTGGGTCAGCATTTCATGCTTGAATGTGAAATTCACTGTGATTCTGTTTAGAGCACCATAAAAAGAGGTCAGAACAAATCAATCGCGTTAAGGCTGAAACCCAGACTAGCTTATGAGGGAATATTTAGTAGCAGGCACCAGCCTGTTTCAAGCAAACGTCATATGAGGCTTCTATCTGGGTTAGCCGCTCATTACAGGCCCTGGGCCAACGAAAGCATGTTGCTGCTTCACATCACCCCCAAAGATGCTGTTCTGGGAAAGAAAGGCTGCTGGTAGACACCCTCCTGCCCCATCACTGCTGCAAGTCCCTAACTCATAAATGAATGAGGTTTTATTGAGAAAGGAGGCGAGGTCTTCTTAAAACTCCAGGGTTTTTTCCAGGAGAAACCCTCCTTGCCTTTGCAATCTTATCTGCTGAGACACCAGGTTTGTGCTGTGGTGACAAAGCACCTGCCTGCACACACCCTGGGTGCTGCAGCAACCATCTCTGCCTGTGCCATCCCCTCCTCTCGTCTCCCCTTGCCAAGCCCATGGAGCACAGCCCATGTGTGCTGCAGCCACTCCAAGGCACGAGGGCCCTCGAGTGCTGCACTGCTCGCTGGGCTTTTGTGGGAGCAGAGGGGCCCTGCCCTCCACGGGGCCAACTCCAGCCTATACATGGGAATGGCAGCCCGTGGCCCAGCCAAGCGGCTGCACAGGGCCTGTTTAACAGGAGGTAAGCGTAGCGGGGAGGGAAGAATGCCACGATCCCCAGCTGGTACTTCAGTGAGACACTCAGGACTGGAAGCTAACGTGGCACCCAGCCAGGACACCAGCATTAATAACTTCTTGTTGTACAGAGCCCCAGCCACCGGTGACAGCCAGGCCCCAGGCAGGTCACCTCTGCTAGGAAAAGGCACAGGGCAGCCAGGGGTGGACACGGAGGGAAAAAACATTTCTGCCAAATCACCAGTGTTCCCTTACAAATTTTACGGGTTTTAAACAACTCGACTCACATCTCCTTTGTTTGGCAATGAGAAGGTTCAGAGGTGCTTATGCAGCTGCATACATGGTGTCAGGGAGGGGTTTTGTTAAAAGGGAGATAAGGTTTAGTCTCCCTTTATCTCCCCCTCAGGGAAATTTGTTCATCGGTGGCTGCCAACCTGAGCATCCCCAGGAACTCAAGGATCACAAAGTTCTGTGCCACAGAAACTCCCTTTCAAGCCTGTTTGTATTGCTAATTTCAGGAGAGCTTCCCAGGAAGTTTTCCCACACCCTTTTATGGAGAAATTCAAACCCTGAAACAGGTGGGGGCAAGGAAGCGCTTGGGAGAAGGAACACCAGGGAAATGAGATGGCACACGGGGAGCAGGGTGCTACACAAAGCTGCTTTTCTACAACAAAAACCATGGACAGGACAGAGCTGGGGAAAACATGGCCATGAAAGGGAGAGTAGACAGAAGGAACATCATGTAGGGAGAACACACTGCACACACCCCAGGGGCTGAGGATCCAGGGAGTATTTGCACTGTGAGGACACTGAGAATGGTCCTCTGCTCTCACTTTGTTCCACAGCTCCCTGTGAGCACTGCAGGACTCTGCAGAGTCCCACCACACTCACTTCTCCCTGGGAAGCCTGTGTCGGAGTAGTCGAGCTGCCCCACCCAGAGCAAGGAAAGCATTCCCTGCAGCTCCTCCTGCCCAGGGAAGTGGGATTGGAATAACTAGGAACAGCCCCCACACCCTCTCCCTTCTCCCAGCACTCCAAATCTTATCCTTGCAGCAGTTCAGGTTAAAGTAATTTGTAGACCTGTGGCAGTAACCCTGCTCTCTGCAGTTTTAAATATCTAGTTTACACTCAGCCTGGGGCGAGGAGCTAAAAACAAAGCAAGCAGCAGGAAAGGACCTGCATGGCCCTTTCTACAGGCAATAACCATGGCTCTGATTGCCCCTCCATCTTTCCAGCCCCAGCGCTGGATGGAGCTCATTCAGATGAAAGAGGTAATAAGGAACGTTTCCAGTCTGAACTGCGCCAGGCTGTGGAGCAGCCACACCGCTGGAACAGCACAAAGCCCCCTTCTCCCCTTCCAGCTTGTGAGTTTAGGAAACGAGCGGGACTGACCTGTGAGCTCGGGGAGGACGGGGGCACTCGGGAGAGGGGTCCGCTCTACACGGAACTCTAAAAACGAAATGCAAGACAGCTTAGGAACTCATCACACGCCCCGAGGGAGACCCCGCAGAGACACAGCAGCCGGGGTCTGCTGGGAGAGCAGCCTGCAGCCAGACTGCGACCAGGCCAGAGTCTTCTTTAAACTGATTTATAACTGGTGCTGAAAGGTGCTGCGCTCCTGCCCTGAAGGCTGAAAGGATCCATTTATCCTTAGAATAAATGTGACCAGGGCAGGGTGAGTGCAAGCTTCACTGTGCAGCATCAGGTCTGCCCTGGAGCACAGCTCTGTGACCCGGCCAATCCGACCTCTTGGTGGCAATGCCAGCGGGTGCTCTCTACGTGCCACGCTCAGCCTGGCATGGGTTTACAATGAGGCACTTGAAGCCACTACAGCTGGATTCACGGAGAGCTTCCAGACAGCCAGGAGGCAACAGCAACTTTCAGCCATAGTCAGCCTGGGCTCGCCTCAGGCAAAGGGGAAACCTCCCATTCCCAGCCCCTAATATCAAAACTTCATATATCAACCATCACACTGAGGGATGGAATAAGGAAGGGATGCTCAGAGTTGCCACTTCTCTGAAAAATAGCAATATGAGTCTATCCATTGAGTGTGCTCTGCCTCATTCCCCTGCCTGGCAGAGAGCGGGAGGGAGGGGAGGCCCCACAAAGCTCTGAGCAGCTGCGGCACAGCAGGTTCCACCCATTGATCGTGGAGTCCATGTTCTGAGCACATGGCAGGGTTGGGAGCTTGAAACCACCCAGTTTGCAGGGGATCTGCAGCCCCCTGGCCCAGCAGATGCTTTGTGGAGGCTGTGAGTGGTCCAGGTGCTGTTCAGAACACAAGTGCAGCGCTGCAGGCGCCTGCGTTTCAGGTGCCCAGGAGTTCCCTGGCACATGGGGTTTAACATTCTGTGCTACTTTCAGAGCGGTGGCAACTCTGGTAAAGAGAGACAGACACACACAAAGGCGGTGAGACAGGCAGAGCTGCGGGGCCCTTCTGTGTCACAGCAGCAGCCCTACAGAGGAGTTCAGCACAAAGGGCGTCGGAGCAGCCTTGGGCTTTTCCTGCCACTGCAGTTTGAGGATAATCCTAATGAAGGACAGGCTGTTCCCACCTATTCCAGGGCTTCTCCCCTCCCCCTTCCACATCCGTCTCCAATTTAAAGAAAGACCAAACAGGGGAAAGGGTGAAAGGGGCAGAGCCTGGGTCATGGATCATGCCAGGGGCACCCATCACCTGAAGGCAGAACAAAAAAACAGCAGGGAGCTCCACTCACCAGGGAACTGGTAAGTGTAGCCAGGTGCAATGCCAGTGTAACTTCGACTCGCATAGGTGGCAGCTTGGAAGCCTGGATAACCTGGGGAAGAGACAAGGGCTCTGTTAGTGCAGGCTGGCAGGGTCTGTGCCCTCAGTGCCTGGCTGCTCACGAGCAGCATGAGCATCCTTTGGCACTAGAAAGCAGAAACAAGGAGAAGAGCAGAAACCCCAGGAGAGTTCTGGGCAGAGCACACAACACGTGCGAGCCTGCAGAGGAGTTTTAGCAGGCCTGTTTAATGTTTCCTTACTCCAAACATGTAAGGACATGGAGGTTTCCTTCTCAAACTCACAGCTTTGCAGGCTAAGGCTTTGTGATGCATCAGCTGGATTTACAAACGGGAGATCAGGGAGGAAGGGGCATTTGAAGGCTGAATAGCTCTGAGTCACTTTTGCACCAGAGGTGCTGGGGAATGCAGGCAGAGAGCTTCTGCTTCTGCCCAGCTCCAGGCAGGAGGGCAGCTCCTGCTGTTCCCGGGGAAGCTGACCACCTATACAGAACAAGCCTCTGAGAATGCAGGGCACTGACTCAGAGATGAATATTTGATTTGAGATCTCCAAAGACATGAACATGTGGATTTCCCAGTGACTCAGCTTGGGCCTCGCCACTTTAAAATTCAGATGGCTTAGAAAAGGCAAAACCCAAAACCACAGGCTGGAGATTTATTTTCCTTCAATAAGTCAAGTGAAAACATTAGGGAAAAAAATGCCCTTTTGGGGGTTTTGTTTCAGTGACTAACTGCTACTCAGCAGGCTTAGCACTGAGAGCCAGGCTGAGTACACCCTGCCCAGCAACACCCGTGATGATCCTGAGCAAACAGTGCTCTTGGGTCAGCTCAGGCCTGGCTCACATGAATGTGGGAAAAGAGAGAAGCCAGGAACAGCACCCGTGCTGGAAGGATCATGCTGACTCTCAGATCCAGGCATAAGGGTTTGTAGACCTGGAAGTGCAGGCTACCACTGACTTTTTAAATCCTTTTTTAATATTTTCTCAGAACACATTTGCCTTGGAAGCATTGACAGACACGAAACCCAGCCTGCTTGTCACCAATTTCTCCTTACAAGATAGTCCCACAATAAATGTATAGCTTTCCCTGCAATACCAGATAATTCCTGTATCTGAGAGGGAGGGAACAGAGCGAGATAAAACTGAACTAGAACTTAAAGGGCATTTTCACAGTCCTTAAATGGCAGTGGAGACATTTATATGGACCACTGTTTCAAGTGGAAGTTGAAGGGCTCTTTAATCAACTAATTAATCAGAAAACCTGCAGAAGAGTGGGAGGAAGATGCCTGGGCACAGATTACTCCACACTCAGCTCTGTGGTTACATCCTATTCCACGAGAGGCATTAAGGAATTACAGTCCATGTGCTACGGCACTGCGGGACCCTTGAGGAGCTGCCGAGGAGCAGAGCTGGGCCGGGCCAGGCCGGGCCGGCTGTCGCAGGGCAGAGGTGACGCGTTTGCAGTTTTTCCAGGTGCCACCAGAGGGCAAGTCGCGATCGCAAACAGGTCCCGGCGCCCCCGCAGCGCCCCCGGCCCCGCACGGGGAGCGCTGCCCTTGGCCGCCCCGCCGCTCCCGGAATAAACCTCTAAGCTGCACGGCCGGGAGAGGGGGGAGAGCTGGGGAGCTGTCCGGGGGCTTACCCAGCATGCCGATCCCCAGCATGAAGGCATCCATCCCGTAAGGCATGACTCGGGACCGCCCTCGTGCCGAGCCCGTTGGGGACATCACCTCCTTCGGCTGAGCTTTTTTACACTCCACCTGCCACAAGAAAGTAAGGATCAGGCTTGGCTGTCCTGGGCACAGGACACTGCCACAGAGCACAGGCAGGCCAGGCAGGGCTGCCTGTCCCAGCTCCAGCCACCGCTGTCATCCCGCTCTGCTGCCCTTCCCTGCCATCCCTGTCTCCTGCCTGCTCACTGCCAGCCTTCCCTCGCCCTGCAGCCACCAGTGAGGAGCTCAAACACTGCTTTTCTCTTCCTGGTGCTGCCCCTGACGTTCTGCCTGGCTCTGCACCAGGGCCTCAAAGACTAATTTTCATAATTTCTGAATAAAGGTAAAACCTGCCCCCTCCCAGGCCACCGTGAGGTTTTGTGTGATTTCAGAACCTCCAAGCATGATACAATTCCTTGTTACAGTTAGCTCTCCTCCTTGAGAACTCACTACTGCGCTGGTTCACCCCCACATGACAAGTTTCTTTCCCACACTGACTGCTGTGATTTTGGGGAAAAGACTCAATCCAACTCCCCACTGCAGAGAAAAATGATTTGGGAGCCAAGTTCCTCACACTCTGCCCCTGTGCCACTGCCCTGCTCTCTCCAGCACCTGTGTCCCTCCTCCAGGTTCTGCCCCACACACTCACCATCTTGTTGTTGATCTCATGGAAGTGGATTTCACACACTTTTTCCACAATGTCTTCACTTTCAAATGTGACAAACCCAAACCCTGGAGAAAAGGCAAAACTCCTTGATCAGGTCAGAGCTCTCACAGTTTGCACCCGCTACCCACAGCCTTTTATTGGCAGGAGAGGAGGACAGTACAATCAGCCCTTTCTAAAACAGCTGTCACTCATCTTCCCTCTCCAGCAAATCCTGCTTTTATGCACAAGAACAGGACTATCCCCTTACAGATTCTCCTTTCCTCCTCATCCTGTACTTCCCACCCTCTCAAAACAGCTCTCAAAACCAGATTTGGGTGTTTTTTAGACTCTGCTATTTGCAAGGCAAAGCACATGGCTGGTAACACTGGGGAGGATCCAGGCGGCCGCTCACACAAAGAGTCGGTGGGGGAACCAACAGCTGCTTGCCAGGACATCACCATCCTCACTAAATGCACCCCACCAGCAGCAACACCCTGCAGTTCCCTCGGCAGGCACTGGCCATAAAGCCTCGTGAGAGCAGGCACATCTCAGCAGTGCAGCTGCACAGAGCAAGGCAGACACAGGCACAGCGATTTGCAAGGTTTCACCAAAGTGAGGTTGGTATCTGGGGTAAGGCAGGACAGCGTGTTCCTGGCCCCTGGCCCACGCTCACACCTCCTTTCTCTCACCAACCCCTCTGCTGACAGTTTTGGCAAAGCCCAGCTCGGGTGGGCAGACTGAACTCTCAGCTGACTGCAGCCGTTTCCGGAAAACTGAGGCAGGTGGGAGGATGTCTAAGCTTGCTGTACAAGCAAGCTGGGATTAAGCAGAGCTTTCTGCTTTCCAGAACTGGCCAATTCCATGGTGCTTTAAAATAACTTTTAAAAGCAGATGGGGATCTAATGCCCAGAACCCAACCTTTTCTCCATACTGCCAGAAACATTTCTCCATAAACTCCTCTGTCTGTCTGTGCCTAGGTGCTTTCACACCACTGACCTCAAGACCCAGGAGCAGAGCAGCTCAGGAATTCAAGAGCAAAACTCTGGTGCCAAAACCAGCCCTGAGCCACATCAGGCCCTCACTAGGCCTGCTGTGCCCTGGGCTGAGCCCCTCGCTGCCAACACAGTGGCTGGCAGCTCTCCCTGCTCCTTCCCAAACAACTCTTCAATTGGACCAGTGACTGGGAGGTACCCAGGGTACCTCCCAGCAGGAACAGGGGTTAACACTTCTTCCCCTTTAAGATGAAGCTGGAACAACATCCAAGGCCTGGTAGTCAGAGTAGATTTAATGGCTTTAGAAAAAACCAAAAACCTGAAGGGCACAGAGAGTGTTCCCTCGCTGCTCTCGGGGCAGAGGTGCTTGGAAGTGCTTCAAACAACACACACAACAGCAGCCAGCACAGGGCTGCTACTGGCACTGATTGGGAAGAGGCAGTTTGCAGGTTAAGTTGTGGCCAATAAATCTCCGAGTTGGATGCAAGTGTCGAGCCCTGCCACGCCACCAGGTAGTCGGTCTGAGGACTCACCAGGAAGGCAGGAGGCAAGGACAGCCATGGGTGGGCTGGGTCCGGATGGCACAAATAGTACAGCCTTGCTCCCATCCTGTAACCAGACTCCACCAGCAGAACTCGGGTAAGAAAAGGTGACCTGGGAGCACAAGCGGGCTCCGGGCCGAGGAAGGGGCGAGGAGCAGGCACTCTTCAGGCTCTCGTGTCAGCTTTCCCGGAGCTCAGATTACGCGGGACAAGGTAAGACACACACTGCGGGCTGGAGCCACGGAGGTGAGCGGGCAGGGGAGGGGGCCATCTCCTCTCACATATCTGCAACTCGGCGAGTTTACAGCACAGGAAACGCACTGGACAAAAGCTCTCTGTGCTGCAAGGGCCGCTGGTAAAGGATGCAGATGCAAAAGAATGGGGCGACTGGAGGCAAGATAAAGAGCAGCTGCGACCTGCATCCCCTGCTGCTGGGATACCGACCCCTCCCTAGGCCAGGCAGGAGGCAGACCCTCTGCAGTTCCCTCTCCTAGGGCCAGAAGGCTGCTCTCACCTCGGTGTCGGTTGGTTGTTTTGTCGAACATCAGCATCGCATCGTCCACCTGCAAAGAGAAGGGCTGCGATCAGATTATTGCTGCACCACAAGCATTCTCCAACACAACTGTGCAGGGCTTCCTGGGCCTCCCCAAACCTGAAGGGATCAAGAGGAGACCTCCTGTCCCCTGTAAGCAAACAAACACACAAACAAACACACACAGAGCAGTCACCACACCAGGCACTTCCCTGAGCCACAACCAGCATGATCCCCCCACCAGCCCGGGGCAGGTGCTGCCGAGCTGAGCCCCTGGCAGCAAGCGACCCCGATTGTCTGCCTGCGGCTCCAGCCGGGGGGCAAGGAGCAGGGAAGGCATTGTTCCCAAATCCCGGCCTCAAAGGAGAGGAGAATTAAAGGGGGGGAGAGAAGCAAAGCTGGAGAGGGGAGAGGAATAAGGGGCCTCCCAGCGACAGGGGAAGCGGAGGCCTCAGACAACAGAGCCTGCCTGGGAAAGCTGGGAAGCGCCCCCGCCCCCACCCCAGAGGAGCCTTTCCTCTAAGTGAGGTTTCCCACTGCTGGAGGCTGTAATTAGAGCAAATTTACTGCAAGGCCTGAGCAGGACTGCCTTCCCGGGGGGGAGGGGCAGCCAGATCCCATCCCCCAGCCGGCCTCCCCTGCGAGCACATCACCGCCTGGTGCCACTTTTCCCCCCATCTTCCCGCGGGTGCTGCCTTGTGGGGCTGCATCCAAACCACTCCACGGGTCAGGCCGACCAGGGTTAAAAAATACACTTCAATCCCCTCCATGTAAGCCCCAGTGTAAACCTGTCCCACTGACCCATCCCTCCTCTCTAATACCACTGCCTTAATCCGATTATGAAACTGGACGTGCAAGTGCTCAGGGGAGGTGGCAGCAGTCTCTGGCCAGCAGCTGCCTTGGCCCTCCTCCTCCTCCTCCTCCTCCATGTGAGACAGCCGCTCCCCAGGCAGCAAGCCCTGCACGCCCCCCAGCTCCACAGGACTGCTCCCTTGCCTCATCCCAGGAAGCATCTGCATCCCTGCCTTCTCCAGAACAGCCACTGGTGAGGGCAGAGCTGCCCCTACCCTGGCACAGGCAGCCAGGAGCTTCGCCTGTGGAGAGCCCACAGCCCCTGTCAGGGAATGGAGAGGCTCCTACTCTCAGCCCCTCAGGACAACATGGGACACCCGGCTCCACCTCAGTTCCAGGGGGATGGAAGGAGCCCTTGCTAACGTTTCCAGTAGCATCATAAGCAGACAGAGACCGTATTTGATGCCCTTGGCCTTGTCTAACACATCCACTCCAGGTGACAACAGACAACCTGGCTCCTGCTCATCTCACACTCTTCCTGTCCTGGCTCAGCCTCCCTCAGCCAAGTTAACTAACACCTGAGAAATGTGCCAGGCATCCAAGCTGGAGATATGGGGGACATAAGACTTCAGACAGATTGGAAACAACTCCTCAGCAGCTTCCCAAGACACAGCTAGGGAGATGGGCACTGGGGGCAGCTCATCACGCTGCCAGTTCCTCATTACCCCTTGTTCCTGCACCTGCACCATTTCCCTTCGTGGTGCAGCACTACTGTGCCATGCTGGGGGCAAACCTGATGTTTCAAAATAGTTCAAGAGGTTTTATTGTCTGGGTTTGTTCATTTTAAAATCTAAATCCATTCCTCCACCCAGTTCACCAAATGGCTGGGAAAAGAGCTGCCCCTCTCCCCAGTAAACACTGGGAGGAAGCTGTGTCAATGGCACTCTGAGGCAGTGCCCCTCCCCAAGACTTCAGCTCAGGTAGCTGGAGAACACAAACCCATCACAGTGAGAGACGGGCACAAGAAAAAAAACCCCAGTGGTGATGAGCAGAGTCCTGCTGCTGACTTACTCTGCCTGACCTGCCCTCCTCTTCTCAGAGCCTGTGAAGCAGGAGCAATTCCAAGTAGCAGAGCCCAGTGCACATCCACACAAACCCACGGCACAGACACGTCCTGGGCAATGGCCAGGCACTGCCATGGTGCTCGAGCACTCAAGAGCTGGGAGATGTGCAACCACTTCCTTCCAAACCACACACCATATGCAGAGGGAGCTGCCACCTTCCTCTGTCTAATACCTAATATTCTACGACCTGAGCTTTTTTCCTAAGAAAATTCTTTTGAGATCAGGCGTCTAAGAGGCACCCCAAAAACATATCTAATACATGTGCTCTGAAAGCTGTTTCCTGCTATAAACTACACCTCAGACAGATACCTAGGTGTCTATACACACAGTATGTGAAATAATCTCACCCTGCTCAACACCAGGGCTACAACTGATGGGATTTTATTGCCATTAAAACCCACCACGAGCATCTTTATGTCTCCTTCCAGGGGTGGTCTCAGCACAAACCTCCTGCCATGGCGGGGAGGGGGAGGATATAACATCTCATACCACGCACCCAGGGGATGGAAGCACCACATCCAGCACCCACCAGCACCCACCAAAGCCCCGCCTAACACCGAGCCTACAACCACAACCGGCAGCTATTGTGGCTGTGAACCACCACCAACAACAACACCACCACCAACAACAACCATAAACACACACACACACCCCTCCCACTCTCCCCTTCCCCGGCTGGGCCGCGCCGGGCCCCAACAAAGGGCGGCCGCCGGCGGGGCCGTCGCGATGGCAACGCGGCCGCCATGGCAGCTGGGGCCCGGATTAGCAGCTCACAAAGCCGCCCTGCAGCGCTTCGATGCCCCGTGGCCTGTGATGGGGGTGCGGGAGGGCACCCAACGGGGGCCTCCGGCCCCCGTT
>NW_020884941.1:2231740-2245774 GCF_003945725.1 Corapipo altera
CGGACACGAGTCACCAACCTGTCAGAACTCAGGTTGCTCCAAGCCCTACCCAACCTGGCCTTGGATGTTTCTCCAGGGATGAGACAGCCACGGCTTCTCTGGGCAAAACTGTGCCAGGGCCTCGCCACCCTCACAGCATTAGGACTTCCTGCTAATCTCCAATCTAAACCTCCTCTCAGCCCGAAGCCATTCCCCTGTCACTGTGTGCTCTTGTAAATGATAACTCCTGGGAACCTGGTACTTTGAGGCTGAGGAGTCAGGACAGGGGAACATGTTGCTCCTTGCTCTCTCCTCTCTAGATCCTAAGTGTTCCCGTGCCTCCCCAGGACAAGCAGGAGGAAAGAGGAGTGATTTTTCTCCTGCCAGATCCTAGAAAACTGTGGGGCCACTTGGAAGAAGAGTGAACAGAGTCACAAAGCCCTTTCTTCGGAGGGTAAGTCCTCCAAAGAAATGCTTTAAAAGGACATCCTTAGCAATTCCTTTTCACACAGTCCCAATCCAATTCCAGAAGTAATACTGAACCCAAATGACTTGGAAAGTCTGTCTGAAAAAATATTTTCTAAGATGAGGATAACACGACTGAAACTTCAGCACCTCTCACTTAAAGATGCCATAATGGTAAATGATCCGTCCAGCCTTGGCCAAAAGGCCTGGGGGTTTTTTTAAAGGTTTAATCCCATTCTAACATCTTTCAATCTTCCTGTTTCAGTCCCACGTGTCTGCAAATGGCAGTCTCATGCAGATGTAAGAAAATAATAATTTCAACACAAGTTCTATGAGAAATGTTGGATGCACTTTCAAAAGGGTAGATCTTGAAAGTTGAAAATATTCAAGCAAAGGGTTTGAAGAGATGGGCACCTTCCACCTGAACAGCAAACAAAAATGGCTGGGCTGGTCCTAGAAGGAACCACGACAACATATTTGTAGAAAAGTCAGGCAGAAGAATAATAACTGCTGACACAGCTTCAATATGGAAAATAAAAACCAAACTACCTAGAAATATAAAATAAACTATCTAGAAACCACTTGCCCATCCTGTCAAGAGGGGGCATTAGCAACTCTGCAAGGTTCTCCCAGCTGCCAGGCCGATTCCAGGGAGAAGGATGGAGGGACAGAGCCTGGATCCAGGGAGCAGGTCTGCTGCACCCACACGGCACCACAAGGACCCTCCTCACCCCACTCTGCAGACCCGCTCTCAAAACTCTGGGAATGAGACTCGTCCAAGGGAACAGAGCCTGCTCCGTATGCCACAGGTGAGCAGCACAGCCTGTCCAGGTGTTCCTGCCCACTCCCACAGGGGCACCTGGCAAATATCAGATGAACCCCAGAAGACCCGAATGACCATTGCTGCTACAGTGTTTTTGGCTGTGTGCCTACCAGATGCGGAGCACAGAGAACCCTTTGTTCCAGAGGCATTGTTACCACAGGCCAAACTGCCTCCTGCCGCAAGAGGGGTGATCAGATTCCCCTTCTCCTCCCCTCCCCATCTGTTCACTGCAACCATGTTATGCGTGAGAATTTGCATAAATTGCCCTCTGATCTGTGGAAGAAAATCCAAAATCCAGTTTGGAAATCCACAGCAGGTTGACAAGTAGCTTTGATCCCTGAAATTTCCAGAGAGCGGCAGATTAAGGATTAATTAATTAACATTCTCCCGATCCAAAGTGAGGGAAATCATGTCCACCATAAGCACAGAAACAAGTCTTCCATTACAGACATTCCCCATCAGTATCTGAAGGTTCTCCCATTAGTCAGCCGGAAAACTCATTTCACATACCCAAGTCAACCACACCATTCCTCTGGCATGTGCACATGAATATGTATTTGTGACAGACACACAAAGCCTCATCAGATTCAGACCCTTGGATACTGTGGTTTTCTCTTGTCGGGACAGTACCAGAGTGATTTCCCAGAACCTCTCAGGCAAAGGGTCCAGAATTTGGACGCAGTATTAGATGGCAGCCCAAAGGTCATAACCCTCCTCAGACCTCAGCAGATCTTTTTTCTCGTTTGCTTCCAGGGTATTTTTAGAGAGCAGATCTCTCTCTGAGCACGAGCTGCCACACAGAGAGGCTGAGCCCCCATGACCGACTCATCCACATACGCAGATCACCTGCAGGCCCAAGGAGATGCAGATTGGGTTGAAGCGCTTTCCAAGCACCCTTGGTGCCACAACTGATTAGTGAGTCATGCAAAGACGTCATTGTGAATGTTATTTCCTGCACTGCTGCTTCACGAAATGCAAAAGCACACAACAAAACCGTGAGTTCAAACACCTGATTTGGGTCCAGACCCCTGTTTCTTCCAGGACCTCTGAACTTCTAGTTTCTGGAAGGATCAACTTCTCTTCTAACGACAAACAAAAGACTGGCTTCACCAAGTTAGAGCAGGGCTCTGCCTTGCCCAACAGCTCCCAAGATATCAACCAGCTACAGAAGACTTTGGAAGAACATAAAGACAAAGCAAAGATATTACCATGGACCCCAGAATACTCCATCATCTTCCAAGCTATTTGTGATCCCAGCATTTCCTGAAATCAAAGGGGTGTCTGTGTATTTAAAAACCTTCCAGGAATCTGCCCAATCATTTTGGAGCCTATGCAAATTTCAGCAACAACATCCTGCAGCAAAGATTTCACAGTATAGATAAGTTCCATGACAAAAGACCTTATTTGTTCTTAGCCTCCTCCTATCTTGAAATTTATATGACTTTCTCTACCACAAAACTTCATCACATCAACTCTTGAAATAGAAAGATGAACTGCATTCTTTCAGTTTTGATTTCACACAAATAACCTTGTTTACAAGATCAGAGACCCAACAGTCCAAGAAATTATTCCGACGGACAACCCCTTTTCCTCCCCAAAAATAATACAGAACATGTTCCCACAGGTTGAAGTAGAAAAGGAGGAAGCTGTGACTTGAACTCCTCTGGCATTCTCACACATGTTGAACTAGACAGAGGACTAGCTGTGCCTGAGGTGGTAGTGCAAGGTACCTTCCTCCTCTCTTTCTGTTTCAGGTTTCAGTGAGGGTGGTAGCCTGAATCTAGAGAGGCTGTTGAAATACTTCCTTGTGCTGTCTAGAGATCTCCAACACCATCCAACTTAAGCCAAGACACTTAGCTACACATGCTGTGAATGGAAGTCTTTCCAGGACTTCTGTCCTACAGTTGAAAAAATAATCTCCTTTAGAAAGCATGTGCATGGCCTGAGCTTGCATCTCAGAGAGATTTGAGTTTTGGAACCAGAGAAGTGTTTCCTAGAGATCCCACCACGTACAAAGCCCCAGCAGCTGCACCTGACAAACCAAAGCCAGCTTGAGATCCCTTCTCAGTCTCTCTCACTGTATTAAAAAAAAAAAAAAAACCTTTGTATTTTCTCCTTCAGGAAAACAGCAGCCCATATTTTTTAGTCACAGTTTTGGAAGAGAAAAAAAAAATGAAGCAATCCCTCTTTGAAGCAGAGAAGCTCACACTGTATTTGGGATCCTCTTTGAAGCTTCACCTTTTGTGCCTGTTAAAACCAAGTATTTTGATATGAAGAATTGGGGTGCCAGCCTCTCCCTTTCTTCCTTTATCCCTAAGTAATACTCATGGATTTCCTCTTCACACATTTCCATCCTTCTTTTGCCACTTCCATTTTACAAAGCTGAGAGAAGGTTTTAGAGACAGCAAGGAAAGAAAACAAAACAAAACAAAACAAAAATAGGAGAGCGAGCGGAAATGCCAAAATAGAAAAGTCAGACTTGGGAATTTTGTTTTATGAACCAGAAAACCATTTCCTCTGCAGCCCAACTAAACCCCCATTTTTTTTTCCTGCTAATGGACATAAGAGGTGTGTTGCTTCTGACCCAAGATGCACCAACATGAGCTACCTTGGTAGACTTGAGAGCTGCAGTTCACGGATTTGGACTGGAGAGAACATTATGATAATCTAATTTGACCTCATCTGTTCTGCAGGCCATAGCACTTCCTCCTATAATTCCTTCAGCATGTGCATGCTTTCTGTCTGGGCTAAAACGTATTTTTCAAAGGTATCTATCTAATTTAAAGGCCTTAAGTGGTGGCAAATCTAACACACACTTAGGCTTGTGGCCTGAGGGTTACCTAGAAGATAACCTTCATGCAAAACCTATTCAGCAGCCTGGACTCCCCTGCCCTCAGAAGCAGAGGATGATCTCTCCCTGAAGCTGAGACCCAAACTGAGCTTCCCACTGGATTCTCCAAGACTGACTAAAAATTACCCCCGGGAACCTGGTACCCTGAGCTTGAGGAAGCAAGACAGGATAACGTGGTGCTCCCTGCTCTCTCCTCTCTAGATCCTAAGTGTTCCCATGCCTCTCCTGGACAAGCAGGAGAAAAGAAGAACAGTTCTTCTCCTGCCAGGTCCTAGAAAACTGTGGGGCCACTTGGAAGAAGAGTAAACAGTTACAAAGCACTTTCCTCAGAGGGTAAGTCCTCCAAGGAAATGCTTTAAAGGACATCCTTAACAATTCTTTTTCACACAGTCCCAATCCAGCTCCAGAAGTAATACTGGACCTGAATGACCTGGAAAGTCTGTCTGAAAAAATATTTTCTAAGATGAGGATAACACGACTGAAACTTCAGTACCTTTCACTTAAAGATGCCATAAATTGAGATGAAAATCACAGAGTCAGCTGCCCAGAGCACCTCTAAAGAAGGGAACCTGGGAGACCTCTGAAACCTGGAAGGTCCAAAACAGCCACCAACAGAGCCTGTGTATCAAAATCACATTCTCCATGAGTCACATCTGAAGCTGAACACAACAGGCCTTTCTTAGCCCTACAAACCATCAGAGCGTATCCAGAGCTCAGAATCCCAGAGTTGAAGGCCACAGAGGCTTTCCTCTAAAACACACTTTCCCACTGATCCTGCCCCTCAGGCAGACCAAGCTATCTACTGGAGAGAATCTCAGGAAACAGTTCTCCTGGCCTTGGGTGAATTATTTGAGGCTTATTCTGGAAGATGGTTCCAGGCCAGGACCGATGCTTTACACAGGAGCTCTGAGGAGTCTCTCAGCTGAAGTGAACAGATGAGTCAGAAAACTGCCTCAAAAGCTGCAAGTCAATCTGTCCAGCCCTGACCTCTCCCCACGGAAACTCCCCTGAGCCAGGAGTCCAGCTGCACACTGGGAGCACAGGATGTCGTCCGGGATGCTGGTATGAATCGCACCGAGCTGTGCAGAGCTCTCCCTTCTGCCCAGTCCAGAAAACAATCTGACACAACCCGTTCTTGCCAGTCTCTGACGTCAGGACACCTCTCAGCACATGACCATTAAACAAGAGGAACGTAACAGCACAACACCCCAAAAGAACTGGGAAGGACTGCTCAGAGCAGAGCAGCTCTAAGTGCCTGCGAACCGAGTGCCACATGACATGCTTCTGCTTCACATTAACAGGGACACTGTGAGGTTAAAAAGGGACTGTGCCCTTTTTTTGTTGGATTTGTTGTCCTATCAAATACATCCATCAGCAGGGCAGGAGAACTTGCAAGTCAAACAACCTTCAGGTACATAGACACCACACCACCTTTAGAGGTGGCACCTTCAATGACACGATGTAAAACCTCTTGGGGATGCAATAGAGTTTGTTTATTTCTAATGGAAAATTAAAGCACACAGAGCTAACAACTGGCAAACAGGGGACATCTGACCACTTTCTCTCAGGACCGAACAGAAATACAGAGTGCCACTCTGCACACCAGGACATGCAGATTTGACTTCAGAAGCTGAACAAAGGTTCTAAGCAAATACTTCTCCCAAACTTTCTGCCCAAAAGTTTCAACAATACGGCAAAATTGGTTACAAAACTCCCCTTCCTTTCACCAATTAATAGGCCTTAACATAACATCACCCTTTCGCAGGATCTTTCAAAAGAAAATTAAATTAATACCAAAGCCTTTATGCCCACACACTGCAGTTCCTGTGGTACTTCCCTCCATATCCATGATGGTGTCAGCAGCGTTCTAGCCATGTTACTGCCCACCAAACTGTGTTTGCCCCCCAGCTGGGCAGGAAGGTCCCAACAGATACAGAATCCAACACTGCCTGCCCCAAAGAGCAAATCCCTGCACAACACCACCAAACAACAGTGAAACAGTTGCAGTGTCCTGCCACAGAGGTGACTGCATTGGGCACTTGGGTACGATCATCCCCTTCAGTTCCTAATCCCATTAAAAATATTGGAATCCTTCAGTCTAATAGTGTTGAGATCACTCCTGAGGATGCTGACAACCTCCTGACGCAGCTGAAAGGCCAAGACTAAGCCCCCTTCCTCTGATTCGGTCCAGTTTGCACACCTGGATGTCATGGACCACAGCACAAGTGACTTCCAGCCACAGAAGCCCACCCTCCCCTGAGCCACTACCTGCCACAGAAGAGCCAGATCAACATAAGGGACAGTCAGAGTGCCAAGCTTTCTTTAAATATCCAAAACTTATACCACCACCTGCCCAAGACTCAGCAGAAGTAGTTTCAGGACCAAAAGACATATTTTTAATAAAGGATTATTGAAATACCAATCGCAAGAAACTGGCCAAAATCAGAGGTTAGATGCTGCAGCCACTCTGTTAGGAGTGTTACAAACTTTCCTCCAGTGTTTCAACAATCTGCAAATCTGTGAGCCACAAGAGGCTTCTGGATAGGGAAAACTGGAAAACCATTCCCCTCAGCCGAGGTACCAGCAACTCTGGGAACAAGCAGAAACTCTGTTTCAAATCACCACAGGGCAGTAGCCCCTACAAGGACATTACAGCCAGCCACGTCTGTAACTGACCTTCAATCTACTTAACCCTTGCAAAAGACTCACAAGCTCCTAATCCCGCCCCCACAGAAGTTCAGAAAACTCCTTTTGCCCCAGAAAGAACAGCTTTGATCCAACACCACTCAAGAGACTTACCTTCCCGAACTGCTCGAAATATTGTTTCACATCCTCCACAGTAGTGTTCACAGACAGACCACCCACAAATATCTTCTTCGTTCGGGTCACCATCTGGAAAAGGGAAGGACAGGAATTCACCAAATAAACCCAGAGCGAGCAGAGAACGAGACTCCAAAGGCCACTAACTCCCCTCTGCTGCTGCCGGGAAGCACCGGTCCTTTTGCTGCAGCTGAGCTTCCCCCTTCTCAACGCCCTCTGGACAAACACAACTGGCAAATCTGTCCCACACCAGACTGATGCTCTCCCCTTCACACCACCCCATCCTGCGTGCCAGCACCCAGCCACCACCTCCTCATCAGGCAGCACGTTACCAGCCTCTCCCCTCACTAACCCGCCACTGCTCCCTTGGCACTGTGACAGCACCCAAATGCGTGGGGCACAGCTGTCCCCTCCCCAGCCTTGCCACTTTGCACAGCCACCTTGCTCCAGGTGACCCCAGAGGTGCCTGCTCTGCCCCCAGACAGGAGGCCTGCTGGCACAGGTAGGCTCTCCAGCCTGTACCCTTCCAGCCCACAGACTGCACAGCATCCAGTCCTGAATGCAACAAGCCTCATTTCACACCCATTCCCCAGACACTTAAGTGGAGCCCAGTCAACTCCCAGTTAAATGTCTTTTGCCTCTGCAAGAAGGCAAAGGGAAGATTCCTCTGTCACTTGTCACTGATGCAGCTGGGACAAGGAAGAAAACTAACTACCCTGAGAGGGGCCATGGCTACCAGGCTGAGGCACACCGACATCCTTTGAACTGGCTCTCCAGCTGCATCCTCCCCTTAGCTGCTTGGCTACACCCCTGCTCTCAGAGGAACACATGGTCCTAATTACCCCAAGGAGCATAGGGCTAATCCGCAGCAATTCCCTGGCTTGGAGAGCAGCCCGTTCTAACACTAAAGCACCTTCTGTCACCAAACTGCTTAATGGAATTAACCCAATTCCTACCATGTGCTTCCTGGCTCCAGTTACTCGGGATACCTGCTCACCAATTGTTCTCAGTGCCTGAACCCCTTACTCCCCTCCCAGTGCCAGTCTCCTCTTCCCTCCCTGCTTCTTGACACAGCTTCTCCCCAGCTCTTTCACCCGTGACAGCACCTGGAATAGAGACCCTAAACTTCAAAACTCACATCCAAGAGCCAAGTTAAAGGAAGACCTAAAGTCTGAAGGCAGCTTCCAGCCTGCTGCTGGCTCCTCAGTTAAAAGTTTCTAGCTGCACACCTGGAAAAAGTTCCTGCCACTGCACATTTCAATGCCAGAGCCTCCTAGAGATAATGTCCAACACTAAACTCCTTCTGCCTTTTCCAGTGCTGAAGCACACAAGGCCATTTCACAAAGTGAAATCCTTCTCCCCTTCCCTGCCATATACCTATTCATACACCCAGGTGCACACACACGGCACTCTTCCAACCTGTATCCCAGCACAGCACGGAGCTGTTCTGTATCTCCTAAGGCCTGGAAACATGCAAACACTTTCTGAAACCTTGGAAGGACTAAGTTCACCCTAAGTTCACCAGCTTTAACTAGTGCATCCTAAAGTACAACCGAGGGGCCTCCTGGTTCCTCCAGTGCCACGCAAACCCCCAGGACTGTGCTCCAGGTGAGTCCTGAGCAAACCCCAGCAAGTGACTCTGTTGTGTGCACTGACAGCCTTGCACAGAGGGACAAGATTGGCCACCACAAATCTCACCCTCTGTGGTGCAAGGGCTGCCTGCAGTGCTTACCTTGGGCTGTGCTCGGCGGGGGAACGCTACCTTCGGGTCAATCTGAAAGAGATGTGGGGAAGAACAGGTGAACATGCTTTTCCTGCCTATTTACAGGCACAGGGTTTCCTCCATGTGCACAGCTGTCTCTGCCCACATGGCACCTTGCTAAAAACCCAAGGAATCTACCTGAGGTGCATAAAATTGAGTTGGCTGCAGACATCTTTCCCTCTTGGTAAGGTGTAGGCCAGGGAGACTACAAGTCCCAGCATGCAGTGGTCCATCTCTGGCTGAGCGCTGGCCAGACGCACTGAGAGCCCATCACATGCTGGGATTAACAGGCTGGGCTGCACCCTCCCACTCGGCCTGCCCCTGGGTGCCCTGCATCACCAGCCTCATGGTAAAAGTGCTTTCTTTTGCCTTTTTGCTCTTACCCTTCACCCTGCCTACAAGTACAGAGTTCATCTGGGTAGTAATAGGACAGAGAAGAAGCAGTGCACAAATAGCCCAACATTTCATCCCTTCAAACACAGGGCGAAGCCGTACAAGAGCAGACAGGATGGCACGAATTAACCCGAGGAGCCCGGGCTGCGGAGGCCGCGGCCGCAGGGAACGTGCTGCCCCTCTCCCCAGGCTGCGCCGCACACAAAGCCGCGATGCCTCCCTCCCTCCCTCCGCGGGCTGAGCCTCCATTGTGCCTGTTCAGCTTCCCTGTAAACCTGCTGCCGGCCGGAGCTGCCGGCCCCACGCCGCCATCCAGGTGCCACGCGTTCTGCTGGGCTCAGCACGGATGAGCCCATGTCTGCACTGGCCTCACACCTCCACCAGCACCACCACGAAAGCTGGGACAACAGTAATGCAGCTGCAAGCCAAACACCCACAAAGCCTCCTCTCCTCCTCAGCCACCACCTCTTTCTTTATAGCCTATTTTTACAGCAACTCCTGAAAAGTTACATCACATCGGGGATGATCCAGACCTACAAATCAGCTTACAAAGACCTGTACTAAAGGCAGGTCTCGCTCATCCCTGCACTTGGACAGGCTGCAGCTGGGAAGGCAGCCTAGAGCATTGTCCCATCAGCCCAGCAGCTCCAACAGCCCAAAAGGAAGCTGTGTTTCTCCAGCTCCTCTCACTGCTTTGTTCAGCTTTCCAGCCTGGCTGCCCTCCCGTCCCGCATCCTTTCACTTGTCACACAGCCCCGGAGCTTGGCCCCCCTGTGCCCTTCCACCAGCTTCTCTCCCTGCCTTCCCCACCTCCATCCTGACTCACAGCTTACAACATAAATAAACTCAGCACGTAGGTAAACAGAGGCAAAAGTGAAGAGCACAAATAAACTCAAAAATAAACCTCCCTCCCCAAGCTCCAAGCGCCAGCAGATTAGCAAACCCTCTGGTGCCTCCCAGGGGCATCGGAACCGTCCAGTCCCTGCCCTCCCCTCCCTGCACACAACACACACCCCCACTGCTTCCTGGCTAGTGCAGACACCCACAGCGAATTCTGAGGACAGGGGACGGCAGGAGACCAGGAGGTTGATGGCAGATAATAAGCAAAAACAATAATCTACTGTCTTTTACTTCTCAGCCAGTGTCATTCAGCTCCTGCCAATAAGATGCTTTCATACTCAGCAATGCTAAGCTCAGCCTCATTTTCTCATTACCCTGAGTGTGATCAACTGGGCAGAGATAACGTGTCCTCCTGGCTGGAGGGAGCAGGCAGTCATTTCACAAATTCTTCTGCACAACCAGCTATTGTTGCAGGTAGAGGGAGGCCGGGGTGCCCGACTGCGGGCGCAGCCCTGGGAACATGCGGAGGGGAGCGGGTTCAGGGAGCTGGATTCAAGTTACTCAAACTGGACTGCTCCTTGGTGGCTCGAGTCCTTCCTAATTAAAGCAAAAGCACTGGTACCTTATTCCCTCATTTCTAGTGTTAAAACAAATAGCTCTGGAGGAGTTGTGTTTCAGTGTCACCCACTGACGTAATGGATCCTTTTTACAAACCTAGATAGAAATCTGCTAAGAGTAAGAGAGCATTCAGAACTGCTCAGATTGTATCCAAAAAAACAAAACCGCAGATCAGGCTGCACTGAGTGGAAGTCACCTGAGCTCAAGCCACTTCCCCTTCACCCCACAAGGCTTTGGGGATGAGGAATACCACTGATGTCGCAGGTGTACCAGCAGGCAGCAGGTCCTCAGTACAGCTCTTCAGGCCACATATAGCACCATTTCATGGCTCAGGTCACATAACTCCTGTGTTAACCCAGCTGGTATCAGTGTCCAAAAGCATGGGGAGGGCTGGGAAGGACCCAGGAGACCTCAGGACTGGGTTTGTTCGTTCATCACACCTCCACCACTACCTCTGCCCCGCTGGTCTGTGCTGTCTGGGAGCTGCGGATTGTTCCCTTCACCACAAAAGACAAACCCAGCAAAAACTCAGCAACGGCAACAAAGAAACGACAGGGAGACCCAGCACTGCCAAGTGCTCTTCCCAGAGCTTGTAAAGAAGCAGCTCAAGGCAGCAGCGAGCTGCAGCTTTACAAAGTCACGCAAATCTTTCACCTTGAGACTGTAAAGCCAATTCTCATACCAAGTATTTTCAAAAATAACCCTGTAGCCTGCTCCTATCTAGCTTACAGACAAAGAGGAGTCTGAAAAGGACAAGGTTTTCCCAAAGAATCAGGCCAACGACCCTTTCCAGGGTAGGAAGAATCACAAAACAATGAAGCAACAAGTTGAGCAGACACTGTCTATCAAATGCTGCTTGCCAGAAGACACCAAGCCTCAAGAGAAGGCTGTCCTTACAGGACAGCCTTTTCCTGAAAAGTTTCATAAAACTCTAAATTAAGATTCAGATGAGTTTCTGTCATTTAACCCACGACTCACGGCAGTGTCTTTCAGCTCAGCAGGGAAAAGGCATATGGAGGCTTCATGCACTACCACAAGACCAACCTCTTGTGAGCCAAAACTCCCCAAAACATCTGACACAGCTGAAAACCACGCTAAACAAAATTAAGAAGGAAGGGGGAAGAGGATCAAAGTTCCTAACAAAGGAAGGCCTTGGTAAAATTGCCCCCACTCTCCATGCCGTGCCGGCGGGGCGAGCGGAGCAGATGCAGCAGGGAATTTCAATGGCTGGCTGGTCCCCACGCGCCCTGCGCCATGAGGCCCTTCTGTTCTCCTGCAGAGCCCACCGTCCGCCCCTGCCCTGCCCTGCCCATCTCTCCACACCCTCGTGGGCCACACCGTGGGCTGCAGAGTGGCTTCACACAGGCAGCCAGTGGTGGTTCAGGAAGAAAAATGGAGACAGCGTGTTTCACCTCACTCCTAGCCCCAAAACACTCTCAGGGTGAGTGCTACAACAGACATCCATCACTGGCCTTTCCAAGATGGGTCTGTGCCCACAGACTCAGGACTAGCTGAGCAGACACTGTGTTTACACAGGCTAGTAAAAAAAAAAAAAAAGAGAAAAAAAAGAAAGCCCTGGGCCCTCCTCAAAAGACTTTGCTGTAACCTTCCCATAAAGCAAAACTCACTTTATATCACTGCTGAAAGGAAGAGGGCTGGGAGTCCTGGGGACCCAGCCTCAGCCAGGAAGGCTGGGGTAGGTTTAACCGGGAGCTCCCGTGGGGAGGAAGGACCTGTGCACATCAAAGGGAGCGATCCAGGCAGTTAAACAGGAACAGACATAAATCTCGCTGCAACTCACGCTGTAAACCCTAAGAAAGAGGGTCTCGCTCTCCCGCCCTCTCCCTCTGCCAAGATAAAGGGTAGAACGGCTGAGCCACGCGCTGCAGGAAATAAAGTTGTGCATTTGGACTCCTCGGCAGCCCATGCCCGGAGCCAGAGCATCTCCCCTCACTGTGCCAGCCCATCGCAGCCCCCACCGCTCCCCCATCCCTACCCTCACCTTCACCCCAGGGCAGCAATAAGGAAAAGGAATTCAGGGGAGGGCAAGTCACTAAAACTAAAGAGAAGGGACCTCCCACTCAGACACCTCACCCCCACCCCTCCAAACAGCTTGCACATCTCCCAGGCACCACAGATTCACAAGGCAGGACCCACCACGATACTCCACTAGCCCGGGGAGCCACCAAAACCCTTCTGCTGGCCCAGCCAGGCTTCTCATCAGACCCCACTTGCAGAGCGAGGGCTGGAGCCGCAGGCGCTCCAAGAGGCCGGTGGTGGCCCACATGGGCGGGCACTGGCCACACTCGGAGACAATAAAGTCCTGAACCTCCATGACCGTTACAAAAACTTCGCCTGGGGAAACCACAGGAGAGTCTCTGGGGTGCACAGCACGAGGGCCCTCTGCCAAGGGGGGGTGCACACGCCACCATGGCCGGGGAAGCAGGGCCTGGGCGCTGGGGAACAGCACCCCTGGGGAGGGAGCAGTGCTCGGCAGCACACGGAGCAAAAGGGCGGCTTCCCTCTCCCCAAACGCAGCCGCATCCGTTCCCCGGGGCAAATCCTCGCCCCAAACGCGTTCAGGTGTCCCAGTTCCGAGAGGGCCACGGTCACTCCACAGAGGGGCCTTACAACCGATGGGCAGGAGGAAAACCATCACCAGGATCCACAGATCTACACCAGGAATCAGCCCCGGGTCAACGGCGAGCCCGGTGCTCGGGCGGCAGCTCAGCTACCCGCCGGCAAGTGGGATAGAGAAGGGAACGATCGATCCGGATCAGGAATCAATAGTTTACAACCTCTAACTGGAAATCAAACACCGCAATCGACGGCTGCTCCGAGCACAGCCGCTCCGCCGGCAAATGCACCCCTGAGATGAGAGAAGTCATCTCACCGTCTTGGAGTCCAGTTCATGTCTGGATTGGGCCAGGACCTTGTCGACGCCAGCCTGGTCCATGAACGTGACGAACCCGAAGCCCCTGAGGCCCGCAGCCCAGGCAGGAGAGGGGATGCGGAGAGAAGAGAGAAAGTTGGTTAAAGTGGCGGCCGGGCCGCGGCGGGGGCGAAGGGAGGCGAGGGCCCGGCCTCTCACCTGGATCTCTTTGTCAGCGGGTCCCGCATCACCAGGCACTCCTTCACCTCGCCGAACTGGCTGAAGTACTCCCGCAAGCCCTCTGCAAGCACAGCGCCCACCGTGGGTGTCCCGGCCCGTCCCAGCCCCGCCGCACCCCCCCGGGCTCGGCCCCGGCCCCGGCCCCGCCACCCCCGGCCCCGGCGGCAGGTGCGGGGCCCCGCGGCGCTCACCTTGCGTGGTCTGCCAGCTCAGTCCCCCGATGAACATTTTGCTGCGGGAGGAAGGGGAGAGCCGTGAGCGGGGCCGCGCCGGGGGGCCGCGGTGCCCCGCGGGGGTGGCGGCGGCGGGGCCGCGCGGGGAGGGGAGGGCGCGGATCGGCCATGTTGGCAGCGGCACCGCCGCCGCCGCCG
>NW_020884941.1:2246174-2295819 GCF_003945725.1 Corapipo altera
GGGAGCCCGCGGCCGCTTTGTCCCCGGCCGCGCCGCCCGCACCTGCCCCGGGGCGGCGGACAAAGGGCGGCGGAGCCAGGCCCGGCCCGCCGCGCTCGGGCTCGCCGCGGCGGACCCCGGACACCCCGGCCCGGTTCCCCCCGGTGTCTCAGCGCTGCCGACTGGGCGCTGGCACCGGGCGGGTTAAAGCCGGAGCGGGGGCGGCTCGGGACCGGCTCCTGCCGAGGGCGCTTCCAGGTCGGGACCGGGGCTGCCCTCTCCCCGGGACCCTGGCCCGGCAGGAGGGAGCAGAGGTGCTTTCCCGGAGCCCTGGTGCCTTCGTGCCCCCTGGCAGCCCGCAGCGACCCTGCGGGGGTCAGAGGCTGCCCGGCCCCGCACGGCAGTGCCCAGGCTGCAGGACCCCGGGCAGAGCTGCTGCCGGGCACCGCGGAGCCCCGCAGCACCAGGTACGAACAGCCCGGCCGCTCTCCTCTGCCCGCGGCTCACCAGGAGGGGGGTCGGGCTGGCCTCCAAGGCACCGCGCAGTTTTCTTGCTCATTTAGGCTGACAGACAGACTCGTGCCGAGCTCTACTGCCACACAAGTTCATCCACATGCTGCTTCTGGAGCAGGTCTGTGTGCGCTGCCTCTGCTCTTGGGCAACCTGGCCTGCGTGGCTGGAGGAGCTCAGCGAGGAACAAATGAAATACCTGTAAAGCTAAAGTCAGAGAAGAGTTGTAACCTCTCCTGACTGCACCATGCATTGCTCTGGGAGAAAGTATTTGTTTGCATCTGTGGCATATTGGAACAGAGCAGTGCCCAAAACCTCCGGTGACAGTGCTGTGAGCCCCTCTCATGGCAAGGGGTTATCACAAGGTCCCAGGCATGTGCCACTGTGCTGCCAAATACTCCCTGCAGGCATCTCTGCCTCCTTCCAGCACGAGTCCCTGTACCCTCTTACTGCCTAGAGTGGGATATTGACAGCTTAGGTCAGTGCCATCCTCATTTGACCTTCTCTCATGACTGCTCTTCCACATGCCACTACACCTCATTTCCCTGCTGGAGGGGAACCAGGACACCTTTCTTTTAACAATACTTTGCAATAGTATCTTTCATTACATGGGCTCATCCTGAGGCTGCAACTCTTGAGTTAAATTCATCCTCTGCCCACTAGCTCTGCCAAACCACCATTCACCCACTCCATTTCCTGAGCTGGGTCAGTGACACCATCCTGTCTCCTGGCCCTGTGCTTGGGCAACACACTCAACACCAGAGACTTGGTAGCCGCCCCTGGGAACTGAGCTGTACAGCATCCCAGCTCCTGCTGCCACTGGTCCAGGCTGAGCTGGTTCTCCAAAATAACCCACTCATCATTCCACAGGGCTGAAGTCACCACTTTTGGGTGGAGGTGCCCTGAGGGGCAGCCGGGCTGGTGCAGCAGGAAAACATAAATAACGACATGCAGAGGTGGTACTGCAGCTGGCAGTGACGGAAGGGCTGCACGGCCAGTGGAAGCAGCGGTGCTGAGGCAGCATCCCGGCCATCTCCTCTTGCATGTCCTGGGAAACCTGGACAAAGCTGGGCTGCCAGAAAGCTCTGCTGCTGCCTGCCACGCTGCCCAAGCTCACGGCTGCTGCGCTGCCTCCTGGCACCTGCTCTCTCCCATTTGGAGGGCAAATGCTCCAGAGGGGGAACTAATATTTTCAAGTCACCTGGCACAGGTTTTATGCTCCATAATTGCCCAGCCTAATCACACGACTAACACTAATTAAACACAAGAAAGAAACAAGAGCCCAGAGTTGGACACACTAAAGGATAACCTCTCTTGGTTTGCTACCAGTGCATTACTATAATTTTAAATGTGTGTTATTTCTAAGACAGTACAAGTATAGCACTCTGAGGGACACAGTGTTAAAATGCCTCATTGTGTCTTCTTTTTTTTGCATCATGTTTATTATTTTATTTGTTTTTTCTTTACCAAAATAACATTGGGGAAGGGAGAACAGGATCAATGTGAGTTAACATCTGTGAACATCAGAGGAAAAAAATTGAGCCTTCAGGAGTATTTGGATGGAGGATGTGGTTGGACTTGCATCACTGGGAATGACACCACACCATGTAACTTATTCCGAGGTCGTTTCCAAAACATACACACAATATTTTGTATTTCCACCTTAGGACCCCAGAGTGCTCCGTAAGTACCAATTCATTTATCTCTGTAACTCACAAGGCAGTGGGTCTCGAAAAATCTGTTGATTAGTGACAGTAGGAAGCTTTCCTCACGGAGAAGTAAATATATAAAACGTTCCAGACCTTATGATTGGAAAGATGATCTGCCGAATATAAAATAATGCAGCATTGTATTCCTGGGGCTGCAGACAGACAGCTGTAGTGCCTCTGTGGCTGCTGCTGAGAGGTTGCCAAACACCAGCGAGATTAACAAAACTGCTCAGTTTTCTTGCTGCTATTCAGTGTCTCGTGTGTGGTAGAGTGACACTATCAAAATCATGTCCACTTCCTGCTGAGGAGGATGATTGGCAAAGCTCTGCCCAGCACCAGTGGCAGACACTGGAGTTATTCATGGAGAGAGGGAGGTTCCAAAAAGTGGAGGTTAGGGGAGGGGCAGGGCAGCAGCCCCCTCCTTTCCTCCCTCATCATATAAGGCTTAAGGAGAGATTGTGTCTTGGAGAACTGTCTGTAACCAGGAGGTTTTGGCAGACAGGTACTAGGACAAGTTTTGATTTTCATTTAGTTTGGACACTTGATAAACAATTCTGAACTGGAATTCAAATCATTTTTGTAATACTTGCATTACAATGCCGACCATGCAAACCTGGAAGATATTAACTGTGGCTCCGTAGGCAGCCCGGGGGCAATGCCAGGCTCTGGAAGTGGCTTCCTGTGGTGCTTGCGCCTATTTTGGGAGGGATGCTGACCCTGTGGAAAGGCTGATGGCAAAGCACAAGGAAGCCAGGGGTGTCTACCTCGAGGGGAACCCATTGCTCTGCCACGTCCTGCCTGGCAGGAGCTGGCTTGGGGCAAGAGTCAGGCACACAGGGGAAGAGGAGCTATTTAGAGAAATTTAATTGTTTAGATTCCACTCAGGTCGGGGGGAGAGACAGAGTCAGCAACAGGAAGAAAGGAATGACTACAAAAGCACCAAGGGCTTCCTTACTTCATGTAGGAAACCTCACAGAGCAAGATTCACAGAGGGAAAACCAGCTACATGGTGCAGAGCATTGAGAACAGGGTGGGAAGTAACACAGGAGAGGAACAGGGCTGCATGCAAGAGAAACATAGGTGTGAGTGAATAAAGTGCAGGAGAAACGGGAGTAGGAAGAGTAAATAAAGACAACCAGGGTAACTGGAAGAAAGGAGTGAGGGAGGGGAGAGAAAGAGACCACCCCAATTACCACAAAGCAGCAAGAGGGATTGGAGTCTCAGGGGAAAAAAAGGGTAAAGAAGTCTGCAGGGGATGGAAAATAAAACATCAAGAGAACTTGCAGCGTAGTGAATTCAGTGTAGGGATTCAGCATAAAACAGCAAAAAAGGAGAGGTCTCTGAAGGACAGTAGGAGATCGCAAGCTTCTACCCACTGCCCTGGAAATGATGGCTAAGGGAAAAATCAGAGAGCCCTTCCTGCTATTCTCCCTCTCTCCAAGCTCTAAAAACTACTACACAGTGTCTAGTCTCCATGCCCCTGTCTAAATCAGTCCAGCAAATGAGGGAGGAAGCCTCAACTGTCCAACTCCAGCACCGGGGCTGCTCCGTGCACCGAGAGCATCCAGCACAGCACCAGCCCAGCCCCAGGTGCCACCTCCCTGCAGCAGCCTGGAAAGGATCTGCCCTCTCCGAAGAGGAGCTGCAAACATTTTCACTTCTCTTAACACTCCAAAGATTGCATACAAAGTGACAGAAAGCAACAACAAATTTGAAAAATGAGACCTCTCTCCTCTAAGGTGCCCTGAAGCTCCACCTTCCCTCTAAACTTTTAATTACCATTTGTCCCAGACTTCCATCAGTCACTGCTTTCTGCTGCGTCCTTGCTCCTACCTAACCCCTTCCTGGTCCTCACTCCAGCAACCCATGGAAAGGGGACCTTTCTCAGAGCAGCCACTGTTAAGAGGCTCTTCCCCAGCCCAGCAGCAGAACATTGCCTCCTGCTCCTCCCCTCCTCGCCGGGAAGCTCAGAGCTTCCCATGGTGGGATACGGAGGGACCCATTTCCCTGCCATTAGAGAACAGAGATAAAAAGAGGTGCAACCAAAATCCTGCCAGATGTGCCAGGTTGTTTAAAAGACTGATTAAATGGTTCCTTGTGCTCACTGAAGGTAAGGCAATTAGCTCAGCTGGCACAGAAGGAGATGTCAGATATTAGAAGAAAGTAGTAACTATAAGGATGGCTAAAGATGGGGGAGATCAGGCAGGAAGGCCAAGGAATCCCCATCCATGAAGATTTTTAAGATCAAATTAAGCAAATATCAGTTTGGTTATCACATTCTGTTTTTTATTCCTTGCACGTTACAGAGGTGACCTCTTGGCACCACTTTGAATCCCCATTTTGCACAGTTTCTTCAGCACATGAGGTGAAATGACAGAAAGAATTTGGAGTAAAGGAGGCAAAAGTGAGGGCTTGTCTGATGGAAAGGGGAGTTCTGAGTGTGTTCCAGTGCATAGATGGGGGCTGGTGAATAGGAATAACAGAGAAATTTAAAGGCCATGGTCCACAGCCACATGTCAGGGCAAGTAACAGTGCAGCACGGGGCTGAGCTGCACCAAACAGCACCAGGACTGGAGAAGAGGTCTGGGAATGAGTTGGGTGAATAGGGGTAACAGAGAAAGGTCTGGGTCAGGTTTGAGAGCACCAGCCACTGCAATGGCTGCCAGATACCTTAGACAAAAGGGGTTTCGGTATTAACATTTTTTAAAAACCAGGGGAGGTTTAGGTTAGATGTTAGGAAGAAATTCTTTACAGAGAGGGTTATCAGGCATTGGAACGGCCTACCCAGAGAGGTGGTGGATTCACCATCCCTAGAGGTTTTTAAAAAGAGATTGGACGTGGCCCTTAGTGCCATGATATAGTAATTGGAGTTGGATCAGGGGTTGGACTTGATGATCTTGGAGGTCTTTTCCAACCCAATCTATTCTATGATTCTATGATTCTATGATTCTATGAAAAGTATTAAAGTTCTGAATTAAAAATAAAATCTTGTGTCCTGGCGAGGGGGGGTGGGTAACCCCCAGCACTCCACCACAGCCAACACAGCTTTGCCAGTCTAATCTGCTGGGCCTTCAGCACCAGCTCAGCAGGCAGGGCCCAGTGATGCTGCACTACCCGTGGATCTGCACATCTTCTGCAGGTCTGATGCATGTGTGAATTATTAATCTGGGGCTGAAGTCAGCACCATGTCAAGGACCTCTAAAATCTGCCTTAAAGAAGGCAGAGTCCAAGGGAATGGAGGAACAAGGGGAGAACAGGGCTCAGGGGAAGGAGGACTGGATTCCCTGCTGAGATGTTTGTAGGAGGCAGAAAATCTGGGTCCTGGCACTGTCCCAGAGCAGCACTAGAAGGAAGAGACATGCACAGGAGCAGACAGAGAACTTTTGGCTCAACACATGAACAGGAGCTAAGCAAGCAGAAGCTGTTTCTCCATCCCTTCTCTGTCAGGACATAATTGATTTCCTACCTCTGC
The DNA here is from genome assembly GCF_003945725.1 of Corapipo altera. Taxonomy (NCBI): domain Eukaryota; kingdom Metazoa; phylum Chordata; class Aves; order Passeriformes; family Pipridae; genus Corapipo; species Corapipo altera. Next base: position 2,251,845 of record NW_020884941.1, read on the forward strand.
TGTAACAGTTCCACTGGCTTTTAGCTCTCCCATTTCTTCAAGACTTATTTTCTAATCTAAGCTGATGGGACTTTTGCTCCACAAATCCCAACAGCATTTCTCAGAGGATGATATTATAGTATTCTGGTACTATGGTGGTGTAAAGTAATTGGGACTAAGTAACTGTGAAACTTAACAGTACAACATTGAGAAGGTCTGCAGATTATTTGGAGGAATGAACAGAAAAGAGCATCTTTAAAATCCAGGGTGCATCCTGGAGCTCCTGAGATGGGAAAGGTTCAGACCAAGGCAAGTGCACAGGACAGAAATACACACTGTAAATCTTCCTAAGCAGCTCAGCCTGTCCTGGTTCCTCAAGGTTTTGCCAAGGTATTTTGTTTGTACTTGTCACATGACTTAAATCAGGCATCACATCCTAATCAAGACGGACACCAGTGTCTTCCCAGGCAAAGCTCCCACCCTCAGATTGCAGGAGCGGCTTAGCTGCCCTGTGCACGTAACTCCTGCCTGAGCCTCTTCCTCGCTGAAGGGGAAGGGAGGTGAGAGGCTGCCAGGGACCAGGGGCACTTGGACATCTCTGGTCGTTCTTCTGTTTGCTGTAGAACAGTCTACAGCAAGGCACAAACTGGCCTGGTGTGTGTTGTACTCAGAGCTGCTTTTCTACAGCAGAACAGACTCTCGGGGCCAGGAGTGGTGTCCTCCAGAGAGAGAGGGCTTCCCCCACCCCAGAGCACAACATCCTCTCTCACTCCTACAGGCTCCTGATCCTCCCAGGCTAGGGATTATGGAATGGGATGGCTGTTACTAAACACTCCTGTTTCAGCAACCTTCACCAGCTTTTAAATGTGTTGAGTTTGGAACTAGAAAAGGCTCAGAATCTGTCCTTTGGTCCCAAGACACAGCGATTCCCCTGCCCACACACCCAGTGAGCTGACCTCTAACAGAAGACAAGCTCTGATTCTGCACTGCTCATAGTCTAGTGGGAAATACTTTGCTCCTGCTGCTACTTGTCCATTCTTGCCCATCTTTTTCTCACTTTTCACAGCCTTTAAGCATTTATCTTTTCACGCCTTTGCCTGCTCTGGATTTCCCTCAAGGCTGATTCTGCTACATTAGGGTCCTTATGCCATTTTCTTTTATCTTTTTTTTTTTTGTCTCAGGTAGAATTTTCCCCACCTACCTCATGCCCATGCAGTTCCATGAGCTGAAGTAAACTGAGTCACTGACCCTTTTCCCACCAGGAGCAAGAAGTGATTCACAAACTATACTCCTCAGAGCTTCCAGCTGGCTGGTGGCCAAGGCAGCACAACAGCTCAGGACTAGCTCCCAAAGTAGCTGTCCAAGGCATTACTTAGCTCAGGGCTGAGACACAGGCAACATGGAGATACTCTGACAAAAGCAGGGAGAGGGAGGAGCAGCAGGAAACTTCTCTGGTGATGGAATGTTACTAAAAGTAGGAGTGAAACAGTAACCTCTATAATCCAAAGTTTCTCTCAGATACACGTATCAAAATGGAGAATAGTAACACTAAAAAACACGCTCAAGATTCCTACAAATATTTAATTAAACGTGTTTAAGATTTTAGTTCCATCTGCCTGCCATATTTCTGATTTATCAATGAGCAGGTCTACTCTCCTGTTTGCAGGAATGATTGGTGCCTTTCTGGAGACACCAGAAGAGAGGACTCTCACAAGTTACACGTGAAATAGAGGGATCATACTCTGGCTTAAGACATCCTGACTCACTGGACTTGTAATCTGATTACACGGGTGTTTTTGGAAGCCCTGTGCAGTATGTCCTGCCGTGCTCCAGCCTTTCCCCTCTGGGGGTCACCACATTTGCCACTTCACAGACACCCCTGGGGTTTGGAAACTGCCCACTCGTGACAGATGGAAACAGGGAGGCATCTTCCAAAACTTCCCACTGATTTTAAATATTTGAGTCAAAGAGCTGGAGATGCAGTAGGCATTCCTCATTCCAAAGATGGCCTGGGGAAGCTCTCAGCACACAGCATTTTTGGCAAAACAAGCTTGTGGTGTCTCAAGGTGTGCACCCAAGATCTGTGTTTGTTTATTCGTAGTGGCACAGGTGGCTGGTCAAAAATTTAATGCTCAGGTAATTTATACCTTCTGTATGTTTTTAGCTGCAATAGCACCTTGGCTTCTGTTTACTGGCACTCTGTTGGACATCCACAAAGCTGGTAAAAGTGTTTTTCTATCTCAAATGTTGTGATGTTCCTGTAAGAGAAAGTGTGAGGGGGGGAACCACAAAGTTTGTGATTTAAAACAAATCACATTTTGGAGGGTAAATCTAAAAGAGCCTCTCTGGTCTTTGAAGAAACATGGGAATAAAAGAGGCATTTGCTGGGAGAGCAGCTCTGAGGCCAAACAAGTTTTTGAAGTAGGAAAGCTGCTCTTATACACTTCTGCTGTCAGGCAAACTGTGCTCAAGTGTGCTGGTCATTCTGGAGCCTTGAAAGCAATGCAGGGTCTGGTAAGTTCATTCCCAGATGCTGGGGGAACAAGGGATTGTGGGAGGCAGTGTAAGACGGGGAGGGATTTACTGCAGAACAGAGAAAAAGCAAATCAATAAAAGTTTGTTCAGCCTTCCTTCCCTTTTGCTTTGTTTTTAGTGAGGCTGTATCAGGAAAAATTTTGAGATTTTTATGCTTGTGTTGCTTTAAGGACAGGAATGCTGGAAACGGAGGTATTTGATACCTTTGCTGCTAATTACAGTGCAAGCTCCCAGTGTCCTGACAATGCCCTTGTCCCTGACCTGGAGGGGCCTCACTGTCTCAGGGTCAGCTGTAATTTAGTTTTAGGTCAGACCTGGGACTCTCCTGCCAAACTAACTGCACTTTGTTTTGAAGTAGAAACCATTTACTAGCAAGTCTGAGACCATCAAACTCATTTCACTAACAAGAAACAGGAACAAAGAGCAGAGCCCCAGAGACGAAGGTCAGTGTTGGACACGGGAGAGCTCAGCTGCCTCACGAAGGCAGGGGCCATTCTCCCACTGAGCCCCACAACCCCGTGAGCCCAGATCTTCTGCTCTCTTCAATTAAGCTTGTTTATTACAGAAAAGCCTAGGGACCAACTAAGCTGTGCCAGGCCCAAGCCCCAAACAGGCAAACAGCACTGGCAGCCCCCACCTTAGAGTGCTACTACACAGTTGCTGCATTTCGCAGGAGGCTCAAGAAGAGTGAGCTCTTCAGTAAAGCTTTCGAGTTGTTTGTGCTGCTCCAACCTCTTCTCACAGATTGGCTGGGTGATTTGAGCCAAGAAAATTCTGTTTTACTACTTGAAAATCGAGGTTTTTCTTCCCTACCTCAAAGAAAACCCCAAAGACGCTTCGAGATCTTCAGAAAGAACATGCTGCAGAAAATAACTCAAAGCTGTAAAGGGAAATACTTTTTAACTTCCTCCAAATAATCAGGACTACCTAACTCACAGGGAACGAAGTATTTTTTCAAACCAACAGATTTTGATCTCATCTTCTTCCCCCTCACCACACTGATGGACAGAGATTCCACTGTCATGGTGCCACACAGCGTTACCTGAAATTAACTTGTCACCTAATGAATGGTTCTGTACAATTTGTGGGTCAGCATGAGCACCCTGTGCATTTTGCATCTTGTCAGAGTCCCTGCTCTTTTGCAGTTATGTAGACATAGGACTGGGTTTTCTAGGGGAAAACCTATTCACAGCAAAATTTTTTTTCAACTCTGCACATCATTGCAACAAGAGGCCAACTTGCACTTACAGGAAAAAAGCTGGATGAAAAATGGGTGCCAATTTACTAAACAGCAAAAGTCTCTTGACATCAGAGTGTTCCATGAATGGGACAGACAAGTAGAGACCCAAACATGCTCTTTGGGAACAGTAAAACACATTCAGCTCTAGTTGTTGGCCAGAGCTGGGGTTTGGTGCTAAGATGTGAGACCACAGCCATAGCAAGGAACAGGACTGCTAAGAGATGTTAAAATCTTTCTATAGTGACAGTTGACTAGAAGACTGCAACACACCCTGAGGTGTGTTAACACTTGTTCCCTGCCACGATGGACAGCTGCAAGGCAGTGTGGTAGGAAGAATTACCATCCCTACAGACTCTCAGATGAGTTTAAAATGTAATACCCTCATTGTCAGACACCACAGGTCCCTAAATACCTGCGAACCCAAACCACTCCTCTCAGCACTGGTGCCTCTGCAAATATCAAACCAGCTTCCAAGGGCTCATTTCAATTGCCAGAGCCCTTTGTGGGACAAGTCCCAGCTACTCAAGAGCTGGATACCTCCTTCGTGGCTCCCTGAGAAACCCACGTGTTCAGGGAGCGATGCAATTGCCATGTACCAGAACAAGGCTCTGGAGCAGAGCAGATAGCTTCCTTGGCAGCTGGCCTGCAGTGCTGGAGCTCGCTCCCAGGAGAGATTAGAGGGAGTAAAAAACCTCACTGCCATCAGAGCAAAGCGCTCAACCTGCTTCTACCAGAGATTTCTCACAAGAGCGAAAATATCCAAAAGTGTCTCTACAAATAGGAGGCTGCAGGAACAGAGAAAAGATAACCCAGTTAATGTCATGCACACAGCTTTGCCACCAGATCAGGTAACACTGATCAGTAAAGCACAGGCAGAAGCTCTGAGCAGAGCCTGTTTTACACCTGGAAGATTACCTGACTAACATCTGGACAGAGAATTGCCTCCCTACTTAAAGCCACCCAAAGCCCAGATCTGCAGCTGCAAAGCTTTCAAGTAAGGTTTTTAAATTTGGAAGTTGAATAGCATGAAATGTATTCTATTCCCCAGATGACCTTATCCAAGCTCATTTTCAAGGCACAATAGAAGACACAGCTACCCTTGGGTTCCCAGGTAGTGCAATTTATACCCTGAGGCAGATGAAAGTACAAACTACTTGGACTCAGACTTTGTGTGCTTTTGGACTCCCCTGTTACTTCAGGTGTCACCATATCTGCATAACCCCTACAGCAAAGAGAAAAGGAGAGTTTTCTCTCATTTCAAGGAAGGCTGAGCTCTGCCCATAGACAAGGTCATTTTCTATCTGCACTCAGAGGACTCCACCCAGAGGAGCTGTTTCCCAAGGGCAGAGCAGAGCCCCTTTGGAGACAGCTCCCAAGGCTGGAGCTCCTGCAGGGTGTGATGCAGGCTCACCCCCAGCCCAGCAGGCTCCTGGGAACAGGGCCATAATGACCATGGACTGCCCAGTCAACCATACAAAGGTCATCTCTCATCCTCTGCTCCACTGCCACCGAGGAGGGGCTGTGCAAGGTGGAGCACGGAGCTCTGGGCAGGGCTGTGCGGGTGGCAGCCCAGCCTGGGAACTCAGGAGCAGCAAGGAAGGAGAGGATGCTGGAGTGGAAGTGATTTGAATTAGAACAAACTGGCTGCTGAATAGAAGCTTTTATTCCAGCATGGAGAAGGCTTTGTTAGTCAAGCACATGTGATGCACAAAAGCCTCCACTTGAATTCATTGAGTTTTAATTGGTTCTCAGGTGGGGGAGGAATTAGGGATTCCTTAAAGAGGCAATATCATTAAATCTTAACGCCTCTTCCCTCTCACCCCCGGCTTGGGCTTAGGAGTCTGGCCTCATTCAATTGTCTCATGTTAGAGAATCAGAAAAACTGAGGGAGAGAAAGGGTGGGAGGGGGAGTCACTAATAAAGCCTAAAGGGAGATCAATGAACTAGGAGGGTGAGGGGCAGGAGGAAGACTGAAAAAAGAAAGAGGCTGCTTGGGAGAGGAGGGAGGTCACACGCAGGCAGGGAAGGCAGGAGAACCTCAAAGGGATGAGGGAAAGAGAATGATGCAGAATGATGCCATTTGAGTCGGTGCTTTCTTTTCTCCCTGCATTCCTTCTTTTATTGAACACTTAAAACTTCCCTTGGAGATCCTCTAGCTTGGCTCTGTGAGCCTGTGCTCCAAAATAACAGATCACCAGAAGGAAGGAAGCAAATCCTGGGATGGGCATGGAGGGCATGTGCATGGGGAATAATGGTGGTGAGAGAAACCTGCTTGGAAGGACCTCACAGGAGCTGCTGCTTGTTTTGCCAGACACAGCACGTTTCAGACAGAAGTTTTGTTACTAAGAGTCTGCCACAGACATAGCTAAAACAAGGTCCTTGTGAGTGAACAAGAAAGGGAGTCATTGGGAGCTAAGGAGATTTCCCAGTTGTAGGAGGTTCAGCACCCTGCCCAGTGACCCTGGGTACCTGTGAGCCAGACCCTGACAGACAACTGCTCCACTGTGATGTGGAACACACATCTCACAAATGTACAACGATTTCCATCAGTCCAGTACATCACAAGAGAATGAATTAATATTGGTTTAACTACTACATTTGGAATTTAGATAGGTAAGTGAATGACATACCAAACACACTGCCAGCAAACACCAACTCGAATGCATTTTCTCTGGAGTTCCTGACAGAAGAACACTGCTTCTATATTTAAGCCAGACAGTTTATCCTGCACGAAGCCACACACAGCAGATATTCTTTACAGGAAGCACTGCCTACTGTTTCATTATAATTCTTCATTACAAAATTAGACTGCACAATCTCTGCTTGTAGACACCATGGCACTAATCTCCCCCAAAACAGGGGCAGTGCAACTGATTACTACACAGACTCAAACAGGAGGTCTCTGACTTCTGTGTGAGGACAGTGTGGGATGCTGCAAACAGCATCCCCATGATGGCTTCTCTCTGAGAGACTGTCTGATCAGAGTCACCTACTGTGGTGTGAAATCTGAAGGAAACACAAGATCCTCCACTGACACAGCTGTGGTACAAGGTAGCTCTCACACACGTGGGTTATTCATGTATTTCAGAGCGCAGGAAAAAAAAAGAGAGATTGGTGTATTCCCCCATTGAAAGTGTCATAGGACCCAGTTTTCCAAACCTCCTCTTTGAAATAGGAGCCTAAGTGTCATTTAGAAGTGACATATAGACTGCAATCTCATTTGGTCCTTAACTCCAGCTAAAAGCAGACGTGGTCTCCACCTGGCAAAGGCATTTGTGAGCAGTGGGCCACGACAGTGCCTGGCACCAGCTACAGAGAAAGCATTTAACCACACGTGGAGAAGAGATAACACCACTTGCCTTGATTCCTAATACCACAAAGTCTACACACAGATTCTGCCAAGCTGCCCACTGTCACCACTTGACCAGTGACAGGAACAGCAGGCTTTCCTCCAGCAAGGGAGTCTCCCTTGGAGAGCTCACATGGGAAAACATAAACAAAGAGCCCCTCAAATCCTATTAGGGAGACATTCTTTTCCCTTCCCAAGCAATGTTTATTGTGTGCTTCAGCTTGTGTCTTCTCATAGTGCACCTGCATTACAGGTAGCATACACATTGCACACAGATTTATTTAATTTTCTGTCTTAAGAGTTTTAAATAATCCACAGGCATAATTTCAAATTACATCTGACTCACTTGAGGCAACCAGCTGCTCTTCATCATCAACAGTAACATTTGTGGGTTCATCTTATTGTACACAGCTCTAAACACGATCCCTGCCCTGCCAAAAAGTCACATCCCTCTGCACAGGACTGAGCAACTGCACTGTTTCCTACAACCCTGCATTCCATGTTAGAGGTAGAACAACTCCTGTGTCTATCTTCCCAGTAACAAAATGTAGGAAAAGGTTGTTGTAATAAGGATGGGCAAGGTCATGCCTCCAACACTGTTCCTTGTATTTATCCTAGACTTGTTGCCCTGGATGCATTTGCCCTCCTCCCAGTGGTTTGCTAGTAACAGGCTTTCCTGTAATTGTTTCTTTCTCTTTCACATATGTTCAGTTTATACTTCAGTGCTGGAGTATTAGTTTTCCCAATTCCAGCTTGTTTCTCAACAGTCCCCTATTTTGTAGCTTCCCAATAGGATCAGACCATTTGTGCCTTTGGAAAGAAAAATAATTGGGGGGGAAAAAAACCCTCTCAGTATGCTCAAATATCTTGTTGCTCTCCTATGGTTTTCAGTGGATGGCTTTGGTGGTTGGGATCCTCTTGCAACATTTTTCCTAGCAAGTCCCATTTCCACAACCTCTTGGTATGCGACAGCAGGCACTTCTGAACTGCTTCACTACACAAGCCACAGATTTGTCTGTCACAAACAGTGTCAGTTATCACAGCATCAAATTTGCTGTGTGCAGCAGGTCTCCAAGACTGCCATGAATTGAAAATTGTTTTGCTACCTCTTCTCAATGCCTGACGGAACAGGTATCTCAGCAATCAGCAGTGGCTTTGGGGCAAAGTGTGACTGACACATCTGCAGCAGCTATCCAGTTAATTTTATTCCTGGCCTGTTTCGTTACATTAAACCTCACGATGCTCACCATATTTCCTCCTTTCCCAGCAGCAGAGATAGCAAACCCATCCTTTCAGCTCCAGAAGCAGTTTAGCTACGGCTGCTCCACCGATTAGACTGGCTTCACCTCACAGGTCCTCCTGCGTCCAGGAGATTGCCTCTTGCTTTGTGACTACTAAAATCACAAAATGAAGCCAATCCTAAGCAAAACTCAGCCCTAACAAGAGATCACTGACAGTTTCAACAGGACCACAACAGATTTATCCTGTGCCAAGCTAGTGGTCAGGCACAAGATTTTACTTTCTGTGAAGGGGCAGATTTGTGTGGCTGCTGACAGTTTCAAGAACTATAATATGAAGACCACCTACAGCACAGGTCTGGTCAGAGCACTCATACAGAAACATGCCCTACCCTCCTCGGAAATCACTTGTTTCTGCTCCAATGGAGAAGCCCTTGCAAGGACGCTGGGAACACCCATCCTTTGCTCTGTCAGTGGCCACATCAGCATCCTGTGCTGAGCCCAAGGCTTTCCTGCAGATTGCAGCTTCCCATTCTGCTTCATCTGAAGCTGCAGCCCCCAGGCAGGTTCCACACACAAGCTCCAGCCCATGCCAGGCAGCAGTACCTGCAGGATCAGCCATCAGAGCACTCACAGCTTCTCCGAGCCCGAAGGCCACATCCAAATTTGTGCGGGAGGAGGCCAGAGCTGCACTGGAGCCAGGCTCTCTGTGCTACAGACAGAATGAGGCTAGGATGACTAATGAGAGAAGCCAGCGCTGCGGAAGGTTTCCAGCCCAGTGCCCTCACAGGTGGTAGCATTTGCACATTTATCAGTGTAATATTGCACACTTACTGTTCCTTAAATTTGCACAAACCTGCACCTCCATGGGCCCGCTGGCCAGTGGACCTTGCTTGGAAAGTTCTTTACAAATGCACGTTACTGCTGCTAACCACACACAAGTTCCTACCGGGAACTTCAAGGGAGAGCTCTGCACTTCAGTACGTTCACTCATTGTATCTAAACATGTTATTTCTCTGAATGATACCAGTGCTCTGTCTCCTGTGTTTTGACAGGTAAGTAGACGAGGGGCACTGTGGCTTTAAGAAGGTCATTTCCACTGTCCTGCCGCTGTAATTAGCCTGCTAAAGAAAGGGCAGAGGCTGGAAATTGGATTGAGCAAACCAGGCTTTAGCCGCAGGATGAAGGCAGAGCCCCAGGATTGTTATGTTAATCACCTGAGCTCAGCAGTCTCTGCCCTTCAAACCAGCACAAACCCAGTACAAACCCAGGACCCCTCGGCAGAGCAAACCCAGCCTGGCTTAGGCTCCAGCTGCCCCAGGACATCTCCCTCCACCTCCTGGGATGCAGGGGCCACCCCTGTGGACAGACCTGGCGGTACCCGGAGGGGATCCTGTGCCTGGCCACAGCCTCAGCCCGTGGTCACACAGCTCCTCTGATCCAGAGCGCCGGGACACAGCTGCCAGTGGGGCGAAGACTAAATGGGGGTCACGGGTGACTCCGTGAGCTGATGGGCCAGGGCTGCTTTACACCAGCTGAGGATCCAGCCCCGGCTGTGCTGAGTCAAAAGCATGTCTGAAAGCACAGATTGCTCACTGCTATTTCACCGATGAAAAATAGCATTAAGAACAATAGGGCAGATTCGTACCCAGCACAATAACGGCTGTAGGCAGCGGGCGGGTTCGGGTGGGTGCAACCCCTCTGCAGAGACAGCACAAGCCCCCCGGGGTCCCTGGGCTGGCAGCCCAATGTCTTCAGCACCAGTGCCACCCCAAGTTAATTCCAAGGGCAAGTCCCAGGGGTACGACCTCTGGCCTGCCCCTGAACTGTCTTCAGGAGTGCAGCCACACTCTGTGCCAGAGCTGTCACCTGCACCAGACACTGGTGTCACCTCATCAAGAGGCGCTGCACAAGCCAGCAGCTTGGCCCAAGGTGCCCTGTGTGCTGTAGGGACATGTTTGTGGCACAGCCAGTGAGAGCTGGCCACGAATCACTCTCAGTCACAGCCAGCTGCCTGCTGCCTCCTGTTTTGTCCTCGCCACCTCTCCCCTCCACGGGATACAAGGCGGGCGTTTACCTCACTGCACTTTACTAGCCTGTATCCCCTGGAAACGTGTCTTTCTGTCTCCTCTCTGCTCAGAAACTTTGGGCTAACAGCCCTCACCACCATCACCACCACCACCACCCACCTTCTTTTTAAGGCAGCGACCCAGGCTGGCCATTGTCTCCTCCTTGCTGCCCCCATTTTCTTAGGGCGAGCTCACGCCTCTCCCCCGCGTCGGGCCAGCTGGGGCTCCGCGTTACCTCCCTTGTTCTTTGGCACATTTTTTCACTGCACCCCATTGCTGCTGGGGAGGGGGAGGGAGAGGAGGAGGATGGGAGGGCAGTGTCTGGCTCCGCATCCAGCACGCCGGATGGCATGGTTTTGGAGAGGCCTGGCTTAGTGAAGTTATTCAAGCCAACGGCAGCCTGGCAACCGGGCAGCCACAATGGGAGCGCAGGAGGAGGAATGTTTCCACATGCCTGATCAATGGGAGCAAGGGAGACAGCAAAGCAAACAGAAGCTGGGAAAGAGACACAAAGAGAAAGCAGCCTTTTCTCTGCTCAGTTCCTTTCATTTGTCACAGCTCTTTGTGCAGCTGATGACAACGGAGGCCCTTCGGAGGCTAGTTTTAGGGAGTTTGGTTTTTCTAATTAAATAAAATGCCGTGTCCTTTTTATTCACTTGTCACCTTCCCGCTCGCCAGAAAACCCCCAAGAGCAGCCCCATCAGCACTTGATCCTCCTGCTCCATGTACCTCCCAGGAGCCCCAAGCACCTCTTTCTCCTTGGGAAGGTAGAAAGGCACAAGCACCCCCTCAAAGCAGCTCCGTGCTGGACACGCTGCCCTTCCCGAGCGCCGGCAGGGCCCAGCTCGGGGGCTGCAGCACAAGCCACCCGCGGCCCCCCGGCTGCTCATTATGGGAATAAAGAGCCCAGCGAAGAACAACTTCTCTGGAGGTGGCGTGGTCCCGCAGCAGCTGCTGACCAGACTAATGGGCAACTTTCTATGGGAACGAGGCAGCGTTCAAAACAGGGTTAGAGGAGAGTTGCCTTGGAAACTTGGACCATTTCTGCCGAGGGGCTACGATTTCCCTCGAAAGGTCCCAGACAGGATTTACCTGGGAGCCGACTGTGGGACAGAAACTCCTGCAATCTGCAAAGCAGCTGGGGGATGGAGGCGAAGGGGGGGGTTTCAGGACAGAGGCACCAGCGTGCTGGTGCTGGGTTGCATGGTGACAAACAACTCCAAATCCAGCCCTGTTGCATAAGCAGTGGTGGGAGCCCAAAGTTGTTTCCTCTAATTACTATGCAAGAGTTCACAGCGACAGGCCTCCTCTTGTGCAGGAGTTTACTGGAAAGGTCCTCCCTGGCTCGAAGACAACACCAAGCAAAGCAACAGGAGAGTTTGGGGGTAAGCTTTCATGCAGAGGCCAGAGCAGAGGTTATTCTATCTCTTTTTAAAAAAAATAAGTCTGTCTGGATGTATGAAGCCCTAAAAAACAGAGAAACCTTCGGGCTGCTGAGGAACAGGAGGCAGGACACCACACGTCCACCAAAACACAGGCTTCCCCTCGTATGAACAACTCCATCACCAAGCAGCCAGGGCTGCAAAAGCTCAGCTCCAGCCCCCTTGAGCATCATGAGTGCAAGAAAAGGACTAGTGATCCTGTACGTGCTTTAGGAGGAGGGAACTTCTGTTTTGAACATGGCACTGTTTGGGATCTCACCAGGTTAGGGTCAGGATGCAATCAAACCAGGCAAAGGAGCTCCAGCAACAAAAATCAGTGAATGGCAGCATAAGCTCAAGGAAATAGAATGAAACTCAGTCCTAATCATGGATGTAACCTTGGGTCAACAGCACAGGAAAATTCCTGCCCACTTCCAACAGCCAAAGACATAAATAGCTAAATATAGGCTTCTCAGTCTTCATGGGCAGAGGTTCCAGGCTCCCCAGGTGGACAGCAAGTTCTTCTGACACCACCTCTTTCTACTTCCAGGACTTACATTGAGATAAGGGATAAACCTCGTGGGTTCTCAGTAGTCCTGTGTCTCAGTCAATCAGTGGGGCTAATATTGCACCAGACATTTTGGCAGTCAGGCTCTGAAGTGACCGGGGTGCGCAGTTCTACCAGCTTCTGATGTCCCTCCACCTGAATTGCACATCACACTCTGCATTCTCCCTCCTCCTTTGGGGGTTCAGCCACATCTGCGTTAGCAGGTCAGGCTAAAAGAAGAACCCACAAGCCCTTTTTCACAAAAGCTGAATTCCAGCAGTGTTGGGGTTTCCTCTGCCTCACTCTGGAGGCATCAGGGGGGTGACACACTGCCTCAGTTTCACTGTTTTCCTCACCTTCCCATAGTGTCACCTGACATTTTGCTGGATAATAATGTTTGTGAGGTGTTCATTTAACAATGTAATTGCTTCTAAATAATAATAATTACAATTACTAAAAAAGAAGATTCTACCCTACCCCTTAACACCAAGTTGTTTGTTGCCATATAATCAGCAAACTTGCTTTTGGGAAGCATCCCAATTTCCATATCAAGTATATCACTGCCATCCCAGTCCTGCCTGGCTCCTCCACTGCCCCCAGACATGTGCTAAGTGCCAGCCTGCAGCTGAATGAAGATCAGGAGCCTCCCCTCCCCAACTTCAGAGAGAAAAAAACCTCACTACACAGACATTACCCACTCCTTCAAACTTATTCCAGAGTTCCTTGAGCCTTCTTGTAAGGAAGGAGAAATCCACCTTCACTCCTGCTCAAAGGATTGCTTTCATTAAGGCCTCTATAGATTTGCAATGACAAGTATTTGACCTGCTTCAAAAATATTCATGAGACTTTCACTAAGGGCAGACAAGTAAAATCCTCAGCTCACGTTCTCCCGAGGTCTCGGGGTGCTGATGGCAACATACATCCTAATTACAGTATAGACCATATTGAGAATGAGACCTTGTCAGCTCTGGTGACGCCTTCTTTGAGTCAAAGAATCTGGAAGTGATTGTGATTATTTCTCAGTAGATCAGAAAAAAGTCTAACCACGTGCAAATATCTTTAAGTAATTGCCCTTTTCCCTGGCCTCAGTAAGAAGCTTCCAAGACAGGCCACAGGGAACATTTGAACTGCACAAGGAAATTTAGATGCTCCCATAGCTTGGGTTGTGCAGAACAGCAAAATGTGCTGCTCCCGTGCAGCAAAAAAATACAATTCTCAGGTATGAAGACTGCCAAGGCATTCCATTATGGTATTCACTAAGCTCTGAAACAAAAAGATCACTCTTCTTTACAGACAGTGCACAGTGTAACATGCATGGGACAAAACAAGTAGGAAAAGCAGCATTCACTCCCCACAGAATTCCAACCAGTCACTGCAGACTTCCAGAAATGTTGCAGAGCTGTGCAAAACGCAACGCAAGTGGTTCCTTGTGGGGAAGAAAAGCAAAGTGTGTTCCTTCCTAACACAATCACTGCAAGGCAGAGCAGTTCTCACATAGCTGGTGCTGCCCTTTCACTCTTGCACCTGCTGTGAAGACACCATCCCGGGAAGTACCAGCACTCTACAGCTCCCTGCTCCGCCTCTCTCAACAAGATCCTTCTGTGCTGCCTATGGATTCATCCCAAGATAACATTCTTTGGTAGAAGGACAACCTGCTGATGGACACATGCAATTAGTAGCCTGCTGACAAGTGCCCTTTCAGCCTGTCTGTGGCCCCTTTTACTCAGGTAAAGCTGGCACAGCGATCCAGCCACTCATCCTTTGTTACAGCTCTATAAAGTGGAAGAAATAATTCAAAAAGTCTTAAAGGGAACCTCGGGGTGGACAGAGAAAACGTGATAGGTATTTCATAACTGAGGGAGAGGCGGCATTTTATCACTGTTGAAACGGCTCTCAATACTGAATCAATAACTGCTTGAGCTTTTTATGATTCTCCTTAGCACAGGTAATACCACAACAAGGCGAAGAGCTGCCACCTGCAAACACATAAACAAGTAAATCTCAGAGGGGAGAAGAGGTGGGGCGGAAAGAGAGCTTTCTTTTTTCATGAAATACTGGGTTAATCCCAACTGAAAGGGGAATACTTCCTCTAACAGCCTCCCTTTCAGTCTTGTGACAATGTGACCCCGATGCAGACAGTGCACAGGTGATGCAGAGAGCACACAAAAGGCAACTGGGATGGTGGTACTGCCCCCACAGCCTGCTGGTGTCCTGCAGATTACAGAGCACACACCATACCCATGACCAGATCTCCCAGCAGCCTAATTACACAACCCTGCCACAGGGGTCAGCCCCCAGGAAAGGAAAGTCCTTCAGGCATATCACATCAGAGCTCCTTGAGATCACTCCCACTTACTCACATCAATCCCACTGGCACACAGGCACCACAGCCTTGCACAGTTGTTTTCTGAACAAAACTGGAAGCAGAGTGATCCCAACACATTTTGGTATGGCGCAAGCAAAACAACTTCACGTGGTTACAGGACAGACTGCAAATGGTTGTTATAATGCCCTCTTCCGCCCACAGCCCTGATGAAAATCAGAGAAACCCATCCCTTTGGGTACAGTCTGTTCTTGGCCACAGCACATGTGGGTGCCAGAGACAAAGCACAGGGCAGATCCAACTCTGTTTACTTCGCCACTTGAGACCCTGACCTTGTCCATCCACTTGGCAGAGGATGTATGTGGTGTTCAGAAGTTGCTCCCACCAGTGTTTAGGTTTTTCCCCTTCCTCATGGATACGTTACACAAAACACAGCCCAAGGTTACCGCAGGTACATAGTTGTGAAAACCAGACATCCTTTCTTTAAAAACCCAGCAGTCTCCCCTTGGCCGGCCACAGCCTGCTCAGACATTCCTCCAAACCCAAGGAAAGTGGCTTTTAACCTGCTCCCATTTACAGAAAAACCTTTACAGGTTTTTCACTAGAAATACGGACCTATACATAGTGACCTTCAGCCTGCTGAAAATACATCACAATTCTGTTGTTAAGCACATAGTAAGAATCCTTACAACCAGAGAAGGTGTTAAGCTGGGTCAACCAGGATAACAAGAAAAAATTACAATTCATTCTTTACCTAGGGAAGGAATGTTCCTTTGCTCCAGTGAAAAACTGTTTATTGCAGAGAGCTCAGGCAGGCTGACTTGTGCAGCCCATCCCTCATTTTGCAGTGATCAGCCAGGCTGTGCAGTGCAAGGGAAAAATCTCTTCTGGCTTGCTGTCTGACTTAGCGTGGGGGACCAAAGAGGAGACATGTGAGTGCTACCCATAACCACCACTAGAATTAAAAAGCCATTTGTACAAAGCCATCACTAACCTCCTGTATAGCCTGCCAAGGTCTATGACCAGGCACAGAAGTGCCCTCCTAATAGCTCTGCTCTCTCAGAATAGCTCACCCTCTCAGAAAGGCTGTGACAGCTGATCTCCCTTACACCACTTAGCACCTGATGAGCAGCAACTGGGAAGGGGATGCTTACAGGTGGCCACCGTGATGTGCATCTCAATACTGGGGGCCTGCCAGAGGCAGAGTCCTGCACAGATCTGGGGAAAGTGGATTTCATTACCCCAGAATTGTGTCAGTGCAGCAGGTCAGCCCTCTGCTGCAAAGTCACTCTGTCCTGCTCACTACAGAAAGTCGGCTCGAACTCCAGGAGCAGCAAAAGTTACCCTCTCATTTCCTCTGTCATCTGTGTTGTCTTAGCATTAAAAGCCATATGAATCCACAGAGATAAATCCACGCACCTCTGCAATTCCAGAAGTGTTTGCATCCTTCTATCATACTAAAACTGCCACGCTAATGGTGCCCAGCAGCAATTCCCCATCCTGCCTCTTGGCCATGTCAGAATAGCTCTTAGTGATTTTCTGTCATGCTAGAAGAGTTTGTCAGCTTGTCTCACGCCTTGTCTCACCAGTTCTGGTGATACTGGAGTATCCAAAAGGCATCCCACAACAGCCCTTCACAAAAACAACCACAGGGCTGAGTACCGAAACTGGCCACTGTGTCTGCCAACAGCTCTGAGGAGCTAATTTGAACCAGGCCGAGCTGCATGGACTCAATAATTAAGAAAGAATGTACATGAAGCCAGTATATTAAGGGGTGAGAATGCATTTCATGTCTAGAGAATTAAACCATTGTAATCAGAGGAGAAAAAAAAAAAATCTGAAGTAAAATCCTTGCACAGACCTTGACTATTCCCTCAGCAGGACAAACCTGATGACTAGTTGTTGTTTACAACGATAAGGTCAGAGGAAAGGCCATTTCCTCTCAACAATTGTCAGAAAGGATTAAAACCTGCATTCAGGCTCTCTTTGAACTAGCAGGTACTCCATTCCCCGATGGTATCAGGATCCATTCAGCGAGGTCTCCGGCAGCCTCCGGGGCATGTCTCCATAATGCCCCCATTGTGGGAGCAAGCACAGCACCACTTCCTGCGCTCACTGCAGCTTTATGAAGCTTCACCCTTGTGGTCCCATACCCAGGGCAGGAAGCAATCCTGCAATCACTGCTTAATTAGTCATTTCCCAAGTCTGCCTCAGATGAGAGCTGCTGCTGCTTGTCAGCTTCTGGAGAGGGAGGCTGGGAATCAGAAACATCACTGCCAGACTGGGCAAGAGAAGTTGCTTGCAGGGTTTGAGGTGCAGACACTGAGCTCAACGGGCCACATTCTCCATTTCCACTTTCTTTTTTTTTTCCTAAGTGGAAGGATTTGAGCGGATCAAGGGGCCATTGCACCTTCTGCAAGTCAAGACAAAAGCTGATTTATAACACAAGTGGCTTTATTTTTGTTGATCTGTTGTTATGGGCTGGGCTTTGGTTGGCTATGGTTTTGTTTTGGGTTTTGGTTTTGGTGTGGTTTTGGTTTTGGTTTTGGTGTGGTTTTGGTTTCGGTTTTTTTTTTCCTTGAGAAATAGCATCTTTGATACAAAGCACATCCTTCAAGAGAGGTCTGTTCCAGGAATTCCAGTTGCATACTTTCCTTTGTGGAAGTCAGTACTGAGCCTGAGAGGCTGGATCCATGCAGCTACAGCTTTTCCAAGTGAGCTCATTGGAAAAGGTACCTCTTACCACACAGTCACCAATTTGAAAAGAATGAGAGTTACATAGTATTAAAATACTTGCCTAGATAATGAGTGTTTGTGTGTGGAGGAATGCTAAAGGAAAAAATATGTTTGTTTGGAAGCCCAACTGTTTTGAAAAAACATGATGATTTTTCTGTTTAACGAAATAAATTTGATATTTCAACAATACCCAAAAGACTTGTTTTGGCATTTTCAGTGTAATTGCCATTATTGAGAAAAGCTTTTCAAAATAGAAAAAAATATATACAATTACTTAAGAAGTTAGATGAAGCTATATAAAATAACTTTTTTCACTTTAAAGACACTGAAATCAGATCTCTGATCAAAAAAAACAATGTTCTCAGAGTTTCTTTTGTAAGAAAGTTTGATTTAAAATCAAATGCATTCTGGAATGGAAAAGGTTTTGAAAGCTCAACATTTACAAGTAAAATGAGAACTTCACTCTTTCTCTATTCCCAGTTTCCTTTGCTGTAATGAAATAATTAGAAAAGTGGTGTATGTGATAATTTCCTTGTGACAGTGGGACAGCCCTGCTTTTGATAAGTGTGTGTGAAGCAGGGAAAAAAAACAGAAGAAAACCCCTAACAGATCAGTGATCCCAATGAGAAATTTACATAAATTTCAAGAAACTGGAATCCACAGGAGACTGATATGAGAAAAACTGACTCCAGTGTAGAGTAGAACTGGTGAGGGAGTTATAACATTAATTATTAGATATCATATGAGAAGTTCCTGCTCTCTCCCCAGATATAGTGTGTAACTTCTTATAACCTTGTTCAAATCACATCTGGTAACAGGCTGGATCAGTCTCTGTACAGGGTTAATGCACACAGCTTCCAGCAGCTCAGAGTGCAGGCAGAAAAAATATGGATTTTCCACAAAAACTGTGCAAGTATGTCCTCAGAAGGGTTCCCCCCCCTTCTCTTTTTCCCTGTAAGGCCATACTAACCCTGGCAACAGCCAAATCCAGAAGACATGGGGGTGAGATAATGTCACATGAGCATCCTTTCTCCTCAGCCACTCAAGGAGATGAGTGGCATCTTCCCCATGCTCCCTTTGCTCTTCTGTTACGTGATCTTCCTCTTGAGCTGAGGTTTCTTGCAAAGTGTCAAAACACAATAAGAAAAATTATTGTTAAGACTGACACTGATGAGAGAAGGATGCAGAAGAGAGCTGTGAAGAGCTCAGGAACACCTGTGAGTTTATCAGCTCCATCCCTCACCTGGGGGAACAAAGGCCCAGCATCCAGCATTTCCATAGCACCAATATCCATCAATAAATTGCTCTCCTAAGAAAAGAACAGATGTGACAAAGATTGTTCCAGGGTCTGTAGCAGACCACAGCCAAAGCAGAAGAGTCTAAATGTGCTGGGCTGGGATGGCAAGGGAAGTCACAACTGGGTTCCATCTAGGAGGAATTATTCTTACACTCAATTCATCAATTTACGGGCAAGTGATTCCACAGGCAACGTTGACTTGATTAAACAGAGCCATAATGACAGTGAGTGTGGGGAAGCATCCAGCCAAGTATGCAAACCAGCCTTCTCAGCCCGGAATAAAAGCTTTCTAACCAATAATTTCATGCTTTTATCTATACGATCATTAATACAGATACCAAACAATGCCAGCTCGACGTGGTGTCAAAGGCTCTGACAACCTCTAATTGATAATAAATAATTCAATTTCTGTCCCAATCCAAAACTGCTGAATCTTGGGACATGTTCCAAATAAATGATTAAAAAGAACTTTGAATGTAATTATATCTAACACAATTGGGGATATTGCCCAGATGAAATTTACAGCAACTATTCAGAGTACAAAATTTCAATGACACTGGCAACTCCTTATGCCTACTAGAGAATGAAATGTGTTTTACCCAGGCAGTGGCACAGAGTGCATTTTTACCAACAGCTGTATGCCAGCTGTTGGCCCAGGCCAACCATCCTTCCCACAGAGGTGAAGTCTTTCCCAAAAACTCTCAAGAAAATTTGGGAACAGGATTTTGCCACAGTCAAATCCCCATTGTTCTGTACATGCAGAACTGGATCCTCTTTCTAATACAACTGATTTTCCCCTCCCTCAAAACTGCTTACATTACAATTAACGAAAGTTTCTTAAGAAATTAACACTCCTTGTTTCTGGAAGGAAACCAGGGCAAAGTGTTTCAGCAAGGAAAGTGACCTAACAGCACAATCCTGAAGGGATGAACGCAGCAGCTCAGAGGCACACCAGTTGTTCCCAGTAATTCCCAAAGTCCAAAGCCAGAAGGATCTCTGAACACTTACTAGTGAAAACACAGGATACGTATTTACAGAAACATCCTTATACAAGATTTGACTCCTATTTTTCTCTCTCTTGTGTAAATCCTTGCTGAAATCTTACTTTCTGAATCTGTAAATGAGGGATGATGACATTAACTGTGATTTATTTGGACGCAAATTGTTTTGAATGCAAATGTTTAATTTTCTTAGGGGAATGGTGTATTGCACTGACCTGAGGAAGTGATGGCTTTTAAGAACCTCGTAGATCTGCAGCAGTTATTTTACTGAGCTCGTATGGAAATTGTAGAAATGCACTTCCCCTGTAAAATCTGTCCCATTTCTTTATTCCCAGTTCCTTCTTGAAAACTCAACATCAGCATCACTGGAATCCCCAGGCTCAGGAGGCAGTGACAGTAACCAGTGTGAAGATGTGCCAAGAGATCTGTGTTCCTTCTCTCTAACTCTGATGACTCCCTGGGCCTACTTAGGCTTATTTCTCAGTCTTTAACATACAACTTGCTATTTATGAAGACACAAAGCAACAGAAAAACCCAACAGCTCTTCACTGTTCACAACACAATGTTCTGGACACTCATCTGTGTTTACCTGGCAGAGTGGTCAGAGGCAGCAGCCAGCCCGAAGCAAAGAGATCACCTGCAATGTCTGCAGGATCATGAGAACATCTGAGAAAATAAAAAAAGTCCCTAATTTGACTTAATTGCCATGATCAGGTGAGCCAGGCTTTTTTCTTCAAGAAAAATTCCCTTACAGGTGAGAAACCAAGTGATTCTTTATTGTACATCTTTTTATATCAGATACATTCTCTGAAGTATCTACTACTGATCCCTGTAATAAAGAAAATGTTATATAAACCCATGCTCCAATCTAGTGGTGACAGGCTAGTAAGAATAATGAAACTTTGCTGCCTTCCTTTAAAAAGGAAGAAAACTTATAAACTACTGTTAAAACCTAATATTTGAAATGACTGGATTTTCTTTCACAGCAATATTCAACATAAATTATAAGTTAAGTTACATAAAGTAAGTTATATAAAAGTGTGTGTGTGTAAGTACATATAAAAAGGAGAGCAACTAAGAGAAGATTTAAATATCAGAAAATACAAGGATGCTTTCCTTATGCAATCTCAATTGCACACACAAACTAGCCAAAGATCTCATACATCTTCATAGCCTTGGTGATATTGATGTTATTTTCCAGGATAATGGAACAGTGGAACCCAGGCACAAAATACTGTAATGTCAGAAATCACTCTGGAAGTTGCTGAGAGAACTGGATTGAGCTCTGTGACATTTTCACACCAGGTCACAGGTACAAAGTGTCTGTTCACAGAGTAACTTAATCATTAATACTTTGTGGTGAGGCCATATATCTATAGGAAATGTGTTCCAAACACTTTGTTATGAAAAGTTTATTAAACATGAGTTTGCAGCAGAGAGAAGCAGAAATGCAGATGTATCAAAAAGATGTCATCACCTCTTTGAAATGCTTTTGTCTTATCTGCTGTAAACATCCATATCTACTCCATTTGCAGTGGTACAAAGATGGGAACAGGCTAAGCTTGTAGCAGCAGCCATATTCCAAGGGCTCTTAGCCTTCCTGAGCAGACACAGTGTTAGTGCTGCTGAGGTGAACTCAGTTTAATAGGTTGCTACTTACAGGCTTAGACTGATTTACAGGTGTTTGCCCTGAAATATGACCATCCGTGTCATCACTGCTAATCCTCTCCCATCTCTGCAATACTCCCACTTCAACAGACAGCTATTTTCAGAGGAGAAAACCCACATATATACCAAAAACCAAGAGTGCTCTCTAAATCTCCTCCCACAGGAAGGGCAGCCTGACTATCACACACCCCACAAGTTGTCTGGAACAGCACAACACGAAGCCCTCAGTTGCCTCTGTCACGGGGGGTGTCAGCCCCCTGCATGTGACAGTAATAACAGGGATGTCACAGGCAGAGCACACACAGACCTCGCATCCTCCTCCCTGGCAGCCCAGCAGAAAACCTCCTGTTGGCAATGCAAAGCCTGGGAAGCACAGCTGCCTGCTCCCACTGTGTCCAGGAGAGCAGCATTTCCATCTTTCTCTGCTGAAGACTTTTCTTCTGCTTGCTCTCCCAGGCTTCTGACCCCTTGTCTGCAATGGACTTTCTTTCCAGCTTGCAGCCCAGTTTTGGATCCTGACCCACTGCTGGAGACCCAGGCTGACAGATCCAATGGCCAGAGCACTGTGACACCTTGGACCTGCTGAATCAGTTCCTATTCCCTGCACACACTGCTCCAGCACCGTGGTAATGATTTGCAGACATACATGAGAACAAGGTTCATAGTCTAAATATACCAAACAAAAAATTATCTTGGGATTGAATGTAAATTTACAAAAGTAGATAACCTTTTTCCCTTAAGTAATACATCACACAGGTACTGACTGTGTTGCATTCATCTGTCTCTAAGCTAAGCTTACAGACTGCTGGGTATGGTTTCTAGAAATCCACCACTCACAGCAAAATGCAGCTTCTAGGAGCTCAAGGTCATGCCAAGTCTCACATACTGAGCATAAGATCTGGTATCCTCGCTGCTGTTCTTTGCTCCATACACACAGAACCTGTATTTTAGCTATTTTGAAGCACAGTAACCCTCCCTGTCACTTCAGGATTTTTAGATGGCAGATATGTTGGTTTGGCAGGTCACGGTGAGCTTCACAGCTTTGCAGGGCAACTGAGGTACAAAGTGCCTCATCCATGATCCACCATCAGGAGAACTGGTGGCAGAAGGAAAGGCCTGGTGTTGGGAACACTTGCCCATCATGTGGCCCAACACATCTGCCTAGTGGGAGACACACAAACCTATCACAGAGCCTAAACAATGACTCTGAGATCAGGATCTCAGTCAACTCACTGTATTCCACAGCTTAGAGAATCAGCTCTCCCACTCTTTACCCTAAGAAGTCCAGAAAGCCCCTAGAAATTTTCACAGACTTTCCAAGCAGCCAAGCAGAAACCAAACATTAAGCCAAATCACACAAGTCAGAGACAGAGACAAAACCAGATGACAGTGCACAGTGAATGCGAGTTTCACATCCAATCTAGCAGAGAAAATTCACCTCTGATGCTGTAAAAGAGTCACATTGGAGCTCACAGCACTGCAGGAGCAATCCTGCCCAGATTCCCCTCTTCTTTTCAGTGCTACAGAACAAATACCTCCAGTAGAAGTTGATGGTGCCTTTAAGTGCTGACAGTGCAGGGATCCCACTCCCTGCAGCACTGAGTACAAGGGACCCCTCACGTGCTTCACGTTTCATCTCCATCCCTCCTATTCTTGGCCTTAAAAGTATGGCAGCATTTTGAGGTACCTGAGTGTGTGCCAACAGACTGACGCTGCCCTTCATTTTCTGTGGATGCTACCACCCTCCAAAAGTCTTCCTTGGGATAGACAGCTGCATGTGTGTATTTCTACCCTGTTCAGTTTTCCCAGTGGCTTCCTCCCTCTATTCTCTTTCCATCCCCTCCCAGCTTTTTCCAATATATCCTGCTTCTGTTGTTCCTCTGCTGTGTGAGCAGTTCTCTGTCTATTCTTCCTTTTTTTTTTTTTCTTTGCTTTAGCTCTGCACAGCAGCTACTTGCTAGTTACTCAGAATCCCAATAATTTAGGTCAAAAAGCCCAGTGAATCTGATGTGGTTTGTTTCACATAAAAAGAGTGAAATTGAAAACCACCTTATTCTTCTCAGCTGAAATGCTGCATCCCTATTAATTCAGGTGTATAAATAACACTCTCTAATACTGCATCAAGGGCTCTGCTGTGTGATTAAACCTGCCTCCCTGACCTGTAATTAGAAACTTTGCCTCTGAAAGGCAGTTTGCAGAGAGAAAAAGAGAAAGAAAGAAAGAGAGAAGGAATCAGCTCTCAGACCCAACAATTTTGTTCTTAATAAATTATTCAGAGTTTTTGAAAGTTGAGATGGATTTCCATCTGCTAGCATTAAAAGACCCAAAGGGAAGAAGAACTGAAGGATTCTCACAAGCAGAACACAACAGTACAGAGCGTGGGGCTGGAAACCAAAAGTCAGCTGAGAAGTTCACCGTGTCCTGTGCCTGTCCCTGCCCTGTTCACTGCTCCCTGTGCACACCTGGACTTCCAGCAGGTCTCAGGGCAGTGCAGACCCTCCACCCGAGTCCCACCGAGCTAGAGAGTCATGTGTTTGGGATATAACACTAGAAGAACACCCCCAAGTTCCATGAATGTTTTACAAATGCCAGCAGAATCAGATAATGAACACGCAAAATTAGTGATGGTCATGAGTACAGAAACAATACAGGGATGAGGCTGCATGGTCCCACACCAGGACCATATAACCTTTCCAAGACATGTAATTTAAAGATGAATTATAAATGATTAAACTGATTTTTCGCTCCAGGGGCAGTCAGACAGTACAGACCATTGTACTATTAGTGATGATAAGTCACTGTTAGTTACAACTTGATGTTATAAGTTAGTTGCCTTGGAGTTGCAACTAACAGTGACTTATCATCACTAATAGTACAATGGTCTGTACTATTAGTGTACACTTACTTAGTGTACTTAGTGTACTATTAACACACACTATCAAGTGTGATGTTATAAGGTGAACTTCTCACTTGGAAGTGTGGAGATAGTAAACAGGTTTTTTACCTCCTGGAGTCATAGTAAGAAAAAATACTATTCCTTCCACCAAACGTAGATTAATTTTAACAAAAAAAAAATACAACACAGAAATAAAATATTCTAACTTTTGCAGTGGATGTCAGTTATCTTTTCTCTTTCTATAAACTGGGGATAGAAGAGGCTTTAGAGTACCAGATAACATAGGTGATGAACCAGCCCCGGGATGAGAAGTCTCTGGCCTTGAGTATTTGGCAGCTGTTTCCAGAGCTCTGCTTGACTTCAGATCAGAGAGATTTTGCAATGAATTCCTCCTCTGGTTACACCTATAATCTTTGTGTTGAGGGTGTGACTGACATCATAGTTTCAGTCTTTTATGTTTTCAGGCTCAAGTTTGCAAGGCCTCACACCAGGGGAATCGAGAGTCCGATAATTTTCTACATAACTGTCTTTGTCTAGGAACTTCACGAGGTTGATCCAGGGTTTCAGGAAAGCCTTGTGAACTGAGACACCAGGCTTAAGGAGACTTACACGAGAGAGGAGAAACCTAACTTTTACACATCAAGGACCCTTTGGTCAAAACACCAGACCTCACTGAATTCTCCAGTGCTTCGTATCTTCTACTGTGTTTTTTAAAAGGCACAATTTTAACATAAAGAACAGGTTGAATCTACTAAAATATTAAACTGTCACCAGTGGAAATGCCTTCATTCCAGTCTGCCTAAATTCATAAACGTATGAGGTACAGAGCCACTGAGGACCACAACCCTGATACGAGGGTGTGGATCCATGAAACAGAAGAGTCCTTCAAATTCAATAACAACAACTTTAAGTAATCTTTTGTGTTTGCAATGTGGTCGAGTCCAAGTTTATCACAGAGCTGCCAGAACATAAATCTGATACAAACTACTTTGGATTAGATAGCACAGCAGAAAGAGCTTTACTGGGATATTGTGACAACTTTCATGAACTTTTTAAAGAAACAGAACGTGGAAATACCAGCAGTGCTGTTAAGTTATTGCCTTGTGGTCTTGAACACTCAGGACTAAGAAGGGAAGAAGAAAAAAGTTAACAAATTCAGAAAACAGAGCAGTACTTGAACCTTGTATTAAGCTGTGCTTGTTTTTCAACTGGACTTCTAAGTCAGTTGTAGTTAAAACTGAATCCTGTGAATTGAGAGTGCTGTACCTTCCTTAAATGCAACCATGGGCTCTCCTCCCCCTGTTTTAACAAATCCTCAGTGGCAATTGTGTCACTTCACTACGCCTGCCTTTGAGGGTCTCTCTCATCTTTCAACATTGGTATGCAGGTACATAAGCAAAAAGAGATAAAAAGAACTAGGAATACATCAACTTCCAGGGACTACCTGCCTCTGCATGGTACCTTCACCCACAGGGAGTGCCTGGTAGTCCCTGAGATGTCTCCCCTCTGCACCAGCACAGGGAGGAGCAGCGTGTTCAGGGTGAGTACCTGTGTGCCTCTGCTTGGAGCTCTGTCCAGCCCTGGGCTCCAGTTGCCTGCTCGACTTACTAACCAGTTTCTCTGGTTTTCAGCAAGTCATATATGGCCAGAATCAGCCCACATGGCTTGAAACCACCTTTCCAATCTACTGCCATGGCCCCTCCTTGCTGTTAGCAGCCATCAGAGCTGCTCAGAGTGAGGTGGTTGCCCATCCTTTACTTCTTATTTCATGTGGCCAATTCACCATCTAGAGCAGTTCCTTTGAAGATTTTGCTCTCTCTCGTGCAGGGATTTATTCCATAAGTCTCACTTCCTCCCCCCTGCACAAATGCCTCATATGTCACCTTTCCAGGCCTCTCAGCTCCCCCTCCAATGCCTGGGGCATGTGTGTGCCCCCAAGCAGGTTGTGTATGTGTTGCTGTGATCCCAGCATTTTCCTCTTCAGGAATCCCTTATTCTCTCCTACAATAGAATTTTAATGCCCCATCTACCTCCATTCCCTGAATAAATGGATTCTCTAAATATCACTATCAGTGTCCCTGTGCACACTTACAATACTGTTCTAGCAGGGTGACCTCAGCTCCCTCACGTCGAGGTTTCTGCGTGTTCCTCATCCTTTTTCCTTCTGACTTTGGATCTCCGTTCTCCTCCAGTTCTGCAAAGGTTGCATACAAGCCCTGTATTTATCTGGTGACAGATCTTTGAGTGTGCTCACATGATAACTTTTCTAGAATGACAGACAGAGATGAGATAAAGGTATTGGTATGCAAGAGCTATCTCTCAGTTGCTTCATCTACAAATGCAGCGGTATCTGCTTCCCAATTTTCCGTTTTTGATTTCCTAGTATTTTTAACAATTAGTGGTGTTCTCTCTCACATGAATAATAGGAAGTGTCCGAAATTTTTGCAGTTGATCAGATGGAGCATTTAGAAGCTGTCCTGTTCCATGAAGTGAGACACAAATGATGTCCAGATGAGCACACAGCCTCACAAGTTTAGCCTAAGACATTATGAAAACCAAAGGGAAACATTCATCATTCCAACCTTGAGCTGAATGAACCATAGTGGGATAACCTCCAGCTGATCTTGGGAAAAACAGGGCTTATGTGAGGTTTTCTTGGTGACATCCCAAGTGATTTCTAGATCCCTGAATAAAAGAAAAGATGGATCTGATGGTTTGCATGATTCCCAACCTCCAGACTGAAATACAGTACTTCATTGAAAAAAAAAGGAGGAGGAATTGTTCTGCATCTATTACACAACTTCCCTGTTCCTCAGTACAAATATTTTTCTAGCCCTCAGAATGCAGAGAGGGTTCTGAAAATCGAGCTGGGTTTCTGTGGATCAACAGAGGTGCCATTCCTACATCACAGCTTTGCAGATATGATTAAAGCCTGAAGCACAATGCTGTGCTCCATGGGACACATCTGACCCACACGCTGCCTTTTCAACTCTCCTTCTTCTAAATCATGTACATTATGAGTGAATAGGAAGGAAATGTGTAAACAAGAACAGAAAAGGTCGCTGCAAGTTCATTAATTCTGATCACTTAATAAGCTGTAAATTGAAGTGCATGAATTCCATTCTCTTGAACACCAGGATAAATTTGAAGAATCTCTATTGACTTAATTTACGCTGATATGCATTAGAATAGTTTCTGGCACAGTAAGAATCAAAATAATTATTACAGCCACATTCAGGACCAGAAGGCACCTAGTTCCCACTTAGTAACTAAATGAGGGCCAGACTTACAAAAGTAAAGAATTCATCAATTAAAAAAAATTAATCTTCATTATTTTTTAAAGGTGGTGCAAAGGTATGGCCATGGAGCCTGTGAAGTTTAGGGCTGCAGGACTGGCCTGAAGAAGCAGGGTGACACTTTGCACCTACTTGATGAAAACACTGTGCTGTGCAAAAGAGTGACTACTGTCCTCTGTATCTGCTTCTCACAGAGGACAAAGATGAACTGCATACACGGAGGCAGAGCTGCTTGAATAACTTTGCCAGGCCCATATTCAGAGTGGTGGTGACACATTTCAGAGCTCTTTGCTTGCAGGTCCCCTCAGAGGTCATGAGGACTCCAGGAAGATATCTTCCTATGCAAAGACAAACATTCTTTTGGAATTCTTTACTCAGTGGTTTGGATGCTGTCCATAAAATCTTACACTAGCTTTCTTGGAAGATAAAACAATTGGCCACTGCCAGGGACCAAAAGGTACCTCAAACATCTTCACAAATACCTTAAGTTTCTGAAATAAAGACAAAGGCATTGCAGTGGGAGAAACAACCTGAGAAGTCTAAAAAAAAAATTAAAATAAATCACTGAGGCTGCTCGGTTGCAATGCCACGAAGTTTCCTCTGTCTTCTGCTGCTGCTGGTTTGTCTGCAAGGAAGCCCCAAGAAGGCAGATCTAAAGCGATGCCCTTGAAACATGCGGCTGGGACCGTCTGGGAATGATCCACGACGTGTCTGGCGAGCTCCTCCTGCCGGCTGCTCTCCCGGAGGCCGGGCTCGTGCCGACAGACCCGGATTTCGGTTTGGCTTTTCGGGAAGCTGAAGGGAGGCAAAGCTAATGCCACATCTTCCTTACGGTCATAGCAGTAATGCCTCTCATATCTCTGCTCATGCCCTCTCAGACAGACGGAGGTGCTGCGGTCCGTGCCAGGAGCTGGGCAGAGCAGCAGCTGTGGAGGAGCCTGGGGAGCCCGAGGAGCAAAGGGGAGCAGGGCTGGCAGCGAGGACAGCAGGGACAGGACCTCGGTGTAAACGGGCACAGGGGCACAGTGACCAGGCAAGAACAGCAGAGAACTCTGGTGAGAGTGATCACATTTAGCCAAGAGCTCAGTGAGCCCAGGTCTGAGGCCAAGCCAGGAAGTCAAGTCAGGATCAGCAAGGTGCACAGCCAGGCACAGATACCCCTGCAGCCTATCCCAGATGAGGACCGAGGACAAGGGCAGCTCTGTGCCATGGCTCAGAGGCCTCAGAAGGCTTCTCCCAGCAATTTGGCACACACCTCTGATCCCAGATTACACTCCACCATATCATGACAGACCTTGAGCACAGGCAGCCAAACCTGTAGGACGGGGAAAAGAGGTTGTGAAGTCAGCTGGTGCACCCAGGGCCCTGTCAACACACTGCCCAGCACAGCCAGTGGAGAGCATAAAAATTATTGGAAGTGCTGACAAAAGAACCTGGGTACAAATATGCCACACAGGTTGAAAGTGTGAAATAATGGCAATCTGTACTTCAGCTGATTCAGGGGCTGGTCAGGAATGACCTTTGCAGGGCACTATATGTGTGCTTTTGTTTTGCCAGTCTGTTGGGAAACCCTCCTTCCCAAGCCAGAGTAAACATAAAACTGTCATTGGGATGTAGTGACAAAGCCCCTCCAAATTTTTCACATATATTTTAAATCAGAAAAAACCCAAATGTACACTAATCCTGGCTTCCTTTAAAAAATAATCCATCCACACCACATACTGCTCTGTGACATTTCCACTGCTCTGTTCTTTGGTCAAGCTATGTCCCAAAAGAAGAAAACAGATGAGACACACTGATACCCATTTCCTACCTCCTCCCTGGTGACATCTGCCATAGCCCTGCACTGGCAGGTCTCACAGGTAAATGTGCCTGCATGGGGAGGTGAAACATCCTGAGGCAACAAAGCCCAAGTGGCAGATAACAACTGCCTTCAAAAAGGGAACTTGTTGAATCAACAGGGAAAGACTAACCCTTTGGAAAAGGGTATCCCTGATTATCCTATTGAATTACAACAGGAGAAATCAAAGACAGACAGACAGAGGAAGGGAAAAAAAACAGAAGGTGAGCATCCCAATAGTGTTCCCAGCTGGACTGACATTGATACACTGCTTAGATAAAGCCAGTCTGCCCTGGAAAGGCTGAGTGGATAAAGTAGAGAGCAATGGTCTGCTGAAAAAAGAACATCTTTTATCAATATTGATTAAAAAAATTCTCCAGATTACGTAAGCTATTTTGGAAAAAAGTCACCTTTCCAAAGAGCAACCTGTAATTTTGCTGAGGTGGCCAGGGATATATTGTGTCTCCTTCCATACAGAGCAGCGAATGTATACAGGACTGCTACTAAATGTGGCTTCTCTGCCAAGCAACTGTATTCCTGTACTTTATGTTTCCAGTGTGAAAACTCTAATGAAACATTTTAAACCAAAGCCGTTTCCTTGGAGCTGCCTCTGACCTTCTTTTCCTTCTCTCTCAGCCAAATCTCCCTGCCAGGATGAATTCAGACCTAATGTCTGCTCCTCCCACCAGGCTTTTGGATATGTGACAATATCCTAGTCACTGGGAGCTGTGCCTGCTGGTGTCCATTGTCTTGTGTCCAGTTTGGGAGAGGGCTTTTAAGGAAAAGACCAGAATTAAATTCATGAAGAGTCCAATGATTTACTGGAATGACCAACCATGTTGCTACTTTCTGCACGCATCTATCAACAACTTGTGAGTCCTCAGTAATTAACTCACAGGGCTCCAGCATAGGAATGGTTCAAGGCTCAAGAAGAGCCTTTTGAAAGTTTAAAAAGCAAACAAATAGACAAAACCAAACTTGAAATAATGGTCCAATCTAAAAATACTAAAAGGCTGTGCATCAGCTAGAGGGGGACTGCCTACCAACCTGTTACATTCCCTAACAGAGTCCCAACAGGCACAAAAAGGGGTTACACACTGCCCAGACAGAGCTGCTGGCTGGGCTCTGTGGAATGCATCTGTCCCAGCAGTTTGGTGATGGGCACAGCACAGACGTGCAGCCTGATCACAGCCACTGCTGAGCACAGCCAAGGCACTCTGTCATGACACTGAGGTCCCAGTGCAGTGACAGGAGATAACACAGGTGAAAGAAAGGAGCTGCTCATAATGGAAGTGCCAGCTGCATTGCCCAGGTAAAACAGGAGGCTCTGTGGGACAGGGGACACAGACCAACAGCCACGGTGTGGCCAAGGTGAGGCCCTGGGTAATCCAACAGTGGTGCTCATGGTATGATGGGGCACTACCAGAAGGAAAGCAAGTTACAGGCCTTATTTACAGTCAGCCACAATCTGTGGAAACACTATATGTATCATGTGTGCCTCACTTTTTATGATGTCATCTATACTGCCTGCCCTATATATTTTAGGTACATGAACAAATACATACCTTGGGAGAAAGTAAAACTTCTTGCTGTTATATCTCCTGTAATCACACTGCAGACAGGGTGCAAAAAACTTTGCAGATATCTATCCAATTCCCACATTAAATCAGTGAGTTACTTGACAAATGCTTTCATTTAAAGACGAACTACCTGCTAGGAATTCACAACTAGGCTTGAGCCCTTTGTCTTCACACTCTTAACTTTTCTTCCTCAGCCCCCTGCCCCCCCCTTCCATCAGTGTTCTGCAATTTGCCAGCCTCCTTTATGTCTCAGTTATGTCTGCACAATGTGAGGCAGGCAGACCCATGTGCCCACAAACAGAAAAGCTCCTCCAGCTCACAATAACTCAGCAGGCTCCTGCGATTTTCAGAGCCTGCATTACTGTGTGCCCATGTCTGCTGTCAAATTCCTGCCTGGACACGGGCTCCATGGCTAACCTCAGCCTTACCCCAAACATGAAACTGCCTCTGAGCCCTCAGGAACATTCATCTTCTCCTGCAGCTCTTCCTACACAAAGTGGTGTAAACCTGGCTGATGCTTCTAGGAAATAAAGAACAAGCTCACCCCTCTGAAGATGTGTTATGGTTTGATGGCCTCTTTCTGCAATCTGCTGAGAGTGGCTGTGCTCCATGTCATGCATTTAAAACACATCAAAACAGATTTGAAGGGTGGACAGTTCTCCTGAGGTTTCTAAAGGAAAATAGAGATGAAAGCCATAAAAAACAATCCTGCACACACAGCAGAGGTTGAAAAGTAAAATCTAAACATAAGTTCATTTTCCCTTTAGTGTAAGCTCTGGCAGTCCCAGGACTGTTCTAACTTCTGGATGCTTGTCATGGCTGTGACATCACAGCAGAGAGGGGAAACCCTGAGTACATTTACTACAACCTTAGCTACCTTTCCTTAAACCCCCCACCCTGCCCGACTCTATCTGAGGCTGTGAAAATAACAATAGGAAGCTGCTCCCAAAGTTCCTACAAAGGAAACAGATATTTTCATGTCCTGCCTCACTGTAGATACCTGTACATAGGAAAGATGGCATGCACAGATCACACAAACCTGTAACTGAGGCAAGTCAGAGATGTTATTGACTGTAATTGCTGTTGTCTGTCTCAACCTTCTCCTCGAGGTGTCTCCACCTCCCATTATAATGTCACAGCTAAGGGAGTTCCCCGGTGGTCTGCAAAGCAGCAAAAGAGCAAGTGGTTAAGAGAGAACTGACATTGTTTACATAACATTAAAATTAATTCCAAATCAGCAATTCAGAGAAAGTAACATTATGGTATAAAAGCAGACTAAAAGAGATTTCACTGATAGACGGTGCTAACAGCAACATTTTGTATATATAAAGCATTCTGTACCCAAAATCCTCAAAATGTTTTAGAAAAAAGAATACACTGTCTTTCTCCAGTGTTTGGCAGAAAAAGTGAGGCATAGGCATTCACAGGGGTTTGTCAAAGTAACTGACAGTTTACCACCAGAAGGAAGAACAGAATCCAGGCTTTTCAATCCCTTACTCAGTTATGTGCATTATTTTAAAGCAGCCCTTGGATTTACTCATTTTAGTGTAGGCTGGGTAAAAGGGAGCACTAAAGCAGAAATATACATGTGTTCTACATCTTAAACCAAGATTTTCCTCCTGGAATGGCAATAAGGATACTCTGCAGCCTAAGGTTTTCTAGGCAGCCATAAAGCCTTCATCCTCTTGACTGTGCTGGTAGCCAGGATAACCCCCAATCCATATTCTATGCCCAGTGCATGCTGCAGGAGGGAAAGATAACAAAGGCTGTGACAGAACTCCATCAGGGAAGTCCTTTTGGGCCCCACTTCCATCAGCTCATAAAAGGCACAGCCTGGACCCACATGCTGGGCTCTGCTAAGGCTGCTCCAGGCTGCAGCTCTTCATTTGCAAGAGAAATGACCCATTTGCTTCCCTCTGACCTCTGCAGACACTTCAGACTGCTGACCTCATCTGCCCATGGCTCCCACCACTGCTGGGCATCCTCAAAAAGGTGCTCCTGGACTAAACCCTCTGCCTTCCCAGGCAAGCTGAACTAACACAGCTCCAAGAATCCCAAATCAGGGCTCCCAGGAGGCTGCTGGTGCATGGGTTGGGAACATTCAGCCCTCAACACATTTATTTCCTGTACAGAAAAGCAGAGGTTGAATGAAAAGGAGGTAAAGATGAGAGGGTGTAAGTTTAGCTTTGTCAGCTGAAGTCAGAAAACACACTTGCCTGTGTGTGAGAGTGCACTTGACAACACAGATCTCTTTGCTGAAACCACTGACAGCTACACCTCCTGTTAGTGTGCAGGTGTTCAAGAAGGTCCTGCAGCCCCTGTAGACAACCTTTTGGCTGGTGACTGGCCACTCTCATCTCTGCAGTAGATTTCCAGACTCAGTTTTGTGTCCAGGGATGAAAGGTGATAATGCTACTTCAGCAGGGGAATCCCCCTGCTTGCATTGCATCCCAGGAAAAAGACACATCTCTCCAGACATGCTCATCACCCACCCCTACCCTGCCACTTGGAGCCTTGTTACCAAGAGTATCACAATCCAAAGACTTCTGCTCTTAAGAGCCCCATTCCAAAGAGAAGATTACCCTGTTCCACCACTAAGGACACAAAGGCTGAACTGTGAAATCAGTGCTGGTTTTAAGTCCAAGTTCAGAGTCCTACTCACTGGACTAATCTCTAGACAACAACATTTTTCTGCTTGGCAGAGAGGTGGGAGCCTTCAGGTCTGGAAGAATACTGAGGTCCTCAGGTGGAGTCACAGATATAAGTATCACTAACTAATATCCTTTTCAATAAAATTGGCATAAAACCAAAGGAAGCTAGGTCAGTTCTTCTGCTGGTCTCCAAAGAATACCCAATTATCAGAGTGAACATAACCATCTTTAATAAGTAAGCTCTTTTGGAAGCTGAACTGTTTGTTCCAAGTGCCACATAGACACCAGCTCTTGCTACTGGCAGAAGAGGCCTGTGAATCAGAGCCTGAAGTCTGATGCAAGAGAAGTTTGGGCGTCTCAAGCTGCTTTCCCCAGCAGAGAACAACCCTATTAGTTTGAGAAAGTCCCCTGCCTGCTTTCTCTCTGAGTAATTAAGAGTGAAATCCTCCTCTCAGTGACCCCAATGCTCTCAGCCTAGGCTGATTTACACATGAAAGGAACTCTCTGAGGGACTCTCTCCCTTTCACATTCACAACCAGGCAGGACCTATAAATAAAACCTTTCTGAAAACAGGAGCTTTCAAAAAGATCTGTGTATGTGCACAAATGTGTATGAGAGAAAGGGCATGGCTGTGTGCACTCGAGGATGTGTGTTTGCATGCGTATGTGAGGCGTGGGTGAGAAGAATGTGCATTCAGACATCAGCCCCCCTGCAAACAAGTGTCCTCAGAAAAGTATCTGCAGGGATGAGGAGTGTGCACAGGTATTGGGAGCACTTACAGGAGCCAGAGGACATGTCCAGGCTGGTTTCCAGCCAGCACAGTTCCAGGGGTTCACCCAAGTCAGCTGAGTCACTCTGGAGTTACACATGGAAAAAAAGAGAGCCGATGAGAGCAGGACTGTGATGCACTTTCCCTCCACAAAGCAGTAAAGCACTTGCAGAACAAACACCAGTGGTTTGCAGTGCTTTGGCTATAACGTGGGAGGTAACAGGGAATCAGGTCTCAGGGCATGTATTCCTATGGTTTTGACAGAAGGTGAGATTTTTAAATGGCTGCATCTTCTCAGCTGCCCAGGAGAGAGAGAAAAGTGTTGCATTTTCCAGGGCTGTCATTGTTCAAAAGTAATTTTTAGTTTTCTGGAACACAAAACCCCTCAAAGTTTGAAAGATGAACAGAGACTGACACCATGAAAATGAGGGTCAGAAAATCAAAAGGACTGTGACTGCCTTTACATCAGTAGTTATAAACACAAAAATGCCTAGATATGGATCTCTACTGTCCCTCCCCCACTGTCCTCTTCATCCATGTGGCTGCACGGGATATCTCCCCTTCCATGAGGCCTAAGGATGACCCTACACAACTTCCAGGAAGCTGGCAGTTAGTGTGACCCTGCCCTAATAAAAAACAGGTGAAAGGGAGCCAACCAGGACAGACCACAGGGCTTCACAAAGCAGGTTCTGCTCTGTGGGTCTTTGCCCCTGTAAGAGGCAGCTTTTTAAGACCTGGCTACAACGTGATAATTTGAGAACTGCAAACTATTCCACTCCACTCCTTCTGATCAGCTGAATTATTTGCTTTACTGAAACTGTGCCCATGCCCTGTGCTAATGCCAGCAGCTGGGATGTACATGTGCTAAAACCACTGGAGCTGCTCCACTACTTGGTGGGAGACTCCAGGAGGTGAGAGAGGGGCGGGAAGGGTGCTGCACCCTGCACCCTTCTGACTTCATCCCTGATAATCGCAGCTCTTGGGTCTCTCCCCTCCCCAATTCTTATGCAAACATTTAGAAAAATCAGGCAGAAAAAAAAGGCACAAAGCAGGGGACATAAGGAGTGCAAAGCCTCACAGGAGCGCAAAAAACCACAAAATGTCTCTTCAGCCTGTTCAAAAGACTCTTCCCCGCTCCTTGCACTAGGCAGGAGTGTGTGAGCAGGGATGCAGAGCTCCCCTCCCACTGAGATCGCAGCTAAAGCCCTCCCCCAGTTCCCAGGGTCTTCAAATAGAGATTTGCATAGTAGTTCCAGATCATTCCCGAGAGAAGGGACAATGGCTCTCTCAACGCCCTCTTTCCCCCCTCCCTCCCTCCCAAAGCTGATAAAGCCCTGGTGAAAAGGGGAACAAAGGATTTACAGATGTCAGAATATTGATTTCTGCCGTTCCAGGACTACAGGGAGAAGATGAAGGAAACTTTTGCCCGCAGAAACTCTGTGAAGTTTGAGACACAGGCGCTATCTCTGCAGCACTTCTGTCTATCTCAGCGTTTGTTAAAACAGTATCTGATGGAGGGAACGTTTCTATTCGAGAGGGATGAGCCTGAAAACTTGCAAAGGCAGAGGCATAAGATTACAGTCTCCAATCCCAGGGAGCGCATTTGCTGTTCCCAGACCTGCTGAACGGAGAAGAGCTTCCAGTGAAAGCAGTTTGCCACCAGGCGGGCCGGGCCGGCATTGCTCCGAGCGCTCGGGATCCATCCCGTCTCATCGGCGGCTCACGCTGTTATCCGCGCCCTCCTCTGTTATCCACCGCTTCGGCTGGGAAAAAAAAAAAATAAAAAAAAAAAGAAAAGGGAAGGTGAAAAACGAATCTTTGGAAAGTGGCCTTTGATTCTGAATCGTAGTGGAACCTCCCTATCTCAAAACTCAATACAGGGCCATTACCTGAAAGCTAAAGCCTCCTACTTCCACAAGCATTTCTGTGCCCAGTCCATACAAACCAGAACTTGCTTTTGTGCCACAAACATTCTTTTCCAGTGTAGTGAGTCAGCTTCACCTCTACTGAACTCCACCTCTGCCAGCTCACTGCAATCATTCAAATTTTGCTAAACTGAGCATGTGACATGACCCAAACTGCCACGTGTCACTGCTGCACATCCAGCAGGAGAGAGATACTGGGCAGCCAAGTCAGGTTAGGGGAGTTCTGGCCTGACCTCAACCTGTCCCACCACCACACTGAAATTTCTTCCTCTAAGTGTCTGGCTCCCAGCACTTTATAGACATATATATATTTATTTTCCTTCTCAGGGCTAATTCTGTAGCATTTATGCACTCAAAGGGCTCTCAGGATGCTGGATTTTTTTGAAAAATGTATGCACTGAAACTTGCTCAAAATACTGGATTTAGGCCCAGATTTTTAAAGATAGTAAGCGAGTGTCTAAATCAAGCTCAAGGCCCTCAGATAGGTCAGTTTTGGGGAAACACCCCCTTTCTGAGAGGCAGCAGGGCACAGCAGCGAGTACAAGAGAGGGTTCCCATGCCATGGGTCCAGACAGAGCTGCAGAGCCAGCACTGACTTTTCACTCCTTTTCCCCAGACCTTTGTAAAAACACTGTCAGGAGGACTGCAATCATCACAGTGATAACAACCATCACATACTGCACTGTTAAACTTACTTCATACAACCATGTCAAAACATTGCTCACAATACTCTTAAAATATCCTCAAATACCTGCCTGTCTTCCCTCAGCTAGAAGAAATTATTCACATGGAATCTTTTGTGTCTCCCAGCAGCCTCTCCTAATTTACTCAACATTTGAATGAGATGTGAATCAGAGCTACTAGAGATTAATCCCAGCTGTTGGGATGATAAAGACTAAGATACACCCATTTTAAACCAATATCACTCAGACTGTAATGAAACTGCCACCACACTCAGGTTCAGGGCAGACCAAATCACATTTTCAGTCACTCTCCATGAGACTCTTGCAGCTCTGTGGGTAGAAGTGCTCACAAGGGGCATCTGGAGCAGCTGTGCTAAGAGAACTTTTCCTCATCCCAGACAGAAGTTTGCTTGTTTTGCTGATCCTTTGTTTTCTCTAATTTGTAAACTTTTGTGTCTGTTGCTTACTTAAAAGTTTTTTTGCTACACACAAAAGTGGTTTTGTTTACGTAGCTCCTGCTACAAGTTTGCTTTAGGATAGAGAACTTAATCTTGGTTTCATCACTCAAAAATTGTACAAAATAATTCTCGGATATTCTGTTCCCTTCAAAAAACCACATGCAAATTCCTTTTAAATTAAAAGTCTGATATTAGACATCTCATAAACCTGAATCCAAAGGATGAAGGTGGGGAAAGGCAAAATCTACCTCCAGTGTGGATTTAGCAAAGCAGGTGTGCATACACATGGTGAGTTGCAGTGGTTTGAGGGCTGTCCTGTACAAAATACATCATATCAGTGAAGACAGAAGAGCAGTTCTGTAGGTGCACACAGTGCCACGTGGGAATAATTTCTCCTTTCAGTATGAAAGCAAAACTGTTCTTGAAATTACTTATTTAATAAAATAATGTGAAAGCAAATTATTGGAAGAGGTAATAGTAATTTTTAAAAAAAGATAACAAAGAAACCAAAGCACTTTTAGCAGTTTAAACTGCTAAGATACAGCAAACAACTGAGCAGTAGTTGTATACCAAGCTGTGTTTCATAACAGCCTTCCAACATCCTGGCCATCTCACCATTCCTAAATTGGACACGAGCCCTGCTCCAAGTCTGGTCTGAGAAGTCCCTTCCCCAAAGCCCCGTTTCTCTGCTTTCCCACTGTTAAAATATTTACCCTCGCTATGGGAATCCTCTCATTTTACTGTGGGGTTTTAAGCGCTGAACATCTTCTCTCCGTTTACATGGCTTCTTCCAAAGGTCACCCAGCCAGCCACCAAGCTCCAATGAAGAACTAAAACAGGATCTAGACATTTGCAAATTAATTACGATGGGTTTTTTCCCTTGAAGTCTTGTGTTTATTCAAGTATGTTATTATTTCTGTGGAATCATTCCAGGAATCCAAATAAACAAAAACACATTAGTGGTAACAGAACTGCCCCGTTCCAGGGGCCCTTTGATCCCCTCACGCCTGGGACATCCCTACAGCGCCAGAACTTTTCACTCTCTAAACTATTTATTGCTCTCTACAATTACCTGGGGGTGTCGGTCCCTTCTCCCAGGAAACGCAAGACAAGAGGACACACTCTCAAGGTGTGCCAGGGGAGGTTTACGTTGGACACAAGTGAGAATTTCTTCACAGAAAGGATGATTAGACATTGGAACGGGCTGCACAGGGAGGCGGTGGGGTCACCGTCCCTGAAGTGTTAAGACTGGGCGCGGCACTGAGTGCCCTGCTCTGGCTGACACGGTGGTGTTGGGTCGCAGGTTGGACTCGATGACCCCAGAGATCATTTCCAACCTAAACGATTCTGCCACTCTCTGTTTCTGTGTCCCAATAACGCCGTGACTCTGCCACCCCTCCCCTAGACCGGCCCCGCCTCGCGCCCGCCCTCAGCACCAAAATGGCGCCGGCCCCGCCCTCAGGAGAGCCCGCCCTCAGTGACATGCCCGACTCAAGGTCGGCGGGGCCGGTCCTCGGCCCCGTTCCGGTTCCGGTGCCGGGGAGCGGTCGCGGAGGACATGGCGGCGCTGGCGAGGGTGTCCCGGGGGCTGCTCGGCGCCGCCGGCCCGCGCTCCCCGCCCGCGCGGGGCATGGCGGCCGCGGCACACGAGGGCGGCGGAGGTAACGGGGGCCGGGCCGGGCGAGGGCGGGGTCGGGGCCGCGCTGCCCTTGAACGGGCGCTGCCCTTCGCGGGAGCGGGGCGAGGGCGGGCGCTCGGTGTGGGCCCCGCGGAGCCAGGGCAGCCTCGGCGGTGTTCGTGAGCGCCTCGTTAGCGCGTGAATTGCGTTCGAGGCGCTCTGGGGTCACTAACGCTGATGGCAGCCGTGGTTGTTCTCCCGCCCAGCTAAGCTCTGGAGGATGTTGACCTTCGTGGTGGCGCTGCCCGGCGTGGCCGTGTGTATGCTGAACTGTTACCTGAAGTCGCAGCAAGAGCACGAGAGGCCCGAGTTCGTGCCCTACACCCATCTCCGGATCAGGACCAAGGTACCTCTGCGCTGTTTGAAAGCCCTTTTTTTCTCGCGGCTGCTGTATCTGAGCTCACTGCAGCACCTCTTGCTTTCCCATCTGCTCAGTGAGGTGCTGTGCATACACAGCCGAGATCTCACCCCAGGGCTTTGTTTCTGAGGCAGTAAGAGAGTTTCTCATAGCTCTTCCCGCCCCTGAGTGATCCTCCTAAAAATGTCCTGCTGAAAAACATTTCAGTCCTAAAGCTGCTGTACTTAAATTAATACACAGCTAAAAGCTAACAGAGGACATCCCAGATTCTCAAAACTGGAGTCCTCATGTTTTCCCACAGGAGACAGTGCAGGAGCAAAAGGGTTTGACTACCTGAGCCTTAATACCTGTTTTTGTGTCTGATAACACAACAGTAGATGTTTAAGCAAGAGCAAAGATCTTGCTCTTCAGAGACTGTGGCTCCCAGCTAAAGGAGACAGTTTTTCAACCATTGCTTCCTACAGCCTGGGAACAGATGCCAGCTTGCTTAATTCACCAGCCTGTCAAGCTGTGTGATCACGGAATCACGTAGGTTGGAAAAGACTTCGAAGATCATCAAGTCCAGCCTGTGACCCAACACCACCTTGTCAGCTAGACCATGGCACTGAGTGCTGTGTCTAGTCTATCCTTAAACACCTCTAGGGACGGTGACTCCACCTCCCTGGGCAGTCTATCCCAATGTTTAACAACCCTTTCCATGAAGAAATTTCTCCTGATGTCCAGTCTGAACCTCCCCTGGCACAGCTTGAGGCTGTGTCCTCTCATCCTGTCGCTGATGTTTGAGTCTGGAGTGCTGCTTATTTCTGATGCTGTACAGATTGTTCAGGAGCTGCCACTGGCTTATTTCTCTCTCTTCTTTCAACAGCCTTTCCCCTGGGGTGATGGGAACCATACCCTGTTTCACAACCCCCATGTTAATGCTCTCCCAACTGGTTATGAAGATTAAAGGTCCTGACTACAGCCAGAACTTTGGCTCTCACCACCTTGAAGCAGCATGTTGAGTGGGAACCATCGTTTCTGGGGTCATAATTTCAGAAACTCTGCATTTGAGATGAAGCTGAGTGGTTTTAATGGCTTCTATGTGTACTTGTGATGAGGTCCTTTAAATAAACAACTCTGAACGTGAATTTAGGATTTGACTGGTTTTTTTAAATCTGAATCCTTAGAAGTTCTTCAGTGTCTGCTTAAAACATGGAGGCTTCCCCCAGGACACAGTGCAGGAGTAAAGGGGTTTGACTGCCTGAATGTTAATACCTGTTCTGTGTCTGATACACAACAGGAATTCACTTGGCATAGGACATGACTCAACTTCATGTTCTTCATGTCTTTTTTAACTGGTGACTGTAAACTCACAGCCAGAAGAACAGGTATGCAGATTAAAATTCAATATATACTGAAGCACATTCTCCATAACCAGCTATTGCAATATTTATTCACAGTCATGAAGGTGATTTTTCTCTTGGTCCCTTCTGGCAGAGGGAGTGGCAGCAAAGATGTTGAGCTAAGCTCTGTGTGCCTTCACAGCTTTCCCCCTCAGCTCTCAAATTTTCAGGTGTATCAGTACATATCTTGCTCACAACTCTGCTTTCCATACAACTGCAGTCTGATTGTTTAAAGTCACTCACATGGGTGTTGCAAAAGAAAACACAATTTTGGCCCCACTGCACATACTTGTATAATGTGTATTGTCATGTAAAAGCTGCTTAACCTACAGGGGATTAATGACCTTCCATAGTCAACAGCCTGAGTCTGTGCCAGCACATTCTTTTTGAAGTTTCTCCTTGCTGCAAGTTGACTGTTTTCCAATTCTTTAACTTCTCTGTTTTTTACATGGTACAAAACTGAGCTCTTGTCTCAGCTGTCATTAATCCTGTTCTTCCCAAAAGGAAGAATGCAGCAGCTGCCTCCCCATCTTGCTGTTGAAAGGAGTGACGGATGGCAAGAGAGAAGCTCCAAGTGGGTGCTGCAGGACACCCTTCCCCATGTTTCAATGCTATTTATTTCATCTGCTTACTAGTAAAATGACTGCTGAGACAGTTTTTCTGGGTTAAAAGCACAGAACAAGGCACTGATGGGCACAGTTGTTTTAAAGCTGACAAAAATCATGCTACATTTAGCCCTACATGAAAGATCACAGAAAAGCAAACTGGTTGTATGTGTTATTCCTGTTCTTCTGCACAAGGCCCAGATAACTCAGTGTCTGGGCCAGCTTTAAAGTTTGAGAACTGCACCTTTTTTAGTTTTTTTTTAAAGTAAAACCTCTGAATAATCCATCAGGTAGCAATTAAAAGCAAAGAGAGTAAAGCTCTTTTTTCGTCACTGTAATTCCAGGATAATTAGGAAGTTGACTTCTCTTTTGTCCCCAGGCCATAATATTCTTTACTGTTTCACCTGTGTTGGTGTAAGGAGAGGGGCCAGCTTTTCCCCATCCCTGTGTGAGGATCATGCCAAGGGAATGAGTAATGCTAAAGGAGAGAGAATTTGAGTTCATGGTTGGGTCACTACCTCAGAAAAGGCTCAGTAAGTCACCTCTCCTTAAAAGTCTCCTCCTCAGCTTCTGAGGAGGCCAACTCCATCCCTCCAAGAGGCCACAATCAGATTCTACTGAACAGTTCTCAGCTTCAAACAAAATACAACCTGGTTATATTTATTTTAGCCAAGCTGTTGAAGGCCCAGTAGTGCTTTCAGACCATCCCTGTTGCTGACAGAAAATAATGCTTTAGCCCCTCAATGTTCAGGATGACATGAAACAAACTTCTTCCACCAAAATTCAGCAGCATAGAGAGGAGACAAAGTAAATCAACCCCCTTCATATTTTTAAACATTTTCAAATGTTATATAAATAAGCAAAAGAAACCAGTCACAAAGAAATTATCTCAGCCTGCTCCAATCAGCATTCCCCCATTACAGAGTACATTCAACAGGAAGTTAGGTCACATGGATTTTTAAGCTGTTAGGTGCTGAACCACCACCAAAATTCACTGGAAAAGAGGCAGCAGTTACCACATGATCCAGTCTTTTTGGGTTTTGATTTTCGCTGTTTGTTTCCGCAAGCAGAGAAGATTCCTCGCTTCTTAGAAAGCAGTTAATAAAGATCTAAAGGTCTTATCCAGGTGGCACCTGGTGGTACACCTGGTGATAGTGCTTAGTCCAAAGGTTCATGTCAGTGACTCCACCCACACAGCCAAGGTCAAGAGGAGTTTTCAGTTTTTCCTTTGCTCGGGCCCATGAATTCCAGGCCCTCGATGGGTATGTCCTTTTCCTTTATTGCTTTCTGAAAAGGAACAAAAACAAAACCAAAAAAATTAAAATTGACATGTCTTTATAGTGCTACGTGATGTAATCTTTGGTGCAAAACACAGAATCACAGAATCAATGAGGTTGGAAAAGACTTCTGAGATCATCGAGGCCAACCT
The DNA here is from genome assembly GCF_003945725.1 of Corapipo altera. Taxonomy (NCBI): domain Eukaryota; kingdom Metazoa; phylum Chordata; class Aves; order Passeriformes; family Pipridae; genus Corapipo; species Corapipo altera. Next base: position 2,294,798 of record NW_020884941.1, read on the forward strand.
GTGACCCAATACCACCCTGTCAAGCAGACTGAGTTTGTCCAGTCTCTCCTTAAACACCTCCAGGGATGGTGACTTTGCCATCTCCCTGCAGCCCATTCCAATGTCTAATCACCCTTTCTGTGAAGAAATTTGAGCTGATGGCTAACCTAATCCTTCCACAGCACAGTTTAAGACTATGTCCTCTCATCCTATCGCTGCCTGCCTGGGAGAAGAGAGATGGTCTAGAAAAAGTGATCTAGAAAAAAAAAACAATAATGAGGCTGGTTTGGATAAAGCTGCAATGTTAAGAGTTAGTCAAGTATGCACCGAGAGTTCACTGACAGCACGGATCCTACCACGGAAACGAGCCGCAGCCTTTACACCAGCGGGATGAAGGTGTTACATCAACAACACAGCGAGAGAACATCTGCGAAACACTCCGCGCCACGACCGACAGGAACAGGGCGAGGCCAACCCGGCGGGGCGCGAAGCTGAGGCTGCTCCGGGGGCCGCGGCAGGAGCTCGGGGGCGGGGGAGCTCGGGGGCAGCACGGCGGGGCCGGAGACCCACCTGCACGCAGAGCTGGTACCGCTTGAAGAGCTGCCCGCAGGGGTCGCCGGCGCTGTCGCCCTTGAGGAACTTCTCCGCGAACCAGCGGTTGAAGCACTGGTCGTACTCGCGCTTGAGCTCCGTGCACGCCTCGCCCACGCTGTTCATCGCGGCGGCCCCGCCGGGCCGCTTCCGGGCGCGCCGCGCCCCGCCCCGCCCCGTGACGCACATCCGGCGCGCGGCGGGAGGGGGCGACGTGGCGCGCGGGATGTGACGTCACGGCCCCGGAAGAGGGGGACGCGGGAGATGCGGGCGCTGGCGCTGGCGCGGTGGGTCCGCGCCTGGAGGGTCCCCGTGCGGGGGCACAGCGGGCACGGCGCCCACCGGCCCCCGCCGCAGGTACCGCAACCCCTCGCGAGGGACAAACACTGAGTGAACTTCACTAAGTTCCCCGTAAAAGCTGGAAAAGCCCTTTCAGACCCAACCGCCGCCCT
>NW_020884941.1:2296219-2371685 GCF_003945725.1 Corapipo altera
CCCCCCGAGTCACGGAAATCCACCAGGGCCGGGTGCCCCTGCGCTTCTTTGTACAGTCGGGTTTTGCTGCGGAGCAAGTTTTTAGTTTTAAAAAAAAAAAAAGCAGTATTAAACTTGCTCGGTTCTGCCTTTTTTTTTTTTTTGGTCCGGATTTGACAGCAAAAAGTGTCGGTGGAAGTGCTGGACCACCTGGAGCACCTGGCCCTGGTGGATTTCCGTGACTCGGAGGGCGTGGAGCGGCTGCAGAAGGCGATCGAGTTTGCTGACCAGCTTCATGAAGTGAACACTGACGGCGTGGAACCCATGGATTCAGTCCTGGAGGACAGGTGATGGACCACAGCAGCCTCCTTTTATCTGTTAATCTGTCAAACTGTTCGCTTTCGTGACCTTTTATCCCTGGGAATCACCCTTTGCTTACAGAAATGGTGCCTTTGGTTACAGAAATGTCTTAACATGGTTGTGTGTGGGAGAAAGATGCCTCTGCCCACGTGATCCTTAAGTGTGACCACAGCAAAGGTGAAGTTCAGTTCACTGGTCTGTCTTGTCATGATTGGTCTGCACACGCTGCTCCTCAGACATCTGTCAGTGGCATTCTTGGGTGCTTCAGAATGTTCCAGTACTTGTCTCAGTGCTTACTTAGGACCAAAACCAGGTTTAGCAATGAGCTACCCTTCCTACTTCATAAAATAGCCTAAACACAACTAGTAATCTGTGTTCTTCAGGTGTCTGTACCTCAGAGAAGATGAAGTGACAGAAGGCAACTGCACCAAAGAGCTGCTGCAAAATGCCAGAGAGAAAGTAGAGGAGTATTTTGTAGCCCCACCAGGTATTGACTTGTTTGTAAAAACCTCTTAATCTTTCTTGAATTAACCTGAGGAATATAACCTGCCATAGCTGCACTTACTTTCAGGAATCCTTGCTAATAATAGGGAAGTAATAAAATAAATGTAGCCATCTGTGTAAAACTGCAATCTGTTGGTCCTAAAGCAGTACAGAAGCTGATCTGGCTGAAATTACTGAACGTGTTGAGCAATTCTCTCCAGGAAGTCAGTCAGGATTTACTTTCCTGACTTGCTCAGGGAATTTAAGCTGCCTGAACATACTTAGAATAAACCAGAGAAGCACATTAGTGCCAAGTTGTACAACCCAGAAGGTAACCTACTGCTGGTCTCATAAAACTTCCTTTTTGTTTTCCCTCAGGTAACATCCCTTTACCAAAGCTGGAGGAACGAGACACTTTTCTGCAGGGCTCTTAGTGACAGCCCAGAGCCCAAACACCCTTTCACTGTTTTATCTGGGAAAATGAAGATTTGTGCAGTCACAGCTGAGATACCCTGACCTGTATTTTGGTCAAAAGAAGAGCACTTGCAAGACAACTTATAGAAGAGAGGTGTAAAAGTTTAGTAATGCTACTGAAATACTCGATGTCTGTGAAGCTGGAAGGCAGATGGCCTTAGTGCTTTTGTTTAGCAAAATTAATTTCATGTTATTCTTGAAGATACCAAATGGCTTAAAGGCTTTAAAGAGAACATTCACAGGTAATGACTAAAACCGCCATTTTTTCTCAACAACTTTGTTGGGGAAACGAGAGGTTGGAAGGCTCTGTTTTTGTATTTCTTGCCTGTAGCTCAACTCTGGCTCTGACCTGTCAGAAGTAACAAAGTCTGGTGTGGAGGAGGAGTCTGTAACATTGCTGAGTATCTCTGTGGCATGTGGACGGAACTCAGGGTTTCATTATTGAAGAAAAGGACTTTGAGAAGATGAATCAAATATTTTGCTTGTACTGAATTATTTCCATTTTATCTCTGTTCTCCACGTCTGTCTGGGTTACCTTCTGTTTCCCACTTTGTATTTCTGTCCTCATAAGTTAAATAACTGAAATTGTACATAATTTGAGAAAAACACAAAAATATGTGTTCTAAAATAAAAGGTGCTCGCAAAGAAGTAGCACAGCTCCAAGAACAAGATGAGCTCCCCTGACTGACTGGAGAGGCCAGGAGACCATCACAGGAGGAGGTGCTGTGTAACATAACATTGTCACTGTCTCATCCTGGCAGAGGATTCTGAGGCTTCCTCGTGGAATCTCCAACACTCAGAAGCAAGATAAGCCAAGGCTCACTGAGAGAAACCAGAGACCTGCTGAAAGAAAAATACTGCAGCAAACTAGAACCAGATAGTCCACACCAGTCACTTTCAGGCCAATAAGGGGCACAGTAAAAGGCTGAAAAACATATGTTTTTTTCCTGGGTGGTGCCCTGTCCACATACATATGGATTTAATAATCCATAATTATTTATTCCAGTTGTAACTCCATGCATTAAAAGGGATCGTATGGAATTGTCTTCAGAAGGGCTGAAAAATCACCCATTCTGAGTCTGCTCTTGTGGCTCTTGAGAGCCCAACAGGGGAAGAAAAGTGGCTCCTCCATGGCTGCGCTGGCACACGTTTCCCCTGGGGGCAGAAACTCACCTTGTGACATCATAAATTGATGTCATCCAGCTTACACAGTGTATGTTCTGTATCTTTTTGCAGAGAAAAACCATTACTCCCATTCCATCTCATAACCAGATTGCTGCTATGTGTCCCTTCAGCTCCTGCCAGTTGTGACAGGGGATGCCCTGAGCAGGGACTTAGAACTGTTTCTGCTGTGAACTTTATCTTCCACATCCCTGCAAACAGCAGGCAATATACATTAGGGATTAATGATACATGTGCCTTGTTTCTTGACATCTCAAAAGTCCACCAAGCATAATACAAGCATCATAATTTGAAAAACACGGAAGAAAATACTAAAGCCTTTGAATAATACTGGTACTAGGTTGAGCCATTGGTGGCTTGTTCTTAATACCATGTGGTCAAACTGCTTTGCTCTTTGTTATTTGCCATGTATTTAATGGAAAACCTTGGCTGAGCTGGCTTTGCTGGTGTAAGAAATCACAGCTTCGGGGTAGGATTCACTTTCACTTGCTGCCCTCAAAGGTTGCATGTCTGGTAAGCTTTGAACTGTTCTTTTTCTGGAACTGATTTTTTTCCCCCAGATTTCTCTGTCAGGAAACGAGAGCAAACACTTGTCCCACTCTTACTTGTCCAGTTACTTCATTATTTGTTTAAGCTTCCATAATATACACACACACATATTTGCATATGCATAAAACATGTAATTACTATGATACCTGAATTCTTTCAAGGGTATTGAAGTAAAACCTGTATTTAACCCCACTAATCAAATCCTCTGCAAAGCTGTAATGCTGTATTAGTGTTTTAGTCTTGGGCTTTTCAAGATTCAGACCCTGCAAATGCTGAATTTTTACAAATATACAAGCTCAGCCTAAAAGTAATTTAGGATGCATATATAAATCAGGACAAGGAAAGACATACTCAATCATGTTAGCAGATAATTCCCAGTTTGAGAAATTCCTCCTTGTTCTGTCCATTTTGGCCTCATCTTTTTGACCATCAGAGAGAATGGGGACAATATTATTTACATAGAAAAAGGGAGAGGAATTTGAGAGTGAGCTGCATGGCTGCAGGGGCTTCCAACCCAAAATAGCATCGGGTAACTATTTAAAAGCAAACCAACAATTTGGATAACATGATCCCACATTCCCAATGCTAAGCTTAAAACTGCCAGTTCAGTGCTGCTCCCACACACTCTGGTGAGAGAACAGACTGCCTGCTGCTTGTTCCCCACAGCCCAAACTGCATTTAAAGTGGAAAACACACATTTCCTTAATGGAGGGGTTTGCTGCAACTTCACCACTAATGAGGGAATTACAGCCCTGACTCAGACACCTGCAACCACCAAAACAGAAATGCTGGCAGGGGCTGGATGAGCTGCCTGTGGGGCAGAACATGTCAGTGCCTGAGCCTGCCCTTGGCAGGTCTGACGTGGTGGGTGCTGAGCCCCCCAGGATGCTGCTGAGCCCCACTGGGCCCTGGTTGCACCCTGAGGGTGACACAAGGCACCCATCGTGTGCTGGTTCACCTGCTTTCACTGCAGGGCCCCAACCTGCAACTGGAGCATATGTTTCCTCTGGAGACCACGGAGAGAACTCGACTCAGACCTGCCAAGATTTTTCCACCCCTGTAAACCTGTAGATGTAAAATTGGATTAGAAGCCCTCGCATGTGAATTCCAGGTTTACAAAGAAAATGTCAATGTGGAGACTTCTTCAGTTTTACAGAAAGAAGATGGTAGTTGTTTTATTGCTAATAATGATTATTCTATGTTTGGGTAGTAACTGGAAGCCCTGGAAAAAATCCCTATTAATACAGCAGCATGGTGTGCAATAAAAGAGCAAAAAAATACCTCTCCTGCAAAGTGCTTACAATCTAACCTCCATCTGCCAGAGGAATCTCATGATATGCCTTATCCAGTTTCTTTCAGCACCTCCTCTACCCCAGCTATCATCTCCTGTGTGCATTTGTTCTGCCTTCCCCTGCAGCTCTGCCCTGGGGGAAACTATACTTTTATATTCTTGATTAACAAGTAGGGCTCTAATGTCTCTCTTTAAAGCCCTGTATCTTGGGCTTTAATGTTCCCCATTAACGACGTGTATCTCACCCACACTGACATTTCCTGCAGTCGTCATCACATCTGTTTCCTCAGCCAACCATTTCTTAATAAATGCACAGAAATTTGCCTGCAGCTACCAAACACAAGCGCCTCCTCAGAGATTCATGGGTGTTTCTAAAGTTTAGTGTAAGCACTGGGAAGACTGTCAAATGGTTCAGTTCTGTCAGCACAAAATTGTCCAGTACTCAAACAACCACTGCTAGTGCTGCAGATACTAAAGACTGTTCCATAAATTAATTACTTGCTGTGGCCCCAAGACCATCCAGAGCTTCTTCATGTTGCTAGCACACAAGCAAAGCTGTGAATTGCATCTCTCCTATTTGGAATGCTAAAACCTGGGAGCCAGAAGTTATTCCTGAGATACTCTAGAGTGACAATAGCATTACATTATCCAGTTTCAATATTTTTGGGGGCGGTATATTTTTTCTGAGGTTGTCTCAGAGCTTGCAAAAGCAAAGGGTTGCTTGCAGTTATGCTGCTTTTGCTGTGAATGACACTGAGCAGGCAAATATACTGTATTAATATGAAAAAATATTTGCATTTCAGGTGAGGTGGATGACTGCTCTTGAGGGTACAAAGAAATGGGAGTCCTACCCACCAGTATTTGAAAACCTCTTCTAAGTCATCCTGTGCTGTTTGCTATGGACGTGGTTCCTGTTATTAACAGATCACCAGCTCTGGAAGACTCAACAGCGATGTTTTATCTGCTGACAAGAGCATAAGCAGAAAGTGCCCCAGGGAGAGTGAAACTAACCAAACAGAGCACCCAGGATCTCCCAAAACATCTTGCTTCATTTAAACAAACAAATGAAAAAAAACCCCATAACCAACCAAGCAAAACAAAACCCAAACCAAACACAAACAACCAAAATATGGCAAGAGTGGCAAGAAACGGTGAGGTCTGCAAAAGATGCCATAAAAGAGACTTGAGAAGTCTGATAGGTTCAGTTCACTTAATGAACAAAGTTTGGAGCTGACTTGATCATACACAGTAAACATAGGTAAGAGATTTCTCTCAGAAGTCATTTAGTCTGAATTGAAAACAGCTGAAAACAGACACATGGTCAGAACTGGACAGATGATCAAGTGCCATTTACAAGCTATGGAACTCCTTCCTTTGACAGGGGTGGGCTTTGCTCTCAGTAAAGGGCATATTACTGAAAAAGCTATCCCAGATAATATCCCAGTACTATTTCAGTAATATCCCATATTACTGAAAGACCTATTCCCAACAAGAGCTTGTTTCAAAAGAGAAACAAAGTCTGTTGCAGAGATTACTGGGTTAAACTCAGTGTCTCTGTGATCCAGGCTGGGGCAAGTAATAAAATGGCTTTTGGGGTGCACATATCAGCTATGGAAAGGTGCTTTACAGAAGCTGGTGGACACATTACAATTTCTTGGAGGCCGAGGGTACTTCAAGCAACAAGTTTTTTGCAGAGAATCACCAGATGACGCCAGACAGAATCACAGAAAAAATGAGGTTGGAAAAGACCTCTGAGATCATCGAGGCCAACCTGTGACCCAACACCACCGTGTCAACTAGACCAGGGCGCTCAGTGCCGCGTCCAGTCTTTCCTTGAACACCTCCAGGGACGGCGACTCCACCACCTCCCTGTGCAGCGCCCGTTCCAGCGTTTAATCACCCTTTCTGTGGAGAAACGTCCAACTTCAACGTGCCCTGGCGCAGCAGACGGGTAGCTCGGGATGCAGGACCAAACCCACAGGCCCACCCCAGCGGGTGCGGGCAGTGCGGGGGTGCTCCTGCTCCCCCCTCACCCCTGCGGTCGCCATGGCAACGGACGCGGCGCGGGGCATCCCGGGCCGCAAGACAACGCCGGGGTAAAGCCCTGCCGGGCGCCGCGCCGCGGCCAATGGGCGCTCGGGGGCCGGCGGCGGTGACCAATGGGCGCTCGGGGGCCGGCGGCGGTGACCAACGGCTGGCCAATGGGCGCGGAGGGGGCGGGGCCGGGGCGCTTGGAGGCGCGCACGGCCCAGAGCGCAGCGCCGCTCGCTCCGCACCGCGCCGGCCCCGCAGCGCCCAACGGTGAGCGACGGGCTGCGAGGTCCCCGGGGACGCTCGGCCACCCCGGTACACCGGCGGCTCCCGTGTGCACAGGCGCTTTCCCATTCGCCGCCTCCGCTTTCCGCGGACCCCCGGCTCTGCCGGCGGGACCCTTCCCTTGCAGCCGTGCGGGGCTCCGAGCCCTTGGCAGTGGGGCCGGGCTTGAGTCGGCGGGGAAAGGCCGTCGCGGCCGGGCGATGGAGCGGCTGCACTGGGCTGGGGAGGGCTTGTGTGGGTCCGGCTGGAGAGCGGGTGCTGAACGGGACCCGGCATTTGAGCCGCCGCTGCTCGGGCTGTGCCCGGGGCTGTGCCCGTGCCCGACACACCCGGCAAAGCGCTGCCCGGCCCCGGGAGCTCGCTGGGAGTGACGGTACAGGTGACTCTGGCAGGTGCTCCTTTGAATTCTGGTGACTCAGGTGACTCTGGCAAAGGTGCAACTTTGAATTCTCCTCCTTTTCTCCCAAAGCAGGCAATCATGAGCGATCGGAAGGCAGTGATCAAAAATGCGGACATGTCAGAGGAGATGCAGCAGGACTCGGTGGAATGTGCTACTCAGGCCTTGGAGAAATACAACATCGAGAAGGACATCGCTGCTCACATAAAGAAGGTAAATGTTGGCTTGTAATGCACTCATGAAAAATCAATCAGGGAGAATGCTGCTGGGCAAGTAGCTCTAGAGAAACAAGCTCTAGACACACTAGATAATCAAGTTGGACTTTCTTTATGTTCCTTTCTCCACCCTTTATGTGGACCTTTTTACGTCCTTCTGCTTTACTGTGGTAGTGCCTTATGCCTTTTCTGCCACTGTCCCATTGTGCAGGTGGGCAGATTGGCAGCTGACTGTCCCTGTGACTGATGAGCTGGTACAAAACACGGGCTCTATATGGAGCCTGTTTGAGGAGGGGTGGTTTGCCAATCGCGTAATAAGTGGTTTTGGTTTTTGCCCTTTCCCCCTACATGTAAGACAAGCTGTTCATACGAGTGCCAAACAGATGGTTCATAGCTTACAGTTTGTCACATTTTCTCTTTTGACTCCTACTGGGAGCCTGACTGAGCTGCAAGTAGTTGAAGGGTTTGTTTGAGCAGAACAGGAATTTCTTCCATGTTCTCAGAAAAACCTCTTCAGCTGATGGCTGTTAGGTACTGCACTATATAACCACTGACTGCATGGGATTACTCACAGTACACCTGTACACAGGAGTTTATTTGTAAGTTATAGCAGGCTTCTGATGGCAGACTGTTGGAAGAATATGGTCTCATGACCAGATATCAAGGATGTGGCAGAGAATTTCCCAGCAAGTGTCCTTTCAGCATCCTTATTGTAAACAGCAAATGAAATCAAAATACTGGTTTAATCTGAGGTTCAGAACAAGCAGTGAGGCTCTCAGAAGTTATGGTTTGAGATCATGGTGTGACTTTGGGGTAAAAGTTACTTCACCAAACATATGTTTTAAGCTTATTCCTGCTCTGCTTGGAAGCACTTTTTTTTTTTTTGGTATGACTAAGCAGCAGATGAGTTATAAAGTGACAGATGATCCTTGTGCTTAGGAGCATATGCTGCTCCTTAATTGCCTCTTTCCAAAAGTGATACTTGTTAACAAGTGACATATCATTGCAAAAAAAAAAAAAACCACCCAGAAAACCTGTTAGACAGTATAATTACCACAAAAATGCTGACTTTCTAGTTCTCTCTTCTGTAGGAATTTGACAAGAAATACAATCCCACGTGGCACTGCATCGTGGGAAGGAACTTTGGCAGCTATGTGACTCATGAGACCAAGCACTTCATCTACTTCTACCTCGGCCAAGTCGCTATTCTTCTTTTCAAGTCTGGTTAGAACCACGGACTGTTACTGAAACTTGCACCTGGGTACAGGATCTGCACAGGATCTCCCACCTTCAGCCTTCCTGGGGAAACAGGCCTTGATCTCCAGGTCTTTTGTTGTATTGTTAATGGTCAGGGATTTTGCTGTAGCAGCTGGTATTTTCATTGTGGCTATATAAAAAAGCAAAAATGTCTTCCTTGTATTTATTTTCTTTCAAAAGATTGCTTCTTTGCTAATAAAACTGTTGGAACTAGTTTATCCTTTAAGAGTTTTCTTTACCCTCTGCCCTCTTGCATTACTCTCTTTATTGCAGTGTGAATGAAGGATGAACATCCCCACCCCTATTCTCACCTAGCCCCAAATCCATAATTTCTTAGGCAACCTTCTTACAGAGGATTGATTTAAGTGGAAAAGAGTTGATGCAGAGCCCTTTTATTTCACAAGCCTTTCATTTGCCTTTGAAAGAAGTAAAGGAGTCATGGGAAAACATCCTTAAACTCCACATGACAGAGATAATAACAGCTTCATAAAAATCCATAGTTACTTCATAAATCCAAGTTCTCATGGGTATATCCTCCTTGAAGCTTAGTAAAAAAGGCATCTTATTGGAAGACTAGTCAGCCTATTTCTGTGTCCAAATCCCACTGGCAACTGATGTTGCTGCACTTGTTAGCACTGCTCAGTTTTGGCCATGTCCTTTACACTGCACTTGAAGGGAAATGCAAGTGTAAGAAAGGCCACAGGAATCGCTCCTTCCACATGTTTCTTGAAGGAAAAAAGGTAGCTGGTGTTCTGGGTCTGGCTGCTGAGCAAGTATCTGCTGCACAAGTTTTTAACACTCCAATTCTCATACTGTTAAAATTCCACAGCTTTCACATTCTTCATGAAAATTACACCTCCTGTGTTTTGCTACATAGTAGACTCACAGTTTGAAACCTGAGTGAATGGCGACAATGCCAAAGTTTAAATTCTCGTAATCCACTTTGAAAAAACCTGCGTCTTCTATCATTGCCTTCAGCTCCTCCTGAAAAAGAAGTGCCATAATTTTAACAACTCGAAGGCCTGTGAGCCAGTGGCTGCAAGGCTGTGCTGGGATCATGTTTTATGTGTTAGGAGTTCAGGGAAATCCTGTCTCACCTGAGGGGGGAACCGCCGGATGCTCTCCACCAGATACTGGTAAGATTTCCAGTCACCAGCAATGACCTCACCCAGAACAGGGATAACCTGGAAACTGTAGAGATCATAGAGCCTGCACACACAGACAACAAATGCAAATGAATACAAAGAAATTTAAAAACCAACCCTCTCCAACACAAGCTGGTCTCTGTACCACTATGCTATGCAGTCTGTGTCTGATTTTAAAAGTGCACAAAGAAGAGGCCTCAAAGTGTCTCCATCTCTAATTGTGGCTGAGCACAAATAAGAGAGCCTTGTGACGTGGCACAAAGTGCCACCATGTTCTTACCTGGAAAGAAGAGGGTTGCTGACATGACTAAATTCAAGGCAGAGAAATCTTCCTCCTGGTTTCAGCACACGATAGGCCTCTTCAAGAGCCTGAGACAAAGCAGATGTGGTAAGTTTGTTTCTGTAGAACAGCACCTGCCTATTATCATGGCATGTGATATTATCATGCAACTCAGATGAACTGAGGGAAGTAAAGAGTACCCTGACTGGCAATCTGTAATATTTCATGTGGAGCAGCATCCCAAGACAAGTAAAAAAAAACCCAAACCCAAACATACAACAAACACAAAGCACAAACACTCTCAATGTTACATAAATAGATTTATACAAGGCTTTGTGTCAAAACTTGATGTTGGGTTGCCAATTTTTCTTTTTCCCTACTCCCACTGATGAATGTTTGTTGGCAGAGCTCTTGTAATTACAGACCAAACCCAAAAGGGAGAAGGTGACTCACCTACAAGAAACCGAAAAAGAAAAAAGGGCACAACAGATTTTTTTTTTTAAATTGAAAGAAAAGATTTTACTGAGGCACACCCAAAAGATCAAAGAAGGAACGATACTGGGTTTCGGATGAGCAATGTGTAAGAACAGGAAGGAAAGAGAAGGAAGAAGAAAATCTTTGGGTACTTTGAAAATTCCATCCTATATCCAAAGCAAAATACCTAAGAAGAATCAAGAAAAGATTTTCTTTACAACTGTATGTTCTTTCATGCAAGAGCACAGCAGAGTTGTAATCCAGCAGCTCTGCAGGTTGCTTGGCTTCAACTGTCCTGTTTCTAAGGAAGGGGACACAAACAGTACACACACATGACAGGAGCTCTGCAAAAGAATTGGCAGCTTGGGTGTTTTGTATCAGGTCTCCAGGGAACTCTGCCATCAGACTCCTGTATCCACGCAGGCAAAGAGCCTGTGCTTTGGAAAGGTGCAGACAAAGTACCAGGAAAATCCATCCACATTAACTTCCAAGGCATATGGTCCAAGGTGGTTACACCTGCCACAGAAGGAGCTTTGCCAAGGTTGTAACACACTGCTCCAAAACACACACGACTAGTCCACCTAGACAGGTGATCTAACCTATCTTTACCCCCACGACAGCTTGTCCTCCTCAAAGGACAGACATTGTTTAGAACAAAGGGCACTACTTATCCTAATTAAGATCATACTTGTTCTTCACAGGAAGCTCTACCACCAGCCAGTGTAAAGACACTGAGCAGCAGTGGGCAGAACAGGTCAGCTAACAGCAGTGGGGGCAGCAGCCAGCTGCTTCCCACCCTGCTCTGGAAGCTCTGCTGGCTCAGGTAGGGAAACAGAAGAGAACAGGAATTGTTGGACCCACGGTGGTGGGATGTAGATCAGGTGTTTCAGAAGATCTGAGACATGCAGATTGACTGCACTGTGCATGTGTAGATCCAGCCATGCCATAGGTCAGGAGAAGGTGGGGAATAACTGCAGCATCCAGGCCCTTTGCCTTAGGAAGAGATCGTGTGGCTTGTCAAGCTAGAAGGATTGGATGCAACTGGTACAAATCTATCTTTTTATGGTAAAGGTGGGGCATTTAATTGCATTCTCCATTCAAACAAGCTGCACACCACATGCCACTTCTTTTAAATGTTTCAGGAGTAGACTATGATCTTCCTTTATACAAAGGAGTTCCTCCTTTTCTTCCTCAGCTGAATAAAAACCCCTCAAATGAATGATAAGGACCTCAAGTCAGGATACACTACAGCAACTTACCAAATCAATACGAGTCACATTTCGGATTCCAAAGGCAATTGTGTAAACATCAAACATATCATCATCAAAGGGCAACTCTTCAGCATTCCCAAGTACCCAGGACAAGCCTGTAGTGAAAGACAAGTCACAGAACTGAACTCAAGACTGCTCCAGAAAGACTAGAACTTACCTATCCTAGAAAAAACTGATTCTTTTAAAGGTGATATTTAAAACAAATGTTTCCACTTTGCATTTTTGTTGGAGGAAAGACACCTTGGCCTATACTCAGGAACCTTTCAAGGCCCTGTACTATACCACTCACTGTGTTTCAAGACTGAGTAGTTAATTTTGCAGATCAGCCAAAACATTGTTCTGTATATACCTATATATTTAACACGATTCAATTTCTTTGAACATTATTTGCATATGCTCTAACTCTGGGAAGTTTCATAGGTTCACAATATCCTTTAGTTCTTGCATTTTTTATTTGCTATCTTGATTCCTAAAATACATGTTATAAGATCTTTAGTCATTCTAGGGCTGAGCTCTTCTGCAGCTCAGTAATACCCAGGCTTGTCAGCACAGATGTTAACAGCAGGTTTTGATTGTTTAATTTTGAAGGACAGCTGGGTATCAGACCTCAGGGACACTTCCACATTTGTTCTGAAAGTTCAAGTATTATTCAAGATAATCACTGTACACCTGAAGTGTAATCCTGAACTGGTGATTACCTGGTGCATCAAATTCTTGCTATCAGGGACGCTGCTGACACAGTACAGTGCATGACTTACCTTTAGAGTAGCCAAGGTGCTGTGCTTTCTGCTTCCCAACTTTTAACATTTCTCTGTTAATGTCACAGACCACCGCCTGGGAATCCCCTAGAGAGTCAGATTTGTCTTCCTGGTAATTCTCAAAAATTTCCTGCCATGACAAATTCTGATGGTGCTTGAGCTTCCTCTGGAGCTGCCGTTCTCGTACAGCGCGAACATAATTAATGAATCGAAAGGCAATGTCACCTGCAGTTGGTTTAAAAAAAAGATTCACATTTGGGAATGTTTTCTGACTCCAGGAAATCAAAAAATAAGGCTTTGAACATCAAACCGAGTTAATATTTATTTTGAGTCATATATATTAATAAAAACAACCCCCCCACACACTGTATATACACAGAGAGTGTATATATATATAAAGGGAATATATTGAAAGCAAAGAGTTAGTGACTTTCTACAAATATAAATAGTTTCCCACAACATATCATGGCAGTACTACAACACTTTCAGACCTCTGGAGCAAGATATTACAAAACACAAAGAAGTTAACTCTTAACCCTTCTCTGGGAAAGTCAAGTAGATGCCTCACTGGTTTTAAAGACAGGAACTGACAGAAGGAAAAAAAAAAAGCTGGGCAACTTAATTCTGAGCACTCAAACAGCTGAAAACCAGCGTGGCACTGTCATGTGGAACTCACCAAAATGATTTACCTGTTCCTCCAGCAACATCAAGAAGAAGTGTTCCTGGGGAAGGGTTCATTTTATGTACCAGGATATCCTTCCACACCCGATGAATTCCTAGAGTCATGGAATCGTTCATCACATCGTATTTCTTGGCCACGCTTTCAAAAACCTGGTAAACTGCAAGGAAAGGACATGAGAACGAGATGAGACGCAATTTACTTAAAAACGCTCATGTCGAAGTAAACTGTGTCATGGAATCGTTCATTACATCGTATTTCTCGGCCACGCTTTCAAATACCCTGTAAACTGCAAAAAAGAAAGGACATGAGAATGAGATGAGACACAATTTACTTCAAAATGCTCATGTCGAAGTAAACCGTGTCTTTTATTGCCTCGTTGAGGTCTGTCACCACGTGGAGGTGAAAAAACCTGAAAACTCATCACAAAAAAAAAATTAAAAAAATAAATTAAAAAATCGAATCCTGCTTTGCTCGTTGCCTGACAAAAGTCTCTTTGGAGACGCAGCCTTCCCGAGCCGAGATATTATTCATAGGGGTATTCACAGGGATACCCTTCACGGAGGCTCCCGGTAGCGGCACAGCCCCACACACACCCCGGCACCCCGGAGACCCATCACCGCTCGGCTCCGGGCCCAGCCCGCCCGCTGCCGCCGCCCTCACTCTTCTCCCTCCTCTCCTCCTCCGTGACGCTCTGGAAGCCGAAGTGCATCTCCGGCCCCGCGGCCAGACCGCGGAGCGCCCTCGGGGCTCCGGGGACACGGCAGAGCAGCGCCCGGCAGCGGCACAGCCGCACCGCCGCCATCTTCCGCCGGCCCCAGGGCGGGACCGGCCCCGCGGCATCCCGGCATTCCGGGGTCCGGGAAGCGCCGCGCCCCGCTCTTCCTACCGGGGATGTACCGGGGCACGCGAGTTGTGCCGGGCGCCGTCACTGAACTCCCTCGCTCCGTGCCGCCGGCTGGTTCGCTGGGAGGGCAAATGTGATGAGGGAAAAAGAAAGCAAATGAAAACTGAGCAAAGTTGCGGCTGGAGAAGGGAAGGTTGCTGGAGCACTCAGAGCACCTTCCAGTAGGGGAAGGGGCCTCCAGGGAAGCCGGAGAGGGACTCGTGGTCAGGGACTGGCAGTGGGAGGACAACGGGGAATGGGTACAAACTGAAAGGGGGGGAATTTAGGTTAGATGTTAGTCATTCTTTACTGTGAGGGTGGGGAAACACCGGAACAGGTTGCCCAGAGAAGTTGTGGCTGCCCAGTCCCTGGCAGTGTTCAAAGCCAGGCCTTGAGCAACCTGGTCTGGTGGGAGATGTCCCTGCCCGTGGCAGGGGGAGGTGGGACTAGATGATCTTTAAGGTCCATTCCAACAACGTTCTGTGAACCCCAAACCCACCACAGCCCTCACGGCTTACTTGAATAATTTTGCAAATAGTTTCCTTTAACTTTTCTCTCTTTATTTTTTCTTCAGATTTTTTATTTTTCAGTTTCCTAGGTTAAAGTAAAGCCGCATAGGGAGCAGGAGGGAGGGTTTGTGGGTTCTGACGAGCGGCAGGGAGGAGTGAAAGGTGCCTCTATTCCTGTCAGAAGCATTAGGACACATTAGGGACCTTTTCTGCCTTTTTTTTTTTTTTCTTTTTCCAAGACCTGCCTTTCTTATCACTTTATTTGAATCATACAGGAATTCTGCCAGCTTTGTAGATACAAAGAAGTTACCTAACCCATTCTCAGGAGAGATGACATCACGGGGATAAAACCAGCCCAGAGACTGCATTCCCTGGGCATGAGCTGGGCTCCCTTGCCAGGACCTCCCTGCCACGTTGCGACTTTTAGCTTTGTCATCAGACTCCACCATGATTTTATATCTTTGTCATATCATATTTTTTAACTTTACACTCTTTGTGGCAGGATGCCCTCCAAAGCATCATGTCTGTTTTTTGGGGTTGGTTTTGCTGGGTGTTTATCTCACCTATATGGAGAGGTGATCTTTGACTACCAGAGCCATGGCTGGGACAGCCCCTCTCATGCTGCAGCCACAGCTGCTGCTGTCCAGCCACGTTCACAGAACCACAGAATGGGTCAGGCTGGAAGGCACTGCAGTGGGTCATCTGGTCCAATGTCCCCGCTCAAGCAGGGTGATCCCAGAGCACAGGGCACATGGATTGTGCCCGATGGTCCTGGAATATCTCCACTGAGGGAGACTTTACACCCTCTCTGGGCAACCTGTTCCAGTGCTCAGTCACTGCACAGTAAAAAAGTTCTTCATGTTCAGGTTGAACTTCCTGGGCATCAGTTCCTGCCCGTTTCCTCTTGTCCTTTATCTGGGCACCACTGAACAGAGCCTGATCCATCCTCTTGGCACCCTCCGTTAGATATTTACACACATTAATGAGGTCCCCTCTCTGTTGTCTCAAGGTTAAACAGGCACAGCTCCCTCAGCCCTTCCTCATAAGAGTCCCTCCAGTCCCTCAGTCATCCTTGTTGCCATCCACTGGACCTGCTCCAGGAGCCCCGTGTCTCTCTTGTCCCAAGGAGCCCAGAATTGGACACAGCACTCCAGATGTGCCTCACCAGGGCTGAGCAGAGGGGTAGGATCCCCTCCCTGACCTGCTGGCAACGCTCTTCCCAATGCATCCCAGGATTCCGCTCTTCCCAATGCATCCCAGGATTCCGTTGGTCTTGGCCCCCAGGGCACACTGCTGGCTCAGGGCCAGCCTGCTGTCCACCAGGACCCCCAGGTCCATCTCTGCAGCCGGTCGGCCCCCAACCTGTACAGGTGCTTGGGGTTATTCCTTCCCCTCCTTCCTTCAGGCAGCTCGGCCGCGAAGAAAGAAACAAGGCGATGGGGAAGGGCTGCGCATGGCCTGAGAGCCACCAGCCCTGGCCTGCCCTGGGCTGTGCTTTCCCGGTGGGGCTCCGGGGCGGCCCCAAGGCCGGGCCTAACCCAAAGCCAGGCCCTCCGCGCAGCGCCGCGACCGCCCGTCGCCATGGGAACCAGGCGCGGCCGCAAGGCATGCCGGGCTGAAAGAAATTGCTGCGGCAAAACCCTGCGAAACTGCCGTACTGCGGCCAATGAGCGCTCGGGGTGCTGGCGGAGGTGACCAATGGCTGGCGGCCCGATCGGAGGGGGCGGGGCTGGGGGCGCTCTGAGGCGCGGGCGGCGCGCGCGGGTCGGTTAAACAGCGGCGGCGGCGCAGCCGAGTGCGAGTGTCGCTGCTCACCGCGCCGGGCCCGCTCCCGCCCCGCCCCGCTACAGCCCCGCGGCGCACACCCGACGGTGAGCGGAGCGGCGTGAGGGTCTCGAGCGCTGGGGAAGGGCCGCTCCCGGGAGGGACCGGGTCCGGCTCGGCCACCGAGTCTGGGAAGTCTTGGGGCTGAGCACCCCAGCGGCTCCCCCGTGCTCAGGCCCTTCCCCAGACCCCGCTTTTCCCGCATCCCCGGCACTGCCGGCGGGACCCTTCCTTGGCAGCGGGGCCGGGCTTGAGTCGCCTCCGTCGGCGGGGAAGGGCCGTCGGGGCCGGGCGATGGAGCGGCTGCACTGGGGATGGCCAGGAGGGCGGCGGGGCTTGTGCGGGTCCGGCTGGAGAGCGGGTGCTGAACGGGACCCGGCATTTGAGCCGCCGCTGCTCGGGCTGTGCCCGGGGCTGTGCCCGTGCCCGACACACCCGGCAAAGCGCTGCCCGGCCCCGGGAGCTCGCTGGGAGTGACGGTACAGGTGACTCTGGCAGGTGCTCCTGCAACTTTGAATTCCCTCCTTCTTCTCCCAAAGCAGGCAATCATGAGTGATCGGAAGGCAGTGATCAAAAATGCGGACATGTCAGAGGAGATGCAGCAAGATGCTGTGGAATGTGCTACTCAGGCCTTGGAGAAGTACAACATCGAGAAGGACATCGCTGCTCACATAAAGAAGGTAAATGTTTGCGTGTAATATGCTCATGAAATCTCTATGCACATGAAAAATCAATCAGGGAGAATGTTGCTGGGCAAGTTGCTCTAGAGAAACAAGTTCTAGATAATCAAGTTGAACTTTTTCTGTAGGTTGGTGTCCATATGTTCCTTCCCCCCACCCCTGTACGTGGACCTTTCCAGGTCCTGCTTTTCTCTTGTAGTATTTTCCACTTAGACCTTTTCTGCCACTGTGCCATTGTCCACGTGAGCAGAGTGGCAGCTGACTGTCCCTGTGACTGATGAGCTGGTACAAAACACAGGGACTCTATTGAGCTCTCTTAAGGTTTTCCTGAGAGGAAGCCAGTTTTCCTTGGTTTCAGTTGTATTGAACTTAATCTTAAGGATCTGTTTACAGTTCTTGCCAGCTAGGTCAAAAATTGCAGGGGAAAGTAGTTTTCTGCAAATCTGCTGTAATCTCACCTCTCATATTTTAGTGATATAAGGAAAAAAGAAAACCACAAAAAAAATCCCGATGGTGTGGATTATCTGTTGTTTGCAACATCTGTGTTGTCCTTTATGTAGGATTAACAATACAGGAGAAAGATCTAGTTCAGATTATATATCCTGCTTCGTCAGCTCGGGGGAATGGAGAAATCAAAGTGCGTCAGTAGAAGTTAAACTGATCTGAGTGGAAGAATTGTTGAAATGTTAAGATCTATTGGACTGAAACTCTCTGGAGTAAGCTGCTTGGCATTAGAAGCTAAATTTGCTCAAATCTTAGTCTGCAAGCTGTGAATTTTCACACAGATATGTTGAACTTTTACCCAACGCTGGAAGAAGGCCTCAAGAGCTGGGTCAGGCTGGAAGATAAGGAAGTTATAACTGTCAGCAGAAAACACAACGTAGGAGATAGGAAACAGGCTGCCCAGAGACAGTGAAAAGAACCCAGACCCTAATATTATTATTGGTCCAAACTGTTTTGTGGAAGGTGGGCAGCTGAGATTGGGAGGGTGTAATAATTGCCCGGGGACTTCTTTGTTTGGGGTCCCTCTATGAAGGCACCCAGCTCGAGCTGTTCTAGTGCTGTACCTTACTGGATTTAAAGCCTGAGGCTCTGCTCCAGTGCATGAGGGGTGGAGATACCTTGAAAATACAGGATACTTGGGGTGGAGGAGCTTAACATAAAAAGCAACTCAGCTAAGCAGCATGATTACTTCCACTAGACAAATACTCATTTGCTATGACCACAATACAAAAGGCATTATTTTCCTCCAGGTGCAGGAACTATCTATGAGAGTAGAAAAGAGAGAGTTTAATACTTTTCAGGTATTTTTTGGTAGCAATTACTGGGAATTCATACAGTATTTGTTTGAAATGTGTGTAAAGCACAACTTCTTAGACTTGTTGATCATACTGGTGTTACAGAGCATGTGGCAGAGAATTTTCCCTTTAGCACAATGAAGTCTAAATTATGGCTTTGTCTCTGTGGGTACAAAATTAGCATTGAAGCTTTTACTTCAGGGCTGTAGATTCAGATCATGGTATGAATTATGGGGAGAGAAAGACTAATTTCTCTGAACAAAAGTAATGTTTTAAACTTACTACTGCTCAGATAAGAAGAACTGTGGGGTTTTTGTGTGTCCGACTAAGCAGCAGGTGTAATAAGATGTAAATAAGATAATCCCAGTACTTAAGAGCAGCTATTCTTCTTTGCCGTGCTCAGAAAGTGAATACCTATCAGAAGAGTCCTTAATTTCTAGCGATCTTTTTTGCAGGAGTTTGACAAGAAATACAATCCCACGTGGCACTGCATCGTGGGAAGGAACTTTGGCAGCTATGTGACTCATGAGACCAAGCACTTCATCTACTTCTACCTCGGCCAAGTCGCTATTCTTCTTTTCAAGTCTGGTTAGAACCACGGACTGTTACTGAAACTTGCATCCAGTTACAGGACTCTCTGACTAGTTACTGCAGCCTTCCTGAGGACACAGGCCTTGATCTTCAAGGGCAATGGCAGGGATTGTTATAGCAGATGATGTTACATTGTGGATATAAAAAGGAAAAGTACCAAAAAGTCTTGTATTTATTTTTTTTAGAAGGCTCCTCCTTTGCTAGTAGAGCTGTTGGAGCAGTTTTTCTTTTGAGAGTTCTATAGCCATCTACTGTATTTCCCCATTACTGCTAGTGCTGTGCAAGTACTGACAGTGTTTAGTTCTTTATGTTCCAAGCCTCTCTTATTCTTATTTTACTTTTTTAAAATAATTTTTCCTCTCTTGTTTTGCTGGATGTGCTGCCCCAAAGCCTGAACTGTTTCTTTTCCTGCTGTCTTTGGAGAAGCGCTTTGGATAATAAAAGACAAGATCTCCAGCCAGGTCACTGTTTCTGGCCCATTTGTGCTGTCGTCGTGGCGGTGGGTGACTGGGGCCGGGTGAGGAGCGGGATCTGGGCTCGGTGTGTGGGGCAGCGGTGTCCCGGGTCCCGCAGCTCCCGAGGACTACGAGTCCCGTGCTGCCCGCAGGACCGGCTCCATCCTCGTCTGGCCACTGCTGCGAGCGACTCGTCGCTATTACCGGGCACGGGCTGTGATCCCGGGCACGGAGCAGAGCCGACCCCGCGCCCCCGGCAGCAGCTGCCGGAGCCCCAGGGCGGTAAGAACCGGGCGGGGGCGGCGGGGCTTGGAAGGGCTCGGGCGGGTTTTGTGTCAGTCCCGGCTCAACGTGACCCGGCATTTCAGCCGCTGCTCCCCGGGCTGTGATTCTGGGAGCTGCTCCTGTAACTTGACTCCTCTGCTGCTCGATACAGCCATCCATGGGCAATCAGGCAGCTGTGGTAAAGGATACAGACATGTCCAAGGAGCAGCAACGTGCTGGGCAATGTGTCGTTTGGGCCGCAGAGAAATAGAATATTGAAACAGAAATCACAGCACTTGTAAAGAGAATGAATGTTTGGTTGTAATTATCCTTTTTGTTGAACACTATCCACAGCAGAAGTCAAGCAGGGTGGGTGCTGTAACACTATAAAAGCTAAATTCTGTGGTCACAAGATACTTTGGACTTTTCCTGTGGGCTGATGTTACCTCTCAAAGAAATCTCTTCCCAAATCCAGAATATCTGAATACTGAGCTAAATGCGTGAGTAAGGCAATAACACAAAGCTGCACGGAGGGTCGCTGTGGTTGGGACTGGACTCTGTCAGGGACAAGTGGGAGCTACAGCAGCCCTTGGCCTGGGTTGAAGGCAGTCTGTTTGTCCTATGGCCCACTCATGGTGGCTTGCTGCAGGCAAGGACTGTAGGGGAAGATGTGTGGAGCCTGGAAGGTAAGCTCAGTGTCCTCTGTGTGTTTCCAGTAACAGCAGTCCTAGCTGACAGCAGGTCTCTTATGGAGACGCTACTCAAAGACTCCTCCCCGGGTGGGATCAAAGCTTTTAGTCGGGCTGGAGGTAAGGGAGGGTGCCCAGCTGGGCCGTGCTTGTACAGCAAATCGCTCAGCCGAGGGGCCCGAGGAGCGTTTTACCCGAGTCCCGTTCCTGTTCACTGCAGCGTCCTCAGTATTACAGCTGTTTTAGGCGGCGCTCAGGCCGCAGCCGGTGTCCCCGGTGTCCCTGGGGGTGTCTCCGGTTGCCGCGGCCGCTCGGCCTGCGGCGTCCCCGTCGCCATGGCAACGGGAGGGCGGCACGTCGTACTCGGGCAACGCCCCTCCCACCGGCCGCTTCTGGCCAATGAGCGTCCGAGGTGCTGGTGACGGTGACCAATGGTTGTCGGGTGGCGCGGAGGGGGCGGGGCCGGGGCGTGAGGGGCGCTTTGGGCCCTCTCCCGGCTCCGCTTTTCCCTCGTCCCCGGCTCTCCCGGCGGGACCATTCCTTGGCGGCGGGGCCGGGCTTGGGTCGCCTCCTTCGGCGGGGAAAGGCCGTCGGGGCCGGGCGATGGAGCGGCTGCGCTGGGCTGAGGAAGGGCTGGAGGGCGGCGGGGCTTGTGTGGGTCCGGCTGGAGAGCGGGTGCTGAACGGGACCCGGCATTTCAGCCGTGCCCGTGCCCGACACACCCGGCAAAGCGTTGCCGGGTCCCGGGAGCTCGCTGAGAATGGCGGTACAGGTGACTCTGGCAGGTGCTCCTGCAGCTTGGAATGCTTTTTTGTTTGTTACAGGGAGCCGTGTGTGATCAGGCGGCTGTGATAAAGGATACTGATGCATCAGAAAAGATGCAGCAAGATGTTGTGGAGTGTGCCACTTCGTCTCTGGAGGAATGCAGTGTTGAGCATAACGCTGTAGCTCATTTAAAGAGGATGAGTGTTTGTTCATAATGTTTTGCTATTGAACATTATTTTGGACTTCAAAAAAATGGAGCAAAAATGTTGGTATGTAAGTAGTTGAAAAGGGACGAGTTCTGTGGACTCTATTTAATCCTTTACTCTTTGCTCCAGAAAGAGCACTTGAATAGTAAAGGTAAGTTCTTAGTGGTCTCTCTTGCAGGATTTTGACAGGAAATATATTTGATGTATTCCTACCTGGCAGTGCACTGCGGGAAGGAATTCTGCATCTGTGTGACTCAAGACCAGTCCCTTCATCGTCTTCTGCCTGTGTTCTTTTCTTCTCAAGGGTGCTCAGAACCATGGACTGTTTCTCAGACTCTCATCTTGTGACTCAGTTGTGTGCTAATGGCACAAAGCCTGGTGCCTTCAGCCTTCCTGAGGAAGCAGACCTTGGCCTCCAAGGGCAGTGGCAGGGATTTCATTAGCATAGTTGTTTTTACTGGGGGGTGGGAGGGGCAACTTCCTTGTATTTATTTTCTTCCCACAGCCAGCTTATTTGCAAATAAAAATGCTGTGTTTTGCCTTGAAAAGCTTTTTTCTTTTGAATCCAGAAAATCTAAACACTATGGTAACCATACTCATTATGTGGTCAGTAATTCTAAGAGTAATAGACCTAAACAGGGAACAAACAGGAGTTTAAATAAGGCCTTTTATGAGGCTTTTCTTAAAATAATTTTTATAGAGGATTTATTGAAATGTGTAAAGCACAAGTTCTCGGATTTGTTGATCTGGTGTTCCAGGGCATGGGGCAGAGAATTTTTCCTTTAGCGGGTGCAGCAAAAGAGAAACAAAATTCAAATTATGGCTTTGTCTCTGTAGGTACAAAACTAGTGTTGAAGCTTTTACTTGAGGGCTGTAGATTCAGATCATGGTATGAATGATGGGGGTAGAGATGCCCTTACATGCTCCACCCCTACTGTTTTTGAAGAAACTGGGAACTGCACTCCTATTGAACTTGAAGCTCTCATCCCTAAAATATCGGAAGGGGATCAGGAGCTGCATTCAAGATCTGTGTTATTTTAAAGTTAAAAAAAAAAGCGCCTTTAGGATCTCTGTTGCCTCGTGGGGTCTTTTGTTTGTTTGTTTGTTTGTTTTTACTGTTATTTGCTGCAGGTCGGCGGCAATGATTCGCTATCAGACGCTGTCACACCCTCCCGGGGGTTGCCGGAGGAGGGGCGGGCCGGGCAGGGCTCGCTGTGCGCGGCTCCCGGCGCCCCGCGCGGCCGAGGACTACGAGTCCCGTCATGCCCTCGGGCCCGCCCGGCACCGGCTCCATCCGGGTCCGGCCACTGCTGCGGGCGACTCGTCGCCATTACGGGGCAGCGGCGGCCGAGCCCGGGCCGGTGCGGCGCCGAGCAGCCGGTGGGTGCCGGGGTGGTGCCGACCCCCTCGGGCGGAGGCAGCGCCGGGCCCCGCGGGGCTCCCTGAGCAGCTTGTCCCTTCCCCCTCCCCTCCCCTTCGCCCGGAGCCCCGCAGGCCCGGCCCGGCCTCCCGCGGCCCACCCCGGTTCGAGCGGAGCAGCGAGAAGATGTCGCCATGAAGGAGGCCGAGGCCGCCCTGCGCCGCCCCCGCCGGTCGCCCCCGCGGGCCATGAGCCTGGGCCCCCGCCGGCTCCGCCAGCGCCCGTCGTGCCCCCCCGCCCTGGGCCGCCGCTCGCCCGCCGGGGCGCCCGTTGATGCTGCAGAGCCCGCCCGGCGCCACCCCCGCCACAGCCCCCGCCATGGACAAGAGCAGCCCCTGCGGCTCCGGAGCGCCCGGACCCTCGGCCGGCAGCAAAGGGCAACAGCCGCGGTCCGCCTCGGCCGGGCCCGCCGCGGGGGAGTCTAAGCCCAAAGGCGGTGAGAGCCGGGAAGGGGCTCCGGGGAGAGGGATGGAAGAGGAGGGAGGGGGTAACCGTGGGGGCCCACGGCCTGTGCCGCGGTTGGGTTCGTGGTGAAGCTGGACTTCGCCTTGTCGGGTTGTTTGTCTCTCAGCTGGGTTTTTAATAGGCGGCGTTTCAGGTCACTACTTGTTTTTGGTTTCTTTTTCCTTCCTCTTCCGGCTCTGCTCGTTGTTCGCAGAGCTGGGATTCCCACTCTCCTCTTCCTTTAAGGATTAGTACTTTATCTTCATTACTATTGGAGTAATCAGCTTTAGAGCTAAAGCTCTGCTTCTATAGTAAGAACATACGTTTGCCAGTGCCTGTGAAAAAAAACCCTAACTTCATTCTGTACTCAGTGTGTTGTTACACCTCGCTAAGGGTCTGATATCCTGCACAGCATTCCCCTTATCCCAGTGTTTGTGACCTGCTTTGGGGGAGCTCAGAGTTAGATGTGTGTTGTTTGCTCATCTGGCATTCAAGCCAAAGTGTCACAGCTGTCATTGCAAACAGCTGGTTCTGCTGACAGAGCGGTTCACCAGGAGCCAGGATAGTTCCTGTCATCTTTTCACGGTAAGACCTAAGCCCACTCTGGTTCTCTAAACATCTTGGGGAGCAGAGTGTTCCTGACAACCTTGCATTTTTTTGCTAAAATTAGAAATGGGGCAGTAGTGATTAAAATTAGTGGTTTTAATCCTGTAACTATGTGAGAAGGTGTCAACAGGTTACTACAACACCATTGCTGTACTAATTTCCTTCCTCCTCAGTGGTTTGTTTCAGCTGTATTACTTCAGGTCTCTGAGAAAACAGCAGTGTATCCCAGAGGGTTAACAAAATGGGTATCTTGAAGGTGTTTGTTGACTTCTTTTTGGACCTCCTAAATGCGCTCATGTCGTGGGTAACCAAGTATTACCTGCTCTTCACCTCTATTAATTGATCTTCCACAGGATTGACAGAAGTGGGACATGGGAAGTGACTCACCCACAGCTCCCCAGGTTGTGGCGTAACTGTGCAATTACAGTGAAATTTTAACTTCAAACATGTAAAAATCTTTTTAGGGAAAACTTTTTCTGTCCCTGTCTTGCCAAGAGACACCTCCTCACTACAGCTTCTTTTGTAGTGGTGTGTGGTGCTGTATGGAGGGTTGTTCACAGAATACAAACATCCTTCAGGAAGGAGTTAAGGTGACCTGAGCTGTGGCTGGCATGCCTTCATGTAGAAGATACAGTATCTGTACTGAGGAAGGAAGTAAAAGGCCTGTCGTTTCAGCCCAGAATGAAAATGTTAAGTGATTTTTGTGGAGTGTCACGTTTTACAGGCTTGAAACAATGCCACCAGTAGAAGAGGAGCAGTGGGGAGAGGAATCCTGATGCCTACTCCAATACTTCTGATTTTCAAAGTTATTAAGACCTCTGTGTTAATTGTGTGTTTTGGTAGCTGTTGCACGTAGGACACTGGCACGTCACCATATGTGATTTTTTCTTGAGTTCCTTATCATTGTACATGTAACTGATGTGGTCCACCCATTTTCCCTCCCTTTTCAGGAAAGGTGTAGGATGTATTCTCTGTTTCTCCTCTGAAATGGAAAGTATTTTTATGGACCACAGACCTTCCCCAGATGGTCACTGGGTTGAGTTCACTCCAGCTCTTGCCATTTCATGCTTTCCAGAGTTACCTGCTGTAACTGTCCAGCTGAGGAAATGGACACTCATGAAACTGTGGCAGCTTCTCCTTCTGTTTCTCTTGCAGCACAGCTGGATATGGGCTAAATAGAATATTATATTCTCTTCTACTTGTGGAAGTTGGATTCCACCTATCTTTCAAACTTGGCCTTAGAGACTAAATTAAACTCGGAAGTTTCCAACAGAAAAGTTTCTTTGGGTTGTTGGGTGTCTCTGTAATCCTGGAGACCTGAGGGACATCATTAGTTCTCACAAAAGTTCTGGGCCTTATCATACCCCGTGTGAGATGCTTGGCTGGGCTGTGTGAGTGCTTGGTCACCTCTTGCTCACTGGGATGTTTGCCTTGGCAGCAGGAATAGCTTCAGTGTGTTTTCATGAAACCACCCTGTGGCTTTAGTGTGATCCACCACAAACCCCTTATGCAATCCTGTTGGCTTCAGCACAGCTCAGCAGAAAAGAAGAGATGAATAAAGGTGGAAGGAAACTGCAGTTCTCACCCCAGCAGCAAACCAGTACTACAACCCCAGTGCCAAAATGGTCACCTAGAGCTGCTCCTAATCCTGTGAACTTGGTCTCCTCTCTCTGGGACTTTGGAGATACAGGTCCTGCTCCAAAATGCACAAACAGTTTTGTTATTTGTGTTTTTAAGTTATGTAGACAGTATTTTTTTATAAGTCTCTTGGAGTGTGGATGGGTAGATACATCCACATAATCTGTGTGTGTATATATATATATGGATTAGATCCTATGAAAACAGCAAAAGGACAGGACCTGAGTGAAGAGTAAGTACCTTACCAGCACTGTTGCTGTTGCTCATTCCTAATTTGCCAAGGAAAGAAAGAAAAAAACAAACTGCCAAATCCAAACTTATGCTCCTTAAAACTGGGCTCTAACAAGAGAGGATGGCAGTGAGAATCCTTCACTTTTCTCCCTACATGAGTCCAGCTGTTCTACCCTGCTCTTTGTGGGAGTGCAGGGATGGGTGATATAAAGCAGAGAGGTCCCTGACATGTGGAATGCTGGAAGAGTTGGAAGGAACAGCGTTGCTTAGATTCAGGGTGGAGGAAAAGTGTTCCAGTTTACAAATGCATAGTCCAGATCTTGTATGCTGACCGAGTTCAGTGCTACTCTGATGGACCAGACTTCTCCTGAGGATAATTATTCTGGGAGCAGGGAGGAACTAGCAATCCATAAAATCAGATTTGAAGCATTGTGAGATTGGTTGTAAGGTCCTTTTAACACAGGCACAGGTGGAGAGTCCTTTCCTATAAAACGTGAGAGTCAGTAGTGATTCTCAAAGACTTCAGGAGTTGTCTTGAAGGGATCTGTAGTATGACAGGAATGTGTGTAAACGAGCTGACTGACAAATTTGGTGGTGAGTAACTTGATTAAAACTTAAAGTGGTAGGAAATTCTTCTGTCAGCTGCAGGTGCAAGCTGTTCCTTGTTCCTGGTCCTTGTAAAGACCCACTTTAGACTGATTTGTCCTGAGTTGTTTCTTTTCCCCAGTTGAAGATTGCAGAAAAACTGCTAAGTTGTACAGGCAATAGGTGTGTGCCCCTCTAGAGTATTCACTGAAATTGGAGATTTATAAAGGTCGTGGAGCTCTAAAGGGACAAGCTCTGCTCCTGAATAACTGAAGTAACAGTCCAAACCTCTTCAAAACTACTTAATTTTTTACCAGGGACTCAGAAGTGTTGATTATTCCTTCTTCCCTACAAACACTCTCAAGAAACACTCCAAGTAATCATTCAGCCAGACCTGGTCACACCCTCAGTACTTGGCAGCTTCTGGTGTGTTTTTTTCCTGATAACGCTCAAGCCATGTCTTTTTAGCCTGATGTGCATTAAAGCAGTGCCAGCTATGCAAGCATGTGTTTGGGTTACACAGCTGTGCTTCTGACAGAGTTGATTTAATTCTGAATTAAAGGATCAGCCCTTTCAATAGCAGAGTAAATGACCAGTTCTGATGATAAAGTTAGTCTGCAAAAAATGGCTCTGTCACATCATGTGAAAGTAATGATAGTGTATTTCTATAGCTGTAGTTGCAGGCAAAGACTGAAATCTGCCAAGTGGAAGAAACAGCAGAGCACCACAAAACCCCATCCAACCACTTTTATTACTTAGTTTATTCTTAAAAAGTTGGATTCTCAGTAATATATAATAACACACAACCTTCCAGTCCTCTGCTCGCCTTTTTTGGGGGGTGCAAGTGGGAGAGAAAACTTAAAATAACAAAAAAAAGAAAAAAAAGAAACTTTATGTGAATGACAGCACTCCAGCTGTTTTAAATGCTTGGGTAGATGGGAAGCAGTGCTGGGAAAGGGGAAAACTGGAAGCACCAGCAATGAAACTGCCCATATGGAAACATGATCCTGAACCACAGTGGTGTGTTTGCCTAACACGTAAGGTTTATATTAAGGGGTGGGGAGGACTGCAAAGTAGGAAGAGGGAAACTAGAAGGCTTTTATAAATGCAACTAGATATTGTGTGGGGCCTTGCTGTTTGTGTAATGTTTACTGGGTATCCAGAGTGACTTCGGGGCTGGCTGGTGCGGGTGGATGTCTTGCTGGGCCTGTGGAGTTTTGTTTTTAAGCTTATCAACATAGCTCTTCTACAAATAAAACTTAGGGCAGGTGGTGGAAATGCCAGGTTAAGCGACAGTCTGTTGTGTCCTTGGGCAACTCTGATCTTGTGTTAAGACTACTAGAAATGCCTTCATAGTATTAACACCCTGTTCTAGCAGGGTGTTGTAGCAGCTGTTTTAGACACAGGGAACTCCTCTCAGGAGCCTGACTGATTTTTCTGCTCTTGTGAGCTTTATTCCTGCAGTAGTTTGTTTTGTGCTTCACCACTGTGTCCTGTATTAGGGTCACTGGTGTGCTAAGTGTGTTTTTTGGCAAACAGTTCTGGCTGCATAGGTTGGTGGACTTAGTACTTAGACATTAGGTATGTGCCCTGCAAGGCCACAGAGCATTGAGTTTGTACTTCAAGATCAATTAGCATTTGTTGGCCTCATGACATAGAGGTGTATTTTTAAAACAGAATTAGATCTCTTGGGGTCTTTTAAGCATAGGGGTAGAACTGAGTGAAAACAGGTAGTGGGAGACTTCAAGAGAAACACAAGCATTGTATTTGTGTGAGGGAACAATGTATGATAAATTGTGTGTTTTCAGAAAATGGAATGAAAAAAGGAACTAGTTGTTGTCAGTTTTTGTAATGTGGCATGAAGGTATGATGTGTGATGTTGGTGTTTATTGTTTAATGAACCAGGCAACACGCCAACATCTGGGGAAGGCAATTCCAAATCTGGATAAAGAAAATTCAACCATTCTGATAAAAGATAAAGCACAGCAAATATATCCTTCTTTTAAACTCTTTGACCAGCTCTTTGGGCAGCGACAGGAATGAAATGGTTGGGGTTGCTGGGGGATTTGATGTCCTGATAAACACCAGGGCTCAAGGTAGTGGCTGAGGTGAACTTCTCTCTGAGGTGAAGTTACACGGGATCAACTCTGAGGCTGCTGACCTGATTCTCCTTTTTTTTTTAATCTCCTTTCAGATGGAAAGAATGCGAGTGGATCCAAACAGCGTTATAATCGTAAAAGAGAAACTTCATATTCCAAAAATGAGAACTTTTGCAGTCAGTCCCGTCGCTCCAATTCACAGAAAAGCAAAGCTTTTAACAAGATGCCCCCTCAAAGGGGAGGCAGCGGCGGAAGTGGCAAACCTTTTAGCTCTTCTAATGGTGGGAGACGAGATGAGGTGAGAATTGTAATGCCACACCTCCAGGGCCTTCTTTTTTGGGATGACAGGATGCTCTGACCTGCCTAGATAGGTCTGCTGTGTTCAGCTCCTGGGCTGGGAAGGGAAGGAGTGATAAGAGGTGCTAACTAACATCATTGAGATGCCAGAGGGAGTGTGAGCAGAGCGACTTGGCAACAACTGAAGAGGAGTGCTCTCTGCCCTGAGAGACTAAACTGCTCTTCATCAGTCTTGTGCTCCAGACCCTTCCCCAGCTCTGTTCCCTTCTCTGGACCTGCTGCAGCTCCTCAATGTCCTTGTTGTGAGGGGCCCATAACTGACCCCAGGACTCGAGATGCAGCCTCACCAGTGCCCAGTACAGGGGGACAATCACTTCCCTGGTCCTGCTGGCCACACTATTTCTGATACAGGCCAGGATGCCCTTGGCCTACTTGGCCATCTGGACACATTCTGGCTCAAGGTCAACTGCTTTTGACCAGCACCTGCAGGTCCTTTCCTGACAGGCAGCTTTCCAAGTCTGGAGCATTCCGTGGGGCTTGTGACCCAAGTACAGGACCCATCACTTGGCCTTGTTGAACCTCATACCAATGACCTCAGCCCGTTGATCCAGCCTGTCCAGATCCCTCTGCAGAGCCTTCCTGCCTTCCAGCAGATCAACTCCCGCCCAAGTTGGTGTTGTCTGCAAACTTGATTAGGGTGCCCTCCATCCCCTTGGCCAGATCATTGATAAAGACATTAAACAGGACTGGCCCCAGTGCTGAGCCCTGGGGAGCACCACTAGTGACCAGCCCCAGCTGGTGTGACTCCATTCCCCAGCACTCTGGGCCCAGCCATCCAGCTGGTATTTTGCCCAGGGAACAGTGCACCCGTCTGAGCCAAGAGCAGCCAGTTTCTCCAGGAGAATCTGTGGGAAACTGTACCAAAGGCTCTGATGAAGTCCAGGTAGACAATATCCACAGCTTTGACCTTGTCCATTAAATGGGTCACCTTGTCATAGGAGATCAGGTTAGTCAAGCAGGACCTGCCTTTCACAAGCCTGTGCTGGCTGGGCCTGATCCCCTGGTTGTCCTGTACATTATATGTAGTGGCACTCAAGATCATCTGCTCCATAACCTTCCCTGGCATTGAGGTCAGATTGATAGGCCTGTAACTCCTTGGATCCTCCTTCTGGCCCAGCATCACATTTACTGACTTCCAGTGAGCTGGGACCACCCAGTTTGCCAGGACTGCTGGTGGATGATGAAAAGAGGCTTGGTGAGCCCTCCCACCCAGCCCCATAGACCTGTGTGTGTCTGAGTGGCACAGCAGGTGACCATTTCTCCTTGGATCATGGGGGCTTCATTCCGATCCCTGTCCCTGTCTTCCAGCTCAGGGACTGGGTATCCTGTGGAACACCTGTCTTAGTATTAAAGGCTGAGACAAAAAAGGCATTAATTACTTCAGCCTTTTCCTCTGTCACTATGTTTCACCCCCCACCATCCAATAAAGGATGGAGATTTTCCTTAGCCCTCTTTTTGTAGCTAATGTATTTATAGAAACATTTTTTATTGTCTTTTACAGCAGTGGCCAGATTTGTTTCTAGGACCCTTCTACTTTTCTCCATGCATAACCTCATGACATCCTTGTAGTCCTTCTGAGCTGCCTACCCCTTCTTCCAAAGGTCATAAACTCCTTTTTTTCCTGAGTTCCAGCTAAAACTCTCTGTTGAGCCAGGCTGGTCTTCTTCCCCACTGGCTCATATTTTGGCTCATGGGGGCAGCCTGCTCCTCTGCCTTTAAGATTTCTTGAAGAATGTCCAACCTTCCTGGATTCCATTGCCCTTCAGAACATCCTCCCAAGGGACTCTTGTCACCCAATCTCTTGAACAGGCTAAAGCTTGCCCTCTGAAAATTGATTTTGTCCAACCACTTCAGTGCAAAAATTTACATGAGATGGGGGTTTTGGGAAAGTAAATGTATTGGCCATGGTGGCCAAGGTGGAGTAAAACCAGACTGAGGCTTTTATGCTGATGTGGATCTAAATATTGTAGGCTGTTTGTGGGGTTTAATTGATACTCTGATTTTTCAGTTTTGATGGATGAGCAGCACTGCTTACCTAGACTGCTGACTCAAAACTCACCTACTGCCTCTTGAATTCTCATTCTTTGCTTCATTATGTGAAAACTAACTGAAACAAGTACAACCTTTGCAAACAGTAATCAGAGTTGTATTGCTGTCTGTCTAAAAGAATATTGTCTGGATTTGAACAACTTTATTCTGTTACTCACCTTGACTGGGTTTTGCAGCTTTTACTTGTCCTTACTTGTGTTTGTTTTTACACTCTCCTCCTTTTGCTCAGTGTGGGGTAAGATCACTGAGTTCTGACTTTCAGATTCTCCTGCACTTCTAACGCTGCACTACTTGATTTGCAGAACTGGGATGGGAGAAGGTGAGTGAGGGAATGCTGCATGTTCTGTGTGTAATCACTGATGGGGCCTGGGTATCCACCTGTACTGATGCTTTTGTAGTAAATTCTGGCAGGTTCTGACAAACGCTTTTGTCTCTTAGGTAGCAGAGGCTCAACGGGCAGAGTTCAGCCCTGCCCAATTCTCTGGTCCCAAGAAGATAAATCTGAACCACTTACTGAACTTCACTTTTGAACCCCGTGGCCAAGCAGGACATTTTGATGGGAATGGACATGGCAACTGGGGGAAAAGGAACAAGTGGGGACATAAACCGTTCAACAAGGAGCTTTTCCTACAGGCCAAGTGAGTGGGAGACCAACAGGACTCTTATACTTCTGCAGAGACACTGAGCTGAAGGGGGTGAACAGCCAGGGAATTGTGTTTGGCCTTGACTACTTGTATTGTTTTTTCCAGGGTGAAATTACCTTGCCATACAGTTTTTAGTGGTAGTGACTATATTTGAAAGGGATGTTGTTCTTACCTATTTACAAGGTGTCCTTTAGCTACAAACCAGTTAATCTGCTCTAATTTTCTATCATCACTTTGGAATATGACACTCCATTTTGAAATATCTATGTAGTTCCCTTATGGGAGACTGTGATTTTTTTTCCAAAAAAATTAGTGTGTTGAGATGGGAGAGATAGCAGTTGCTGGATGAAAGCTGATTTGAATTTGTAATTTCCAGAGGCAATTACTTATATAGGTCTTAGTTCTTAAACTGTTGATTATTTTGTGAATCCCTAAGTATGTAGTATAACCCAAATGATGATCAATATAGTAATCCAGCAGCAGAATTGCTTTTGACTGGAAATAATGGTTGCTCTCACTGGAGTTTGAAATGTGTTCAGGACTCTGCTCTCTGATAATGTTAAAGATAAAAACTATTTTCAGCACTGGTGCTTCTAATTTTTCCCTATTGTTTTGTGGCTTACTGTAATGAAATCCATTTGCAGGAACCCCAGTAGTTCTAGTTTTTGTGACCACATTTTTTCCCCATGTCAATTCCTTGTTTTTTAATAGATCCCTGATGGAGCTGGCTATTCCTTACATGTTTCTGGAAAACCACACTGCCTGGCTCATTCTGTAGTTAGTTTGTGAAGTTGTGTCTAACTGAAATTAGACACATCTGTATTCTGGAAATCTGGTTGTGAATTGAACTCTTGATTTTTGTAGATAGAAGTTACTGACTACATCCAGCAGTTACTGACTACATAGTTTTCTGCTGGACAAAGAAGCAGCTCAGAGAATCCTGTAAAATAGTTCTCAAAGAATTTTTAGAAACAACTGAGTGGATCATCTGTCTCTTTGCCTTTCCCCAGCTGCCAGTTTGTTGTCTCTGAAGAACAGGACTACACAGTCCACTTTGCTGATCCAGATACCTTGGTCAACTGGGACTTTGTGGAGCAAGTGGTCAGTTGTGATGGGCTAGATTTTTTTTTTTCTCCTTCTTTTTCTTAAGAACCTCAACCTGTCTTTAACTGCCTCTTTCCCTCTGTGATGTTACATAAAACTCAGCTGTTTTTGAGTTGAGGCCTTTTCTGTCACTCCCACAATACTGGGAAAGATCTGTCATGGAATATATTATGAAATACTTTCATGACAGGAAAAGAGAAGTGCTAAAATCTATTAGGAAAATTAGCAGCTTCTTCTTGCTTTTGCAGATGGGAGCTCATCAAAAATAGTATCTGACATTCTGTAGACAGAGTCCTTGTGATCGAGATATTAACAGAAAACTTGGGCACGAGTCCATGGAAGAGGACTAGGGTGTAGAATTTTGAAGAATTATTCTGTGCATAGGTGGCCTATCTTGCCTAGCAACAAAATAGAAAATCTCTTTAGAATTGTGGTCAGAAGTTTGGGTTGCCTCAAGCAGAAACTTATATCTGCCAAGACAGTCTGGTGCATGGCGTAGGTGGAGAGGAGGTGGGCTTACTGTTACCTGACACTCCAAGAGAGCTGAAAAATCGAGGTGCTTGCTTGGCAGTTCTCTCTGCCACACAGAGATGCTAACAAAGTGTCTGACTAAACCCAGAACGTTCATGGAAGTGGGTAAGTTCAGTCTCGCAGCTGAACAGGGCTGCACAAGTCTGCTTGTGTAAGTGAGGCCACAGAGCTCGTGTGCCATCTCCTCACTGTCTGAATTCGGATGATGAAGATGCTGCTAACTCTTAGAGATGATGGTGAATACCTCAGGGGAAACATGAGAAGAGTCACTTTTTAATGTCATTAGAGTAGAGATACCAGATGGGTGGCTTTGAAGGTTATTCCATGTGCAGTCTGAAGGTGTTAATTCACAGTGTACTAATTTCTTGGTAAATAAGCAGAGCCTAAAGAGCTGGAAGATAATGTGTTAGAGTAGATCTTAGAGGTGGCTTATTCTGTGTCCCAGGAACTGATTTCTGGGTCTAAAACTTGTGCTATTCTTCTCATGTGCCATTCCAGCGAATCTGTAGCCATGAAGTGCCCTCTTGCCCAATATGTTTGTACCCACCAACCGCAGCCAAGATCACCCGCTGTGGGCACATCTTCTGCTGGGCATGTATCCTTCACTATCTCTCCTTGAGCGAAAAGACCTGGAGTAAGTGTCCTATTTGTTATGGCTCTGTTCACAAGAAGGATCTCAAGAGGTGAGACGATATTTATTAAATTATGTGTCTCTTTGAAATGTTATTTTTACACCGCTAACCTCCTCCGTACATTGCAGTGTTGTTGCTATGGAGACACGCCAGTATGCAATTGGTGATACCATTACGATGCAACTTATGAGAAGGGAGAAAGGTGTTCTGATAGCACTGCCCAAGTCTCAGTGGATGAATGTGGTGCAGCCTGTTTACATCAGAGGTGAGTGTATCCGAGTACTGGTGGCTGGAATCCTGCTCCCAGCTGTGACCAGGATTTGTGTAGACACAGTTGACCCTGGCAATGCCATGCTGTCATCTTAAAATAAACCAGATTACAAAACATGGGGTTTAACAGCTGAAAAGCTTAATGACAACATATTAACAATAAACTTTCTACCCACACTTTGTTTTTTTGTAAGGCTTTAACTTGTGTGCTGTTTCCCTTCAAGTGACTGCACTGCAGACTCCTGCCTTCTCAATCATTGCTGTTAGTTTGGTGTGTGTTTTGTATCCTACAGTCATTGGTGTGACTCTTGCTGCTTTTATTGGCACTTGAGTGTCCTTAACTTTTTCCCCCCGGCTCCTCATTATACAGCTTAGCAAAAATAACTGTGTCTAAGCTATTTCAAGGCTGTAATCTTCAACAAGGTTTTCATCATCTTCACTTATCAACTGAAGTCAGTGAATGATATGGTGAAATAATCAAAATTATTGCAAACCTATTCCAAACATCTGTTGCCTGACATCTTCAGTTTTCTCCAGTCAAGAATGTGACTAACTCATCATCATCTTATCTGTTAGTATCACAAAAATTTGATGTCTAAAGAAATAATTTTACTGAACATGGCTGCTTTGTGGGCTGTCTTGGCTCACTTCATTTTGCAGTCACATTTAGGAAAGGCTGCATGCATTTAAACCCTCTGGAAAAAGTCAAGTCTCCTGCAGTGTGATGGGTATCCAGCATGGAGGCTGTGGGCTTACATGTTTCTCAGTATTTGAAAGTAAAGATCTTTAAATCCTTTCATAAAACAAACAAAAGAACAAATACAGGATTTGAGATCATTTTAAAGCCAGACAATTCAGCATTAACTTGATGTTCTGTAGACAAGGTTGGACCCTTGGGAAGCTGTGAATATAGGGACTGTATTAATATGTGATGCTGTGGTTGCTGTAAACTCTATAGTTAAGTGCTTCTGTAACAAGGATGACTACCTTTTGCTGAACTTGCAGTTCTTTATCTTACTATTTCTGATGTGCTTCTTGTAAAAACCTCATCATAATGTTTTGTATGGATTTTTAATACATATGGGCTTGTGAATTAGTTTGAGCCAAACCAGGGATTGCATTGAAGAAATTTCCAATTGCGGTATTTTTGAGTATATTGAGAAGAGGAAGAAGCTCTAAGACTGCATTGTTTCAGGAAGTTTTGACCCCTCAAAGGCAATGCTTCCATCATGTAGAAGTGTAGGCTTCATTTTTTTTGATGTGTAGCAACTGAGTGGGAGATAAACTGCTGTGTGAGGGAGATGTTTTTAGCAGAGCAGGTGTGTGGCACCAGCCTGTGATAGAATGGTAATATGTGGACTGAGTATTGTCTTCCCTGGGGCAATTAATTCACAAAACTGAGCAGCAACACAACTTCAGAAGAAGCAGCAGCCCAAACTGGTGCCTTTACATACAGACACTAATGATTGGTGCTCCTTCTGTTCAGATGACCAGCACAGCCAGTACTCAAAGCTGCTTCTGGCATCCAGGGAGCAGGTCTTGCAGCTGGTGATTCTGGAGGAGAAAGCGGCATTACTGAAACAGTATGAGGAAGAAAAGCACACCCCAGAAGCTTGCTTTATTGAGGCAGCTATCCAGGAGCTGAAGGTAACAACCTCTCTGGAGGCTTTTAGTAACTTTAAAGAGTATGCTGAGTGCTGTGCATCCATGCTCTGCTGCACAGATGGTAGTGTTCTATTGGGCAAACATGGGCAAACCTGTACAATATTCCTTTTCTAAGCCTTTAGGTGTCCTACTTGGATGTTCTTTCCATTACCAAGAAGGAGAGGACCTCTCTTTGAGTTACTCTTTATCACAGATGAATTTCTGTGAAAATCTATGAAATCTTGAAGTGTAAGACAAGGCTAAAAATAGCTGTGGTGGTGGTGGTCTTATGGCTTAAATGGCAAATTGAAACTTGTTCCCTTTGGATGACCTGCAGGAGCGAGAAACAGCACTCTCTGCTGACCAGGATAAAAACAATGGCATTGCTGGAATCAGTGCAGCTGTGGAAGAATTGGTCCTAGAAAGCTCCAAGGCTGTGGAGCCTGCAGTTACCCAAGAGAAAAAGGTGGGTGACAACTCTGCTCTGGCAGATCCTGTTAATATTTTATTCTGCCACTTCACACTGCAGTGTACGGTGAACTCGTGCCAAAGATTTTTGCAGAGATGATAATCTTTGAAGGAGGTGGCGTGGTACTAACTGTATCCTCTCTGCTGTGGTAGTGTGGTGTGGAATATCTCTCTGCATTTGATGAGGAGCTTGTGGAGCCTTGCTCTGACCTGGCAAGTTCCTTTTCGCCTCCTGTGGAAGTAGAAGAGGCAGTGCTGGATGAAGAGGAAGTACCTGAGGTGGACACTGTAGGGGAACCTGATACGAACACTACAGAAGACTCAAATCCAGCTGAAACAAGTTACCAAGACTCTAAAGATACAGTTAGCTCTGGACATCTTGGCAACTCTCCTTTTTACTATTTTTATCAAGGTCAGTGCAATGAAATCCTGGAATCATGGGGGCAGAGATGCCTCCTTTGGGATCCTTCTTGAGGAGTTTGTCCCTTCATTAGATGCAGCTAAACCCTGTGAAATAAAAGTCCCACAGAAACTCAGAAAGGAGCTTTAATTTTATTAGTGGAGGGTGTACTAAGGTGGGGAGAAGGGTACTGAAAATGAACAGGCAGAGAAGGAGTGATGATGATGTCTTACCTTGCAGCGGAGGACGGACAGTGCATGTACCTTCACCCGGTGAACGTTCGGTGCCTGGTCCGTGAGTACGGCAGCTTGGAGAAGAGCCCTGAGAAGATAACTGCAGCTGTAGTGGAGATAACTGGCTACTCAATGACAGAGGTACTTATTCTATCTTCTTATTAATTAGGGGCCATGTTTTAGCAGATGTAGCTGATAGAGGAGACTCGTTTCTCTTTAGTATAATAAATAATAACTGTGAATGGGTTGGAATGCTAGTCTGTGAAGGACATCTGCAGAAAGTGCAGTGCTTTTGTTGTCTTTTGATAAGTTGGCTGCAGTCTTGCTTTTTATTTTCCTAGAAGGTAGTGTTGCCCTGGGATTTAGGTGCTGAAAAAAATCTCCGGAGCAGTTAATTAGGGGTGAGATAAGAAAAGGGTTTATTTGCCAAGGCTAAGATGTTACAAGACGCGGGCCCCTGTGCCCGAGAGGTTACATTTTATAACATCATCCATCCAATCCCAGATGTGTCCACCCTGTGGCCTTTCCTCTGGACTGCCCCCGGGGTCCACCCCCTTAAAATGGGTCTGGGGTGCATTTTGGGACCACCTACTTCATCATCTTCATCATCATCGGAGCACAAAGGGTACACAATTACGTAATTCTTGATGCATTCTGTGGTTTAGGCCCAGATATGCTGTTCTGTCAACTGTCTGGGCCTTGCCTTGACAAAAGACTAAACATTTCTATTGGATTCAGGAGTAGGGCTGATATGGGGAGCATAGAATGGGGGAAGAGGGTTAAGGAATGTATAAACAAGGGTGCTGGAGGGAAAGGGAAAGGAACAAGGGACAAAGAAGGGAGGGTTTCTGCTTTTCAAACCTACTTATAAAACTTACAAGTCTTACAAATACTAAAAAATAAAAAACCATTAGGGGCTTAAGGCATCAGTAGCAAGTTCTAGGAGTAAGGGAATTGCAAGCTTAAGACTGGTTGTTAAAGCTGTTACAAAACAAGCAAGTTCTTTTCTCATATAAGACAGTAGCTTGAACTAGACAGATTATCATTTTTTTCAACTTGAAGTGTCTGCCTCAGTCTTAAAAAGTTGTTTCTGAACAGTGGGATGTTATGAAAATACAGAGGATGGAAAGAAACTTCAGTGTTTTAGACAGAGGGAGTGGAAGTGCTTAAGGCACTGAAGTTCTGGAAGAGGGGATGGGTCTTGAATTAATTTACCTCAAATAAAGACAACTGTAAGAATTGACACATGCAGTAACAGCTATACATAGTTTTTAATTAGTCTTTTAAGAAATTATATATTCAAGTGAGAATGGATGCAGAGGTAGTAGGGAATTGTCTTCAAGTTTTTCAGCCCTGCAAGGAAAAATAGAAAACTGCTTGATTCAGCCTAGCAAAGTGGTGGTCATTAGTCCAAGTAATTTAAGTATAAAAGGCAAAGTTGGTCCAGCACAAAAATAATTGCATTGTAAGACTGGTATTGCAGAATTTTATTCCAGTGATGTGAGTGAGAAGGGAGGAATAACAAGAAAATCAGTAAATGAGCTGGAGTAGCTGCATCCAAATGTGATTATGGTGTAGTTGCTGGAGGTCTTGGAACATTTAGTTCTGACCCAGGGCATTCTCCACGTGTTTGTAGTTTATGAAGTAATTGTTGTGTCTCTGCTGCTGGTTTTTTCCATTTGATTTGATGGGTGGTGTGCATTCCATCTCCGTAAGCTGTTCATCGCTGTGGCAGCCTCTGGGCCATGCTGTGATCATGGATTGCTCTCTTTTTATCAGGATATAAGACAACGTCATCGCTACCTCTGTCACTTGCCCCTCACCTGTGAGTTCAGCATTTGTGAACTGGCTCTGAAGCCACCTGTCATCTCTAAGGAGACTTTAGAGTTGTTTTCAGGTTGGTACTA
Organism: Corapipo altera; assembly: GCF_003945725.1. Classification (NCBI taxonomy): domain Eukaryota; kingdom Metazoa; phylum Chordata; class Aves; order Passeriformes; family Pipridae; genus Corapipo; species Corapipo altera. Next base: position 2,334,759 of record NW_020884941.1, read on the forward strand.
CCTTTCTGATAGCCTCTACCATGTATCCATGAGGGTGAAGGGGAAGTCATTCTTATCCCTTAGTGGCAGAAAAAAGAACATCCATAGCAGCTTTACTCCTCTAGCACCAACCAACTGATGACTGCCAGACAGACCAACCCCAATTCACTGTTTTATAGACAACAATTATAAAAAGAACAAAAAAATTCCTGACTGCTTGGAAGAGCATATGTCGTTTGTAAGAATATTTTGTTACTGATGCGTTATGACTGAATATGTTGTTGTCAAAGCTGGAGAAAACTCTGCCAGAGCATTGGTGTGGGGTTTTTGATATCCAGTGTTGTGCATTGCTCCTAGATGACCTTGAAAAGAGGAAACGCCTGCGGCAGAAGAAAGCTCGCGATGAGCGACGGCGCGAACGCAGAATTGAGATGGAAGAGAATAAGAAACAGGGCAAATGTAAGTCGTGATTGCTCGTAACTGGTGAGTTTGCAGTCATATTTAGTTGCTGACCGGATTTCTTGAGCAGTAAGGATGAACTCTAAGGCCTTTAGTTTGTAGTGTGTACTTAGAGCAAGATTACAAAGTGTTAGAAACAATGTCAGTATAGTGAAAAACATAAAGCTGTTTTAGTCAGGATGTTAAGTGATGTTATGCAATGGCTGCATACTTACCTTTTTGGGAGAGACAGAGGGCATTTGAGGGCACAGCTCTATCTCCAGCATGTAGAAATCTCTCAGGATTCTTAGTTTCTGTTTTTATAGTAATCACGATGTAGAGTGAAAAGTGAAGAAGGAAAAAAAGGCCTAGGAACTGCTTCCATCCAGCAGCAGGGCTTGTACTTGTTCTCTGAAATAGAGGGTGGAAAGAAAATTGAGTTGGCACCTCCTAGACTCCTGAAACAACTTGCATATTGACAGTCCTCCCCCACATTGTGTAGTGCTTTAATTTAAAACCTCTTTCTAGATCCAGAGGTCCATATTGCTTTAGAGAATCTGCAGCAGTTCCCTGCTTTTACTTCTTGCCCTGGAGAAACTACCAGCATTGATCATCAGAGCTTCTGTCAGTCTCCTCTTGGCAGAAGCCCTGTGTTTCAGACAGGTGAGCATCTGCAAAAACACACCACATCTAGCTCTTGATTATTCTTTTGGGATCTATTGCTCAGGTCTTCATGCTGAACTTTCTCAATACTGATCAAAGACGGCTGCTTTTCAGAGAAGTTGAGGCTGTTCAAGGCCAGGTTGGATGGGGCTCTGAGCAACCTGGTCTGGTGGAAGGTGCCCATGGCAGGGGAATTTGGAAGGAGATGATCCTCAAGTCCCTTCCCACCCAAACCATTGTGATTATTTCCTGGGTTACCTGTGAGATCATACACAAAAGGCTGATGTAGCTAAGAAACATTCTGGTCCTTTGCCTGCTTTTTACTACCTCTACCTCAGTGACTTGGAGATCTACCCTGTAGTTACCCCATCTTTTAAATCTCTGCTGAGGCAAATAAAAGGAAAAAAATGCCCCCCAAAGGGAAGAGAAGTGTGTATGCCAGGAAAACACTGCTGGCATTTTTTCTTTTACCCTCTCTGTCTTCCCCACCACATTATACTAAAATAAAATGTAGCTGATGAGCACTCAGTTAGGTTGTTGTCCGGTGATGCTTTACTGAATGTTTTATCTTGCAGTTCATAAAAAGTATTAAATAGAAACTAATCTTAAATGTTTTTCCCAAAACCAAAACAAAAACCCAACACCCCAAAAAAAGCAAACCCACAAACAAACAAACTCAAAAAAACCCCCCACAACCCAACTTAAATTTCCCATGAATGAAAAGGATTGAGGAAATCTGAGAGGTCCCACTGTGTGACTGATGGATGGAACCAATGAGGTAAAAATGGTTAATTACATAAGATAAAACTTTATTTCTGTTTCGACCTGATAAGCAGCATAATGAGTGTCTTTGCTGAATGCAGCTGGTTTTAATTCATTCTGTGCTCCTTTCTCTGTAGAGTCTCTTCCAGCTCCATTGTCACCTGCTGCCAGCCAGGTCAGCCCGTTGCTCTGTGGGAGTTTGGAAGAAGAGTCTCCCTTCCCTTCCTTTGCCCAGGTAAGCTGTGTAGCAGAGTAAATCTTGTCAGAATTACCCATGTCTTAGTTGGGGATTAATCTGATAATACAGTTGCTTCCCCCACAAAAACAATGTGGGATAAATCTTAGGGAGACATCGTAGGGTTTGAGTGCTTGAAGGGGTTCCTAAATTTTTTTGCCACTTAGGGGATATGCAGGTTGGTTCTAGTACATGGAGTTTAATCATATCTTCCAACTTTTTTAATAGATGTTGAGAGTTGGAAAGGCAAAACCAGAAACATGGCCTAAACCTGTTCCAAAAACAAGAGGTAAGATAATTTGATATTGATACTTCAGGTTCTCTGCCATGCACTTAAATCTGAGAAATCTTGAAGCTTCACAAGAAACATCTGGAGTGTGGAGGGGCATTTGCATGGGGGAAGTTTAATGCAGCCTTTGCATCTCTTTGCCTCTTTCAGATGAGAACACTCTGGCACTCCCTGTGCCCGTGGATAGTGATGGAGAAAGTGACAGCTCTGACCGCATCCCTGTGCCCAGCTTCCAGAATTCCTTCAGCCAAGCTATTGAGGCAGCCCTCCTGAAACTGGACAAACCGGCCACGGCTGATCATCTGTCAGGTAAAAGGCAGAGGGGAAGGCAGGAAAGATTTCTGAAGTGATAAAATGGAATATATCTCCTTCTTCCTCTGGGAGAAGTGAGAGCAGCAATTTTGGGGACCAGAAATTGGCCAGAGAACAGTTCTGAAAATTGTCAGGTTGTGGTTTCTGAACAGCTTGAGTAGGGCTTCTGTCAGCTTAAAGCAGCCTCTTAGTGGGAGCTGAGATCTCCACCTAGCAAAGAATCCTGTTAGGACAGAGATGGCTTTTGACAATCTTGTTTTCCATGTCTCTGCTGGAACTTAAATTCAGGTTATGCATTTTTAAACTAAAAATACCTGAGCTGCTGAACTACCGCTCAAGTTTGACCAAAATGCTGAGGTAACTGCTGGTTGAAATTACAAGTTAAGGAGTGTGAAAGAAATTGTGGTGAACTTAAACCTCCAGCAAATTGAGATGGACTTAAACCAGCCTGATGCTGGCTGATAAAACTCATTTATAATGCTCAGTTCTGATGTTCAGCTTTGGCTTCTGTTTGGAAACTGCACTGGATGATGGAGAGAGTTGGATGGGAGGGTCTGGGAGTTTCAGTGGAGTATCAGCTCCAACTGATTTTTGGACATGGATGGAAGTGGTATTTATCAGACAGTCAAATTGCTGCATGCATGCAGTCCTGGGATCTGCTGTTGCAACAGCAACTTTGCAATCAGTTATGCTCATTTTAAGTGTGTTTTAGGTGTGATGGAGTCTCCCTTAGTTTGTCTGCAGTAATTTTTTTGTTAAAATTAAACTACCTGGTGTTCAGTGAGTTGATAGGAAGTGTTGTGGACCTGTAGAAGCCACTTAGGCTAGGGAAGACCATTTGTGTGATGTTCTTGTTCCATGAGAAGAATGACAGTTTCATTTTAATTCTTCACAGAGGAAAAGGGAGGCAAGAAAAGAAAGAAACAGAAGCAGAAGCTATTGTTCAGCACCTCTGTTGTTCACACAAAGTGATTCTGCTATTCAAGAGAAGTTTCCTCTCCTGGTTTTCTTTTAATTTTGCTTTGTTTTGCTGCTATAGTTTTAAGTATTTAAATTCGAACAGCCTAAACTTGTGTTTCCAGATCTTCTAGGGGCTTCAGAAGGAAACCATGACAATATGTGTTAAAGTAACATGTTTTGATTCCAACTGCTTAATGAATTTATACTGAAACAGAGTTTTGAAAGTAACAACCCAGAGACAAATCCACCAAGGCTTCTAATTGCCGAGTCAGTTCTTTGGCCTGATAAGCAGTTTGAAAGTCTTTACAGCTGTGTAGCACTGCCAAAGTACTGCAATATTACCCAAGAGAAAGGGCAGAGAGCCTTTATTTCCCTATAGTTAATTATTCATGGACAGAAGTCCATCTGACTGACAGTGGTGCTGTTTCAGTAAAGCTGTCAAACTGCTCTCTTGAGAAACTGGTTTTGGCTGCACTGGAAACAGGCAAAAGAGCTTACTGGCTTTAGAGTGTTAGCTGCTATATCTGTTCTGTTTCTAAGGAGCAAGAATTCCTCCTGTTCTCCTGGCTTGGAAAGATTTAAAGCTGAGGTGAGTGAGTGTAAAGCAGAACTTGGCTACTTGGTTTTGAAGTGATTCAGTGAATTTGTGTATTTCAAAATGGCACTAGTGGTAGGAGGAACCTCCTGGCTTCTCTGAGTTGTTCAGCTCTGTTTTAATGTGGGTGAGTGAGGCTGCTAATTTTTTTTTGTTTATTTTTGTTTTTTGGCAACCCTGGGCTACACATTCTTTGTAACCTGGTCATATAGAACAAACGCTCCCCCCTAGGACTTTTGGTAACCACCTGAATGATGGTTTGACACTGGCTGCTCTTGAGTTGGAAGAACAACTGATAGCTGAAGTCTGTAGATAACTTTTTATACCCCAGAAATAAACTGGGGTTCTCTTGTACTGGGATAAGGGCCTGTATCTGCTTGGTTCTGGGATGTAAATTGATGTGTGCTACAAACATGCCTCTCCTGGACCCCTCCCCGCTCTTACTTTGGGTGGTCACATTCTGCACTGCTTGTGGTTTGATTTGAGCTAATGAGTTAAGTGGTGTGGATTTTGTTGAATAAAATGAACTCTAGGTGTAATGTACCAGTCAAGGCCAGCAGTTGCAATAAATCATATGCACACGCACTTCAGAGTACTAAACCCTTCCTCCTCAGCTGCAGCTGACCTGTCAGACCAGCCTGGAGCCCTAGATTAGTTCACAGATTCAAATTTTACCTTTCTGCTGACAAGAATGAATTCCAGAGAGCTGTATGAAGTACCACTAAACTTACAGTGGCAGCCTGAGTGTCTTCTGTTGTCTTTGGCCCCACTTGCACCAGTGGTCTGTCTGCACCCCTACAGGCTTTAGCATGCTCTTTTCCTCACACTGTGATGGATCTGAACAGGAAAGTGTGTCTGAGGCTCCTGGAGTCAGGTATTCCAACACCACTGGCAGTCATTGGTTGTGTCCCTATTTAAAAGGCTGATGTCAATACATGGATGCTCAATTCCAAAGCAACAGGCTCCACGTGTCACCAGTGCTTCCTCGAGGCATGTGTGCCTCATGGGAGGCTGCTACCAAAGAGTGCACGTCACAAAACTCACTCAAGTGGCCGTAAACCAGCAAGAACAGGAGAGAGGGGAGGTAAAAAAAATACTTCAGCTGCTGCAGAAGGATAGAGGGAACACCTGCCAAACATTCTTTGAAAGTAGCTTGACTTCACGCTTGGTCACAACTAACCACACTTGATGGAAAGACAGTACAGCTTGCCAGGGACTGCAAAGAAACTAAGACAAGATGCCTGGAAGTGGTAACACATCTTGCTGTCAGTGCTTTAAATGCATATTGGAAAACAATTGGTGAGGGCAGAGAAAGCAACTAAGCCATTCAAATATGCAGTTAACTGTGTTCACAGTGTGTCACTTTAAGCCATGGAACAGGAGTAACTTAGTGTCTAACCAGTATCTGTTGTGTTCTATTATCTCTGCACATTTATAGTCAACTTTTCTTTGCATTGGGAAGAGAGACAGAATAGCTGAAGCTGGTGTGACTCACCTCCACATGTCACAGGCACTAGGACAAGGGAAGTGATGCGAGCAAGGCAGGCTGTCCCTTCTGCAGGGACAGTCTCCATAGGGACAGCATCTTCAATTGTATCTTGTTTTCCTATGGATTCGAGATAATACCAGCAACGCTACTTTCCTGTAACTGATTGGTGTAAACTTAATAAATATCTAAGCAGTACTTGTACCTATGACTTTTATAATGGGTGGGATGGAGTTGAGCCTTACAGCTCTGCCTTGCATTCCCTGTACTCTCTGCTCCTGTGTACACAACTGGTGCTTTGCTGACTCAAAAAATGGATATCCTGTGGCTAACAGTGCACTGAAAGATAAGGTAAAATCCAGGTTAGTGCTTTTTTACTGAAGGAGAATAACTACATTCCTTGTCTGTGCCAACTGCCTAAAGCTCACTTCTACCTCAGCATGAAGACCACGTTGAGCTGCTACACTCCTTAGGAGCCCTGGTGGTCTGGACTCTTGGAGTGAAACAGGCAAGTAACCTACTTAAGGGAAACTGGATTTTATTTTTAAAAAAATTATTTAAGAACACTTGGAACAGGGAATGAAGTATAAATATGAACAGGTGCTCTTCCTGTGCCCTGCTTTGCTTAACACTGAAGATAACTGGTCACATCTTGATTACACAAGTTCAGGATGGAGGTAAACAGTAACAAGTGATGTTCAGTCTGTCTCTGTGCCATCATCATCCTCCTCATCTCCACTCTGAGACTGCTCTTCTGTAAGGGAACAGCTCAACAACGACTTCTGTATACACTGTCTTTCCTCTGCAGTAAAGAAAGCAACAGAGGGTCATTACTTGGTCTCTTCACATACACTGGAATATCTTCCACTTCTAAAGAAAGAAACATTTCTCAGGCCAAGAATTCAGAAGTAGCCCAGCATATCCTACAAAATCCCCAGGAATTGAGGCTGCGTTTTAGTAAAGTGGCGGGAGGAACTCACCTTCATTTGTACAGTTTTGCAACAACATCAGCAGCTGTCTTCTGTTATACTGAATCAGAAATTTCTGACATGTTCTTATGGTACCTGTAGAAGTCACAAGAAAAACACGTAACAATCTGCACAACCAAGTGTTTCAGAGCTGCTGGTGTATTTTCCAAAGAGCATTGTATCAAATGCCCCAGGAAACAATTTTGTTACTGCTGAGGAGGGGCTGCAGACTTCATTTCTGCACTGCTGAGTTTAAGTGGTGGAACAATAATTTCTAACATGCAGTGCCTCTTAGCTCCCCAAGGGATTTAATTTCCAGGATATAGAAGATACTATACTTTTAAAATATATTTTAAAGAGAAAACAATGTCATCTTGTATTTGCTGGTTTTGTGATAAATGTAACGAAGATTCAAGCAAAATTAACGAGGCTTTCAACAAAGACCTGCTGGTGCCTGTTTCTTATTTAGATCTGCTGGCAGCCGTGATGTGACACACGAGGTGTGTGACACCCGCAGCTGCACGAGGGGGTCCTGGCAGGTACAACTGATCTCTGTCCTCCCTCCAAGCCCCACGGCCTGTCCCCCAGCCCCGGGGCGGCTCCTGACCTCCGACGTGCAGGGTGTTGAGGGCGCAGGGGTAGCGCTGGGCGCGGCTCTCCAGGTAGCGCACGAAGGGCAGCGCGGAGCACAGCAGCCGGTACGAGTCCTTGCGGCACCGCAGCAGCACCGTCCCGGTGTAGGCGTTCAGGTACTTCACTGCGGGGACACACACGCATCGGTGAGCCCGAGGAGCCCCGCACGCCCGGGGGCCGCGCGTCCCGCCCGTACCTGTGAAAGAGATGGAGCAGCAGGCCAGGCCGTAGTCGCCGTGCACCCGCCCGATGGCGTCCCTGACGGCGAGGCCCACGGCGCGGTCCTCGATGCACTGGCGGCAGCGCGGGTCGTCCGAGAGCACCTCGCACAGCACGTACCTGCGGACAGCGCGAGGTGAGCGGCGTGGGGCGACCCCGCACCTGGCCCGGCCGCCCCCGCCCGCCTCACCTGTTCTTGAACCGAACCATGGCGGCGGTAGCGCGCGGCCCGGACGGACGGCCCGTCCGGCCAATGGGCGAGGCGCCTCTGTCCGCCGTAGCCAATCGCCGCCGCGCGGGGGCGGGACCAAGGGAAGGGCGTCCCCCCGCCGCGGTCCCGCCTCCCTCCACCGGCCGCGCGTGCGCAGTGCTGCCGCGAGCCGCCCGCCGGTCACGGAACCGCCGAATCGCGGAGTCGGTTAAATTGGAAAAGACCTCTAAGATCATCGGGTCCAACCTGTGACCCAACACCACCATGACAACTAGACCAAGGCGCTCAGTGCCACGTCCAGTCTTTCCTTAAACACCTCCAGGGACGACGAGTCCACTACCTTCCCTTGGCAGCCCGTTCCAGTGTTTGATCACCCTTTCTGTGAAGAAATTCTTCCTAGTGTCCAGCTTGAACCTCCCCGGGTGCAGCTGGAGGCTGTGTGCTCTCGTCCTGTCGTTAGTTGCCTGGGAGAAAACCCCGATCCCCACCTGGCTACAACCTCCTTTCAGGGAGTTTAGAGAGTAGTAAGGTCTCCTCTGAGCCTCCCCTCCTCCAGGCTGAACACTCCCAACTCCCTCAGCCGCTCCTCATAGGACATGCACTCCAGACCCTTCCCCTGCTCCGTTGCTCTTCTCTGAACGCGCTCCATCCTTTAAATGTCCTTCCTGAGTTGAGGGGCCCAGAACCGGTCACAGCACTCGCCGTGCGGCCTCACCAGTGCCCAGCACAGAGAGACGATCCCTGCCCGGGCCCCGCTGCCCACCCAGCTCCCGGCACAGAGAGACGATTCCTGCCCGGGCCCCGCTGCCCACCCAGCTCCCGGCACAGCCCGGTCCCGAGGTCCCTTTGCCCCTCGGCCCCTCCCCGGGTCCCCCCGGGCTCCCCCCCTGCTGCCCCCGCCCTCCGCCAGGGGGCGCGCGCGGCGCGCGGGCCGCGTGAGGGGGCGGCTGAGGGGCCGCGGCCCCGCCGGGTTCGCTGAGGGTCCGAGCTTCGGCTTTAGCCCCTTTCGCTGCCTTGCACCGGCCCGCCCTGGCCGAGCCCGCCTTGTCTAGTGCGCCAAAGTGTGAATGAGGGAGACGGGACGTCTCCGTGTGACGGGAGCCGCGGGAGGTCTGAGGGAGGAGGACGGTCCGGTGCCGGTCAACCCCCGGCTGTGGGGTGGCTGCTGTGGGGCCGGCACTTGCCCCCAGAGGGCTTTAACAAGAGTGTCCAGTTCCTCCCCAGTGGTCCTGGAAGGGCTCTGCTGCCTCAGAAAACTCCAGAGTTTGTAGCTCCTTGGGCTCCAGGTGGGGGGGGGGGTTTGGGCATACGTGCTAAGTAATGAAAACAGCTGAGGGAATTGCGGAACAGAGCTACTACTACTTATTTCTGTCGTGGTTTCCAAAGCTGTGATCTGGGACGTGGTCTGAGGAAGCGGGGAATGCTCTTTGCAAAGATCTGGTACGATAAGAAACTGGGGAGAGGGGAATGGGGGGGATAAGGGAAAAGGTGGGAGGTGGGAGAAGAGCTTCAGCGAGGTCCCTGGAGTCAGGTCACACGGGAGCGCTGAGGCACTATAGATTAAGTGGGAACTCATTGCTAATTCAGAGTGGAAACATCTTCTTTAATGACCTTCATTCCACACAAAGAAAACAGTGATAAACCCAGTGGAAATCCTGTCCTGTGTGATAAACTTCTGCCCTCTGAAATAGATGCCTGCGCTGCTGCTGTCTCCCTGTGGCTATTAACTCCTCTCTCCTTCACCTGTGATCCCCTTTTCATGTTGTGTTTTTTTTCTGAGAACTGCAGAATATGAGTTGAGTTGCCTGGGGAGAAGAAAGCACAAAGTCCAGTATGGACTTTCTAAGAGGCCTTTTCTCTTGGGCCAAGATCAAAGGGACTGGGGGCAGTTTGTCAGTTTTGAAGCTAATGCAGATAGAAGCATTTTCTCCATGAGAGGACTGCATTGCATTGATCTTTGCCATATTGCTCTGTGTTTTAGTATCCAAAAGGGGATCTAGCTGTCATCTGTTCCACTTGTCAATACAATGAGCTCCTAGGTGATAAGCTAGTCTCACATTTTTGAACAGTATTGAAGTCCATGAAGATTCCCAAGTACTTTCTTAGTGGAGTGAGGTCCCAGCTAAGCCTTCCAGCACAGCTGACCAGGTATATTTGTCTGCTGCCCCGGTGTTTGTGTTGGCATCCCCCATCCTGCCTTCTGACAGGGCTTGGGTTGCCCTGTGGTGCTCAGGTTGCTTTTATCCATCCCTTCCCTTATTTCCTTCTTTTTGCAGAGGCACGCTGGGCTCTGACAAGCAGAGCATGTGAGTGCACTCTGCCCTGTAATCCAATAGGACATGTGCACTCTGCATGCTACAGGCTGGGCCCTGTGCATAGCACAGGCCTCTGTTTTCGGTCCAGAAGGCTGATTAGGAGAGACACAGTGCAGAGAGCAGTGTTGTAAGATAGCCTTGTCCTGCCTCATTTCACGTAGGATATTGCCTTTAGTTCCCTGTTGTTGGTTTGAGGGATGCACAGAGCAGACCTGAGCCACCACAGCTCCCTGTGCAGTCACTGCCTGTGTCAGTACAAGGTGTGTGAGTCCGATCAGACATCGTGGTGTGCTGAGCTGACAGCACAGGACTAAAAAGATTACAACATCTTCACATTTTTTTTTTCCCACCTCCTCACTCTCATCCTCTGCCAACTCTGCTGTATTGATCCAGTGTCAGGGATACAAGAAACTGTTGCAAGGGATGGTGAGTTACACAGTCAAGGTGGCAAAGAACTGTCGCCCGAGAAAGGATCCGAGAGAGAAAAATCAGAAAATGCTTTTAAAATAGAAGTGTGGGTCAAGAGACCTGCCAAGTGAGAGGATGGATGTCTCTCCTGCAGACTTGGAGAGACAATGAGACTCAGGACATCTTATCAAATAGAGATTATGGAGGACAGAGCATGTGAGGACAGGGGGAACTAATGTGCACTGTCTATAGACGTTAGAGACAATTTGTAAAGCAGTTTGAGAACTTTGGATATAAGATTCCCCATCGGAATAAGTGTTCACCAATGATTGTCCAATAAAGTGGTGATGCTGGGGAGGTGCAAGAGGAATACTGAGGTGTCATTTTCCCAACTCCTGTTTGTTATGTGTGGTAGTGTGCCTGTGGAGGGGCTATTTCCAGTCAGTCTGGGTTGACTCAGATTTCTTGGTTTTAGTTCATGTTTTGACATTTTACTGCAGGCTTGAAGATCTAAACCTTCATTTTGGATTTACATACCATTCATAATCTCCAGATTGTGGGTTAGATTGCATTTGTATTGTATGGAATTAATTGTGCTAATAATCTGTAATAGACATAATGCATATATCTTATGGTGTGCTGCCAGCTCTTAGAGTTTGTATGTATTCACTATAATTAAAACTATCAGCAAATGTGTCCACTGTAAAAAACATATATTAGTGAATCCTTACACTCTTTTTGGACAGGATGTTTCCATTTTGTAGATGAGGAAACTGAGGTACAGGTGGATTAAACAGTTTCTTCATAGAAAATAACTGTCAGTCTGGAGATGCAGAGCAAGGACATTATGTGAGGAGAGAAAACCCATGTATTAGCACATACTGTGCTGGAGTATAGGTCGTGCATGTTGCTCGTGCATAAAGTAGCCAAGTAATTACATTCTGAAGTAAAATTAGGATGCATTGATGCTCCATCCTTGTGATACCACTGTGTGGCCAACACCATGATTTTTGCTTCCCCCTGGAAACACAGAACTGAATTTGCCATCAGGTGCAGTATTAGAGTTGAGGGTGACAACTACATTTTGTTCCACTGGATGCACATTGCATCCCCAGACAACCCCACAGCCGAAAATACAAAACAATCTGGCTAAAATTAAAACTGCTTCTTAAATCCTGTCTGATGTTGCCCGAAGCTTTTTGTTCAGTTTATCTTCACAAGGTCACTGAGACAGAAGAGTGCATTCTGTGAGCCTGCTGGCCTGGAGCCTTTCATGCAGATGGTTTCATTTAACATTTGGGACATTCTCCTTCTCCCTTTGGTCCCTTTTTACTCCCCCATTTCCCATATCTCTCTACTCCTCCCTTTTGAGCTCAGGTTCCCTTGGATCAATACACGTAGGAATAAAACCTATCCTTTTTTATCACCTTAACATGTAATCACCAGTCAGAGCTTTCTGGACACCCAAGCTGTCATGGGTCAGAGGCTGCTGGTCTGTCAGAGCTGCCACATGAGCTGCCACACGTGCTGCCTGCAGCACTGCCCTCATCTTTGCTGTCATCCTGCCACGTGGAGTAATTGTCTTGCAAAGCTGTGTGTTTGAAGCAAATTCTGCTCCTGCCTCTTTCAGTGCTTGCAGTGTGGTGTTGGACTACTTGTTTAGGATAAAAATAGTAAATTCACATTTCTTTCTTTTTTTTTTTTAATAGTCAAGAACAGGACATTGCAGTTCAGATTAATAGGGACTGTGTGCTCTGAGAGACATCCCACGAGTTGTAAGGTGAGCTTCCATTAAGATATCGGAAATTGGAAGCCGCTTTGGAAGATTGAAGCCAAATTTTAAGATCTGATAAAGGGCACGAGTGCCTGTGAGTTTGGCACGTGCTGTCTGGCATGAACACAGGATCAGGAGTCTCCTGTGCAGCGAAAACCAGCGTGAGAGAAGAGCAGTGCAAAAAAGGTGATGTGCCAAGTGAGAAGCTGGCCCTAAAATTGTGAGCTTCGTTTTCACCAGCTCTACAACAGGAATAATTGCAAATACTTTACTCACAGATGTATCTTAAAATTAGTAAACTGTCCACTTGAATGTTATTATTTACAAAACGTAGTAAAACTGCTTCTCTAAATGAGAGATCTGTAGGCAGCACACTTCATTTGCAGCAAGCTGCTGCAAGAAGGAAACAGCTGTTTCCAAACTAGTTAATTAAATTGAGGCAAGAACTAGAATATTAGTTCAGATAGTTCAGGATTCTTTTCCCTTTCCCTTCTGCATTAGGGAACACAGACTGATCTGCGGGCCACATAAGTTACTAAGTAGTCTGCTGTATAAAACCCCCATATTTAATAGCTCCTTAACAGGGATGTTAAGATGGATTAATTATTCTTTGTTCTGGTCTCTGAAGATAAAGAGTAATTACTATTAATTATGTATAATTGAAAAATTGCTTCTTTACAAAGAATCCAGTAGCATTAGGGAGATTTTAACTTCTTGCTACCTATAGGGAGTCTTACAACATTCCCTAATGTTATGGCAAAGGCTGCCATAAACTTAAGAGCGGCCTCAGCAAGTCTTACTCACTTTCCAGCCCACACCTGAACCCAGTATTTTCAGAGATAACAGATCTCAGAGCAGCTACAGAGGCAGGACTGGGTGTTTTGTTCTGTGCTGAATGGCACTCAAACAGGAGGTACAGTTTGTGAGGCTTGTTGTCACTGAGGATGCTGTGAGACTTTTCCTCAGTAAATTTCCAGAAACCTGTGGAATAACCACAGTAAAAGCAAAGGGAAAGTATTAGGAACCAACAAACAACAATAACAACAACAACAACAAAGCAAACCCTTGAGTTTGCCTATCTGGGGAAGAAGCTTACTAAAAAAAGAAGTAACCAGTACATCTCCTGTGGGTTAGCACAGACAGCAATGGAGACTGTGTTGAGATATTTGAATTTAGGTGAAAAAGAAAAATAAATTAGAATTTTTACAAGAGCAGAGCACTTTCAATTATATAAGATTAGTGGATAGATTTGCCTGAGACCTGGAATTCCTGACTGCCCCACTGATTTCTGTTGTCAAAATATGTAGATTCATAGCTTCCTTTGATATCAGTATGAGTTGGGCACCTTGCCATGCATAAAAGTCTGACCCTTAATCTCTCCAGGCCTGAGGGTAACATTGGCAAAATGAGGATAATAACATTATCTGCTTCAAGGAGTGCTACAAATAAATTATTGAGTTATTATGCACTTAAATAATGTAATAACTGAGATAATATAAACTCTTGCAGCATAAACATATCCTACCTGAGTGACCTTCTCCACATATGACTTGGTGTGGAGGTCACTCTGAAACAGAAATGATGTGTCTGGTGTTGCTTGTCTTGCAGATCTTTGCTCTCTGCTTTTCCTTTCCCCCGAATTCCCATGAGCAGATTAAGCCAAGGCCCTATTTTACAGTAAGATGTGTCTGCTTATGTTGCCGCACACTGAATAATCCTTTCTCTACGCGGCTTTAGGTTTAACTCCAGCAGCCTGGAGCAGCACAGAACCAGAGCCTTCTGCAGAGCACTTGTCTCCCTAATGAGGGAGGCAATGAAAAACATTTTCCAGTGCATCCATCACTCAGTGCTGAGCCGAGTGGACAGGCATCCTGGAGCAGCCTTATATAATCCGTGCCTCTGCCTGGCCCCGGCTGGGCAGTGTGCAGGGGAGAAGGGGGGCTGTGCTGGAGCTGCTCGGGGGGGCACGGCCGGGGCTCCCCCTGGCAGCTGCAGGGTCTCGGCTTGTACTGGTGTCAGCTTGGTGCAGGCAGCGTGTCAGTCACTGCCTCGCTGGGGCACACGGGGCTCAACTCTGCCTGACCCGCTCTGACAGAGACCTCCCCACCCGTCTGTTCTTGCCTAGATCCAATGTTAGCTGCAGCGTCCCACAGCCCAGCACAGCAAGGGAAAGGCCCGTGAAAGCAGAGTAGGGTGCACTGTGTGCAAGCAGATTTGAAGGGGGAGAATCAAGAGCGCCTCTGTTTCTCTTGTGCTGACTGAGGCTGCTCACAAAGACCAGTAAATGCAAACAGATTTCCAGAGGCGATGGTTGTTACAGATGAGAGAAGACAAAAAGCCACTGGAAGCATCTGACCTATTTTGGGAAGCTTGCTGGGGCTTTTTACTTTTATTTTGTTCAATTTTGTTTTTCGAAAGATATACTTGCACCTGAGTCAAAGAGAGTAAATATTTATCATTTTTTTTAAAACTATATGCACCATGAAGACAGAAGGAAACCAAAAAATATCTTTGTGGATTTGTGAGGCTGTTGTCACAGTCGCCCTGAGGGCACAGGGGTTTGAGCTGCACTTGAGATGCCTTTTGCCTGCTGCTGGTTGGTCCCAAGCTAAAGCTCCTGGTGATGCACAGAAGAACCTTTTTACAGTGCCTGATGGCATCTGCCATAGTGAGATGATCTGGGGGCAGTTCACACAGGGCACATCCCTCGGGCCCCCTCAGTAAAATTCCATAGCGCTCATTCTGGAACTCAAGGAGTTGTTGCTGTGTGACCTTCTCTGTTCCTGTTTCATACCTGTGAAGATCATGTTTATCCTGCTGTAACATTAGTGACTTAATTAGAGCTGAATTTGGTCCTACTGTCTCTGAACATGAGCAGCTCCCATCTAGTCATCTAAAGGATCAGATCTGGTTTCTTCTCTCTCTCAGTATTGGTGGCATCTGGTTTCATTTTCCATCTTTCCTGAGGGAGCTCACTTTTCCCCACATTTCAGCATATGCTTGTTGTATGTCAGCACCCCGGGCTGCCCATGTGTCTGTGCCAAGCCAAGTACCACTTTTCTAGCCAGCAAGGGACATGGTGTAAGGACAGAATGTGAGACACATCAGGAATTGGTGGTGTGGACTGTGCATAGCTTAAAACCAGAACCTGCTTGCAGGTCATGAAACTAAGCTGGAGCCAGTTAAATGTGCAGGTTTTTTCCTATGTGTAGGATGTGTAGAGGTAGCAAGATTTTCATCCTGTAGGAGCCTGAGGGACACCATTCCCAGGGTAAATGCCAGGGTGGGGCATCACTGGTGGAATGACAGGGCTGGCAGGGGACACCACACTCCCAGCATAACACCTTAATGTGCAGCACTGTCTGCATGGCATCCCCATTTATCTCTAAATATGCTGGCATGGGAAATTTTCTATGTGTGATAGTTTGTCTCCAGGAGATGGATTGGTTCCTTTAACTTGTTCCACCTCTTCTCCTTCCCTGTCCCCACCCCAACCGCTTGGCCAAACCACAACCCCCTCAGCTTTGTTTGTGGCACAAACAGGGACAGCTATTCAATCAATAATGGTGAAGTTATTTTTTTGTAAGATGTGGGATTTTTAAAAAGCAAGAAGTGATGATTTTGAGTGTTTATTAGATTCCTCTAAAACATACATTCAACTTCAGCTCTCAATATGTTAATGTATATTGCTACATAGATAAATTTATTGCTTGAAAAAGCATATGTACTCTCTGTTATTTCTCTATTATTATAATGTTACCCAGTATTGTAAAATCAGCATCTGTGACTCAGATCACAGACATTAACAAAATAATTTAAAAATAATTTTATTTAATTAATTTACTTAAATTATACATACTAAGCTCTTTTATTTTTGGGACTTGCAGGGTGCAGGTATTTCTCTGTAAGTGTGGGGGCAAGCAACTTCATTTGTCTTTTAATAGTCTCTTAGTATCAGAGACGGATGATATCATCTCATACTGAAGCTCATTTTTTAATAAAACTGCAGCAGTTTATAACATGGATACAGAGCTCCTGCTCCCATTCACGTTCCCTCCTACTCTACCCCATGTTCACCACAGTGACAAGCACAGGAAGCTGAAGGACATGTACTAAATCTCCAGTTCAGTTCTTTAGTGCCTCTCACACGTTATAGCTTTATGGAGGAGGTGATGTTTTGAGGACAGGGTATAAGCAACTTTAGATTAAGTAATGGACTTAATAACTTCCTATCCCAGCAGACTGTCTTTGTGGCTGTCAGTGCCGTGTAACCGTGTCCCTGATATCCAGTCTGCTGTTTTCTGTATCATTATTCATAAGCTCCCATCCTGAACAGCAATCAAACTCTTCAGGCTGTGCCGTCTGGGGGATTATCACACTCGCTGGGCCGTTAAAGTCACTTCGCCTCGAGTCTTCTGCCTCTGAAAAGTGCCCAAGGCTAATCACTGTGAAATGTGATGCCTGTCATGTCTTCTTGTTCTAGTGTGTGCAGCAGGCCTGTCATTCACTAAAAGCCTTAACATCTGTTATTACACGGTAATCCTCACGCATCAGGCTTCCAAATAAGAAACTGGTGGAGTCCAACAAGGTATGGCTCAGCCTTGGTTTGCATAATTCCCAGAATGCAAGGCAACTTGCTCTCCCTTCTGAAATCATTAATAAGCAATAAGAATATTATATAAGCTGGCATCTTTTTTTAAACCATGATAATTTCAAATGCTATTATAATTAGGATGAAGATGAGAGTTTGAGCTGGGGGAGGGAACAGAGAAAGGATTAAGCTGATCTCCACCATGACGTTAGAAGGTGGCTTTGTCTGTAATATCCTAGTTTGGACAATAATGGGTACACTTTAGAAACATAAAGAGGCAAATAGACAATTTATTTGAAAGTATTAATCCTTTTCATCCTGAAATGTTATCTCTTGCCTTAAATAGGATCACAGCTTTCCAGTCCACTTATATCCTGACTACTTGACCCTTTAGAAACGCCTGAAAAGCAATATATGTTTGTGTTGCACCCCTGGTGACTGTCAGCTCCATAGTGGGTCTCATAAAGTGGACAGAAACGTTCTGTGGCTGGGAATGTCTTTGTCTAAGCCAGAGTGACTGCTAGGTGACTGTGCCTGCAGTGCTATCACATCACAAGAGACGTGGCCTCTCGGGTGGCAGGTCCCAAGCCATGACAGATCAGATGTGATATTTTAATGAAAAAAAGTTTAGTGTCTTGATCGAGCGGGCGGGATTTGCTGGAGAAGGCGAACCAGGTGAAAATATGGTTTATAAATGCAAGTAATAGGGCCGCTTCCTCTGGAATAAGGAAGATTTAAAAAGTCACTTGTCAAAATCATTTCCCTCTAAGGCTGCAGCAGCCCTCGGATCTGAGCGTGTTCCTGATGTTCCCCCTCACTCACATGCACGAACACGGGGAGGCAGGCGGGAGGAGGCAGCTGCACTGACACACTATGGGGTTTGCAGGAACACGATGGCAATTTAGAAGAGCGATTAAAAGATTGCAAACATTTATTAATAGCTTTGCTGCTGCAGCAGCTCTGCCGGAGGAGCCTTGCTTCCTCAGGGATGCTCTTACCTCCTGCCTGTGCCCTTCCAGAGCTCTAGAAACTGAAAAGTCAGGTTTGGACTGGGTTTCAGTTTAATGCCATCAGACTGCAGACCACATTATCCCAGGAGCCAGGAGAGGGGACGGGGGGGACTCGAGTGTGGGAAAGAAACAAGAGAAGGTGCACAGGGCAAAAAGAAAGGATTTGTTCTTTCCAGCTATTGCTTGGCCTTTCTTTTCTTCCCTGTGCTGCTCTCCCTTTCTCTCTTTGCTCCTCTTTGCCCATTCCTTCTCCTCTCCCTTGGGACAGAGTGACTTTTTGTTCAGTGTACTGGCACTACATTCAGATGTGAGTCTACAGTGTCCTTTTGATACTGTATAACAAAATCAATGAAAGACAGGTATAAGAGCAGTATTGGAGAGGATCTGCTGAAAGTTCTGCAGAATGATCTAATTTCCTATATGAGCACAATCAGTTCCTTTGCAAATCTCCTGACTTTGTCCTTGTCTCTTCAGAGACGTTGGGGAAAGGGACAGGTGAAGGTTCAATAAAAAAAAAAAAAAAAAGAAAAGAAAAGAAAGGAAAGTGCAATTGGCTGAGCAAAAAAATCACCTTAATCTTCATGGCTGATCCTGCTGAACAACAGTAAGCACCGTAAATGAGATGGGCAATTCTGATGTTTGAGTGCAGAATATCTGAGACATTTTTATCCCACAGAGCAGATGATGGTGACTGACTGATACAAATTTGCAACAGGAGGATATTTATCCTACGCATATGGTGACCTCCTCCATATTCCTATCCACAGTGGAATAATCAGTTTCTATCATTTTTTGTTTTTTTCAAACTGGGTCCTAAGAGAAACTGAAATGTCTGGACAGCCTAAAAGGAATATATTTTTACTGCCAAGCAACAATGACAGCAGATATAAATGCTTGTGTCCCTGTCACTATCTGAAATCCTGCTGGAGCTGAGATGGATGACAGAGCACCCCAACCTTGGCCAACAGCATGGCCAAGGGACTGGATGTGCCATTGGGCAACGGCAGCTTTTACCTGTGTTTAACTTTTTTAGTTCCGTTGGGATCATTTTTCTTCTCTTCATACACACAGTTTAATCATCCAATTTTTCAAGAAAAATCTCACTGCATAATTACTGCATCTGTGCTTAATGCAGAAGAATAGGCAGAGGGAAAAACAAAGTCGATCCAGTGGATCAGAAAGGATTAAAAATATGATGGTTAAAGAATGGAGGAGCGAAATTAGGGTTGAATTAGGAGTCCTGCATTATTCTTACCTGAACCTGATTTGAGCTAATTTTTTTTTTTTTTTAACTGCTTCCTCTGTTCCTTGAAGTTTTCAGTTTAAATACTTCCTTGGTCAGTTTTCAAGTGCAGGGGTCAGTTTGGAACTTGACCAGCTGAATTTTTGTGTATTGCAAGGGGATGTGGCTTATGAAAAACACCTGATTATCTCTGTTCACTTTGTATGCCCTGCTCCTTGTTGGAAGCTGCACAAGCTGAGAGATAACATAAAACATCCTCCCTTGGGATATTTAAGGAAGGTCTGTATAAATTTCTGAGGAGTTTGGCAGAAAGCCTCCTGGGCCTTAAAAAGGCCTGCTTTTCTAAGGAATGTATATAATACTTTGAATAATCCTAGTCTAAAAGACAGAACCCACCAATGTATTTGGGCTAATTGCTCCTTCACTTTTGTCTTTGGGAGCTGGAATTCCCCATGTTCAGAGCAGCCAAAGAAGGACATCGATGAGGATGAAACAAACCTGGATGTTGGAGAGATATCTGGTCTCAGGTGAGAAAGGATGTAGACAGGATCCTGCAAACACCATTTCAACAGAAGGAACTACTTTTGGGGATGCTTTCCCTCTCATTTCTTGTTTGATGGTTGTAAATGGCAGCCCTTTCCAGATAGTAGCAGCTATATTGCTTCAGCTGCTCTGTGGAAATTCTCATCCTTTCTTAGCAGTAGCTATTGCATTCCCACTGGTTTTAGTATCTTTAATTTCCAAGTTTGCTGTGTGTGGCACCAGAGGATTGCTTACAGTCTTGGGACAATTTGGACACCTGTTGGTGGAATTGTTTTATCAGGATTTTTTTTTCATTTCTGAAAGGCTATTTTGGGGTCTTTGTTGGCCTTTACAAATATTTAAAGCAAGAAATTGTATTTCATCAGCATTTCCCTTGCTCCCATTAGGACCTCAGCCCTCACTAAGGCTCTTGCCTCATGTATACCTCATTTTCTTTTTTTAAACTATTTTGTTGCTCATAAAAAAAAATGTATTGTTCTTTAGTATGACAACCACCACTCTGTTAGTTTTGGAACTGTCATTGTAGGCTTTGCCGTTGGCATTCCTTTGCATTATTAGGACTCCCTCTGGGTATGCTGGACATATCTCTTGAAGTAATTGCAATTGTACTTTGCAAACGAGCAAGGAATTTGCTTTCCTGTGTATTGAGACATTTCTCTATGTCCTGTGTCTTGTACTGGCTGCTATCTCTGCATCCAAGGGGCAGGTAACAGGACTACAGCAATGGATAAAATAACCTGCACTGACCTCAAAGTGTTAAGTTTCTGAATTGATAAATAACATTTATTAGTGAGAATAAAAGAATTCTAGAATGCCAAGAAAGTCATGAAACTTCAGGAGTTTGCCTGTTCTATCCTTCTCCCATCATGAAGGGAAGGCAGGGCTTTGACAGTGTCACCAGGGCTTTGACCTCTGTGATTTTCTTTCTCAGCCATCGCACAACACAGAGCTGGGGGCAGCACTCGGGCACAGCCCAGATACACCCTTGAGACACAATTAACCTGCAGTTGTGCAGCCTTTGTAAAGGTTGGATTCCACAGGGAGGCTAAGGAGTGTAGGGATCAATAGCAATGCAGCTGGATCTCTTCTAATGGGTGAGAGAAAAGACGGTGAGGAGCCTGTTCCTTCTGCACAGTGAACAGTGGGGAGGTGAGATTCATGTTGTTACTCACTGATACCGGAACATTGTAAGAGAAAACTGAGATTATTCTTTGTATCCTTGTTAGGAGACACAGAAGGGGTAATAATGAGGAAGGGGAAGACAGGTTACAGGTGGTAGCAGAAAGGAGAACTGTCCTTCTATGGGTGCCAATAAATAACTTCCTAAGTGCTGAGAAGGTGGTAGAAAGCATGACAGAGGTCTTTTCAAGGTTTACGTTCTTCTATGGAGTAGGTCCCTTCTGTTTAGAAAAAAAAGTCACCAAAGATAAAATATTCCCAGACATGAATATAGAAAAGATGAGGTTGCACGTGATGAACTTACAAAATTCTGAAGTAAGTCTGTTTTAAAACTCTATCAGAACAAAGTCATTAACTTTTAACACAGTGTACCTTACTGGTTTGATGATGAATTAAAAACTGGAGGGAAAATGAAGAAGCAGCTCATGTAAAGCTGCATCATCCTCTGCCTCCCTCGAGACAACAGTGTATCACCTCAGCTGGTAGCAGTAAGCCTGCCAAGCTTTGTCATCGTTTGCATCATGACCTGAGAGCAAACACACCCTCTGCCGTCACACGGGGCAGTGCTGGGCACCACTGGCAGCACTACAGTGGCCACAGAGCTGGGGAATATTTGCCTTATATTTGCCTTGTCAGCACCAGCTGGCAAACGGAGGGAACTGAAATATATTGCTCTGTGTATTCTGTTTGTGTGGATCAGCATCATCAACCTTACTGGTCTTCAGTTCAAATAACAGCTATTTGTGAGTTTTGTTTTTCAAGATTCTGCTTGCAGAGGTTTGACTTCACCTGAAATGTATGATAGTCTTGATTGCCTGTCCTGTTGTCCAGAGCTTGTCTTCTCATACGATGCTCAAGTGAGCCACAGGACATTAAAATTAGTTTATGGAAAACATACCAGAATCACTTGGATCACATTATCTTAAACTTTCCATGTGAAGGAAATGTAGCACCAGGAGATTTCCTCATGTCCTGTCTCCAAATCTTGCTTTCTGCTTTGTTCTGTGTGTTTTATTTTGTTCAAGAACAGTAATAACTGGCTTCCAGACCTTGCTTGTGTTCTCCTTTGATCTTGACTTTGTATTTTCTTCCCTACCTGATATTCTTTTCCTTCCTTTTAACCCAGTATTGGTTTAAATTATTTCCCCCACCATAAGTACTCACACCCAACCCCTTCAGTCTCTGATAATCAGAGCAAATTGGTATGATTTTCTTGGCTAGAACTTGTGCTTTACTTACTTACAGCAGTGTTTATCCTAAAATTCATTAAATGTCCATTTTTATTGTCTTAGGTTTGAGAAAGGACATGTCTCAAGAGAGTTCCACTTGCCTCTGAATAAAGTCAATGTGAACAAATAATTGCTAGAATTTCTTTACTCTTCTTACCTGGTGTCCAATGCAAGTTCAGGAAATCACACCAAGGAACCAAGGAATTGCTTTCCTGCAACAGCACTAGAAGAGGTACAGCTGTCTGTCAGCTAGGTGAATTTCTCTCACAATGAAACAAGCAAATCTGATTTTCTTGTTAAAATTCTCATGTTATTTCATCATAGGAAATACAGAGATGTGCCTGGTAGCACACCTGGCCCAGAGGTGAGGGTATGGCAGCTCACCTGCCTGTTGCTGTGCCCATTTGCTGAACAGTGTCACCACACCTTGGTAAGGAGAAGTTCTTTGTAAGAAAAATGAGAGGTTCAGTCCCCACTCAATCATTTCCATGACAAACCAAGTACTGGGTTAGAAGCTCCAGTTGAACACCAGGGTGGTGAGGATAATGGTGTGGACAAAGGGTTGAAGATTTCTAAGCCCTCTTGACAGATTTTGCATTGTTCACAAAGTGATGTGACTTCTGGGTGCTTATGAGTAATGGGCAGAGCTGGATTGTTTAGTGTCCCTGTCCCCCAAGGCCACTGCCCTTTGAGAGGGAACAGTGTGTGCCACTGTTTGGCAGCCACGCTCCCAACCTGACGCAGGCATTTTGGGGGGGCCACGGAGCTGGCAGAGATGACTCATTCCGCCTCAGTGGCTCATTGAGGAGCTGCAGGGAGAAGCTATTTATAACCAGACCTTTCAGGTTCAGTGCAGCAGCATCTTCAGCAGGAGGGGGACGGGAATGGGATTGGAACATAAGACTTCCCAGATACAGACCAGCTCCCACCTCAGTATGGTTCCTAGAGCCACACAGCCACCAGCTGACTTCAGCCAGCATCTTTTCCAAGTCTTTTGTCCAGCTGTAAGGGTGCCCTGGTCCTGGTGTAAGATTCTGCTGATAACTCATCAGCTCCTCAAAGAGCAGGGAGACAACTGTGAATATCATCAGTGTGAACAAAACACAAACTCTTTCTAGTGTAGCTGCTAGCTGACACTTGCTGATTCTTTCTGACCCCTGGGCATGG
This sequence comes from Corapipo altera, assembly GCF_003945725.1. Lineage (NCBI taxonomy): Eukaryota > Metazoa > Chordata > Aves > Passeriformes > Pipridae > Corapipo > Corapipo altera. The sequence goes on from NW_020884941.1 coordinate 2,357,968, forward strand.
CATTATCACCTTTATCTTTTCTTTGTCTCTGTGTTTATCCTGAGCTCTTTCCCTGGGTGTTTTCAAACAGTCTTTATGCTGCCAGCAAATCCCATTTAAACCTCCTGAAGTTTCTCTTCTATACAAGCTGTCACTGTAAAACTGTAGTTAGTTTTCTGATCTTGCCATGGATTCATTTCATCTTTAGGTGCTTCCATGACTCCACATGTGAAACAGAGATAATGATACCCCCTGGGTTAAGCACAGTGTGATCTACAGCAATGAAACACCACCTAAGTGGTAGGACTATTACCAGAGAGAATCACAGTACAATAGGAAAGTGTTTTACACAACAGTAGAGGACAGCAAAGAAAATATTTACTACAAACACACGTCATTGTAGACTTTATCTTGAACCATGTTAGGACACATAAAAGTTGAGTTTTCTGTTATATTAAACTTCTTCAAGTTTGTTCTCTTAACTGGCTTTTGAATTCAAAGCCACGAGGCACCAGGGATCCTGTGGCATGAATGTTTACCTTGTTCTTGTTCTACGTCTGTCCTATTCTTAAACCAATTTGCGTATCTCGAGCTGGGCTGTGGTTAGATGGCTCCTTGCCTCCTGTCACACTGTTGCTGCTTCCCACAGCTTAAATGCTGCATATCTGGCCCTTCATCTTCTCTTTTTCTTCTCGTTACTTCTTTCTTCCTCTCCCTTCTTCATTCAGTAGACAATTGGCTCAGCAGTGTGAGGCTGGTGCACAGTTTGATGAGTGTAAAGACTCAGTGTTGAGGCCATTTGGTAGATCTGTAGGTTTCTTTGGGGGTCTCTCTTCTGGCTGTCCTACATCCCTGTGTTATGGACCCAGAGCTATATTGGCCTATTTACAGTGCATTGTGTTTATTGTCTTCATACAGAAGCTGTACTATAAATAATTCTTGCCTTCAGTTTTGGCGACCAGCTAAAGGGGAGGTCTACCCTGCATAAACCAGTGCTGCAATGATAATTTATTTCTTCAAGTCCAGCTCTAAGACTGCAGAAATATGTGAATGTGGCACATACCTCATAATCTGAGGTTGCCTCTGCACAGTAGCCCAAACTCTTCCTATCTGCCACATCATTTTCCTGAATCTCTGTTTTGATTTGGGAAAAATAGACATCTGGCTCTTATGGTTGCACATTAACCTCTGAAACATCAACAAAATGTAGCTGGTGCAGAGATATTTGTGTTGGTCTTGAGAGAAAGAGACCATATTTCAGGGACATGAGGTGTAGTGTTTGGGGGTTTTTTTGAGTGGTAAACTAAAATGTGCTTGTAACTTATAAGCGATTATAACTTGAATGTCAACTTTGCTCCTTGTCTCTTTCTTCAGCAAATTTTGCACAGTAGATAAAACGGTTCTTAGAGCTGTTGGTTTATCCCATGGCACCTCAGGCACCATGAGTACAGTGTATGGAAATGCAGCTGGCTGCCCTGGATGTCTCACCACCTCCCCTTTGCCTGAGGCTTGCAACATTCCTGAGCAGACCCCTGGAAGGGGATCCCAAGAATGGGCAATATGGCCAGAGAGCACACAAGGAGATTTGTCCAGGTTTGACTTCGTGAACCCATAACCAAGAAGGTTGGGAGGGGAAACCAAGAGTGTGCATACATGTCAGAGACTGAAAGGATTTACTTCCCTGCATTTCCAATTGCTTGTTTTCTATCTGGGGAAAATCCCTTTTGACAGCCCAGGCGGTGAGCTTCTAATTCCTGTCTCCGGCTCATTTTTCACTTCAATCCCTCAGCGAACGGATTTTAATGCTTGATGGATTCAAACAAAATTATTTCCGTTCCTGTGGCTTTGCAAAAGCCTCCAGGGTGTGTGTATGTGTGCACAGGGGAGGAGGGATGGGGCTTGTTTTCGTTACACTCCAGTAAGCCTCCTCTCCAAGGGAGACCTATTTCATTTCTTCATTTAGGGCTTTCTTGCTGATGATTCCCCCCATGCTGTCCTCCTGGCTCCTGGGTCACAGGAGGGCCTGTAAAACATTTGCTGTTCCAAGGGGTACAGGATGCAATGTTCCAGATCAGTGTTTCTGATGCAAGTGGGGATTCAAATAATATGACCATACTGTGCTTCCAGGAATAGCACTAGACTGGGGGGGAATAACTGTGGGAAAACTTTGATACTCCCCTGCTCTTGCTGGGAGTGAGACACCACCACAGGCTGAGAGATGGGGTTGGTGACTGAAGCATTGTCTGGGTAATCAGTGTTTAGCATTGACATCTTGTTTGAACATGTGTACAATTCACCCCACTGCCATTGTAATGGACAAGTGTTGCTTTTTATTACAATTTCCAGCCTCTCCCGGCAGCAGAAATCACTGTAGGGAACTGTGCAGGGAGTCTTCTTGCATAACACTCAGTAATCAGTCAGAATTTCAGCTGCTCAACCACCATGTCTCTCTGCTGGGCTTCTTCCACTGAGTTCTTGTGTCTGGGAGGCTAAACACTATTAAAATGCTCAATATCTCACCCTTCTATCCAAGCCAGCATCATCATCCAAATTAACAAAGCAATTATTCTATGATACACAGCTCTAATAAGGATTTATAACTAATAAATGCTAAAGATCCTCATTCTCTGAAGGATTTAGAGTGTAGCATAAAGTTGATGATGCCTCTCAACATATGAGACTACTGTTGTTAGGGTGTGCTAAGCCCACTTGGTGATACCATATCTAGATTAAGTTATTTCAACTTATTATAACAGCTCCCAAGCTGTCACTTTGTCAGGCAAGGCAAAAATCTTGTTCCTGAACTTGGAAATGTGTTCTGTGTTCCTCTTCAGCATATGCCTGTCTTCAAAGACAACCTCCCATGTCCACAGCCTCCTGTGAATATTTGTTTAGAGCTATTGATCATCATAAACGTGTGTTGTGTCATGTTTGTAAAGCTGGTGGATCTGGGGACTACAGGGTGTAAATTGTCTGTTTCATTTATTCTATCTCTTTTTGTTACTTCACATCCCCAGTTCCTCTAACTTCAGGTTTTTTTCAGTATAAGTGTTCTAATTCTCATTTTTTATTTTGTTAAATACATTGTCTACAGTGGAGAAGCCCTGTTTTATTAGTGTGGTTTTCTAATATGTTGCATCAGAAACTACTAACTTGCATTATAAATACTCAAAGTCATGCATAAAGTATACATTGAAGTTTTAGTTGTAAATATGGTAATAGCATTTCAGGAATTATTTATCTAGTTAATATGTTCTTGCGTGTAATTGTATTTTTATTTTAACTCCATCAATAAACTTCAAGGTTTCAAGCCAGGGACAGTAAATTGAAGTGTTAATGAACTTTGGAACTTCATTAATAAAAGGATGCAAAGTTTGTTTGGTAGCAGAGGACACTAATTTATGAACCAATAGATACCACTGACCTGAAAGCTTCAGCTAATTGTTAAAGCAGTGGTAAAGGCAACTCTCCTTTTACATATCTTTAGACTATAAAAAATAAATAAATCTAATTGACAGTTTGCAAAGGATCAATAAGAAGTTGAATTAATTGTGAGCAAAAAAAGAGCTCTTACATTTCCATCTTGTCTTTCCGCTGGAAAATGTGGAGATTTTACTGCAGATGTAGCTGATTAATTAGCCTTGTCCTTTGCCACCAGAGAAGGGAAGTAGACAAATATTTGGAAAATGTGGTTTTTAAATACTCTCATTTCAGCTAATGTTCTGGATTGCTTCTGTGGTATTAATAATGTTTATTAATATTTTGGTTGAACATTTTCCTAAGTCACCAGTGTTCCTTTTGCAAAGGCGTGAGTTGTGAATCCAGCTGGATACCATTGGATTTACTTGCTGCAGATCAAATTATCTGATGTTAAATACATATTAGCATATGACTGCACCAGTTTTATCAAAAGGATTTGCCAATAAATGATAAATTATTTTAATACTGGTTTCCACCACATTATTGGGGTGAGGTTAATGGAGACTGGAAGTTATTCCTAGTGACAGAATACAGTGTCAGTACCACTGAGAAAGCAGCATGTTGCGTTTTTCCTGCCACTTGTTGTCTCTTTTAGTTGGTGACACTGGAAAATCTTAGAGACATGGCTGGTGTCTTTCAGCTGGAAAAACAGCATCAAGCTTTTCTTAGCACTCTGTGTTGTACCAACCTTCCTGCGTGTGCTGCCATTTGCTCAAGTCTAGCGCTTGCTGTGCCTTTGGCACCGTAAACAATACTCTCAGCCACTACCATTAATTGTTTTTCAGGATCCTAGTTACTCAAATATCTACTCTCTATAATCCTTTAATGGTGACAAGCTTATCAGTGTAATCTCTGAATTTTACCTGGATATCCCTTGCTCTCTGTGTGTTATTTTTTTAATTGCACACAAGACTGTGTCCAGCATGGTCCTCGTGTGCCATTGTCCAATTTAATAAATGTTTCATTTCCTTTCAAGCTGATAGTGTATTCATTTCCCACTGCAACACTGAGCTTTCCCTCATGAACAGTTCACTGGAGGTGGCACTGCAATGGCATTGTCTGTGTCGTGCAAGCTCTGCTGCTGCTTGCAAAATGTGCAAAGCTGACCCAGGGCATTTCTCACATCTTCTTCAATATGCCAAGTATTTTCTCGGTCCATCCTGGTTGTCATAGAGCACATGTGATTCTCCATGGTTTGATCTTTGAGCTAAATGTGCTTATATCTCTCAGAATCTCTTGTACGGTGTATTTTGTGTTTTCATTGTGTTTAGATCTGACTTGCACTTAATTCTGGACTGGATGATTGCCAGGGGTTGGTTCTTTGACCTTCCATCAGCCTTGAAAATTTTGAGGGAAAACCAATTCCCTATTAAAGGACAGACCTTAATCTGAATTTTCTTAAAAAATGTCAGGAGAGACATCCCTTAGTAAGCTTTGAAAAGGTCAGAATCAGCCAGCCACATGCATTTCTTCAGGTCCACTTTCCTTTTTTTTTTTTTTTTTGTATTTACCTAAAGAACATAAATCTTTACATTTTATTTTTATGTGAAGTGCAATATCTCATAATGCATATGGATTTCTAAGGAGTTTTCACTGCCAGAATTGACTGAAACCTCTTAAACATTTCAAATGCATCAAAATTGAGTATTAAGGAAAATAAAGCTTTTGATTGTCTTCCTTTTTACTGGCATAGTTGGTTTTTAGATAAACACGGATTTCTAGCACGTACACATGCAATTTATATTTTCCCAATTGCCTTCTGTATTTCCAGACTTTCAGTTCTTCTGGGCATCTTGGTAGCTTCTTCTTTTCTACTGAAGTTACACTACTTGGCATCTTTTTATTCCTGATACCATATGGCACTCTTTAATCCCTCTGCACCCAAACTGCTTTCAAAGTTATTCCTTATTAATGACGCATTTCCAGCTGTCTCCGCTTAACCCAGTGAGGGCTTTTGCCTTGTCCCTGTTCCTGAGCCTGGGCAACTGTACAGTTACAGTAGCCAGGGCTGTGGCTTGGGAGGGAACACACCCCAGGCACAGTCCCTGCAGTAGATGGCACAGTCTGGGAATGGCACATGGGTAAGGGGAGTGATTCCCCAGGTTTTTCCAAGAGGAGGAGACCTTGTAAGTAAGAAGTATATTCAAAATGCAGCCGATATTTGCGTGATGACAGTGTATGACAAACTGAAGTTTCTGTAGAACGCAATGAAACTATTGGAGCAATTGTTCCCATGGGAATCCCATCACAGGGAAATGACCCGGGCACTCGAAGGAAATACCCTTTAGGGCACTTCCTTGAGAGATTGTTTTTGGAAGAAAAGAATCAATCTCCGGAAAATAAATCTAATAAAGCCCAGTTTGTTTGCGTGGCATTGAGCCCTGTAAAGATCCGTGCTAATTCCTCTTGTCCGGTGTTCTGGTGGAAGGAGCTGACATTGCCGCTGAATGACAAAAGCACCGTGTGAGTTCTGTTCTCACACGCTCTTCCCAGGAAAGCCGGGACAGCCGCAGGGGGGTAAATGAGCAGACGCTTTTTCCCTGGTGTGGGGACACCTGCTGTAAAAGGCACATTGCTGAGCCTGAGAGTCTCTAACTGCACCCCTAGAATTTTTCTTTTGCTGCTATGGATTGCAGTCTCTGCATGAGTTGTTGCTGCTATTATTACTACTGCTACTATTGTTATATTATATTGTTAATAATATTATTGTTAATTAATATTATGTGATGCTGAAGCTCTGTTCCCCTTCCTCCAAGATGCTGTTTCTGCCACAGCCTTTTCTGCCTTTGATCACAGCCAAGAAAATGGCTTTGACATTGTATGTATTCCCCTAGCCCACTGCAAAGTCCTAATCCTTCTAATAGCTGGAGGTTTTCAGTTTAAGTCTTTTATTAATATTCAATCTTAATTGTAAAGCACTTCAGTGATATCCAAAAGCCTGTCTTACATAACAGTCTTATCCACATTTGAGTCCTTCAGAGCTGGAGTGTCAGGAGAAACCTCTGTTTGATCTGCCTAGTCTGTCATTAGTCCTCACGCCTTTAATGCACAAACCCATTAGAAATTAACAATACCTTTCAAATGTCTAAGCTCAGTCAATGTATATTTTTAAATATTTGATATTATTAGAAAGAGTATGACTTGCTGTCATGTTCTTATTTAAGTGGTGTCATGAGCACAGTCTCTATACAGTCTTCTGGGAGTCTTGTTTGCAGCTCTAAATCATCTGAAAAGTGAAAGAAGCTGTAGGAAATTGAGGTAATTAAGGTATTTCATAAAGTGCCAGTGTTGATAAGATCTTACTATGCATGAGGTTTTTGTCAGCTGGGTAAATAGATGAGAGCACCTGGAAACTGGGAACTACTCCTTTCCTCAAGGTGGATATCCCAGAAAGTCACTGGAAAGGAAGAAAGGAGAGGCATTCTTCCTAATCAATAATAACCCTTTTTGAAATATGGCTCTTAAGATTTTAATTCATTGCAGATGATCACTCCTTTTCCTCTATTCATCTATTTCAAGCAGTTGCCAGCTCTTCCCAATTTTTATTTATTTTGGTGGAGACTAGGAGTGAACCTTCAAACTAACAAACTGACATGTTTAGAATGAACCTTCATGTCTACTTGTCTTAAGGAGAATTTTTTCAGGGGATTGATTCAGCTCAGATACATATTGCATCTGAACAAAGACCAAAGTGTAAATTGAGAGCCTTCACAGTCAACTAATGCAGGAAACACACAATTTTAATACAGTTTGATGTTATTAATAAGCAGATAAAGGAGAGATGTGAACTTGGGCTTCAGGCAGCAAATATAAACATCTCCTGAAATCCCACCTCAAAAGACAAGGGACATAACAGCACGTGTCTACAGTTTGCATTTAGAAATCACATCCAAAAGCACATTTCTGTTTCCTCCAGCTTCTGTACATGCTGTGTTAAACGATTTTTATAAGCTCACAACACTTTCTCCTTTGTATCTGAACAGAAGTTCTTAAATCCTAAGACCTGAGAACCCCTTTGGGAAGCAGGTGTTACTGTCTGTGCTTCACATGGAAGGAACTAAGGCATAGGGCAGTAAAGCTGAAATCCCTGTAGGAACTCTTCACTGGGGGGAACATATCAGAAGTTATCATTTGTGATTCAAACAAAATCACGGGCAGTCAGGGTGGTCATTAACTCGCCTTTGACACCAGTTCCCTGCTCACACACCAGTGTATGCTGCCTGCCCAAAACCTGCAAAGCTGATCTTTGTACTGCACAAAATAGAAGTAAATATGAAATAGAAATGCTTCACTAAATGTTTACTGGGATTCCTTGGAAATTACTAAAAACTTGCATTATTCAATATCACTTTGATTGTACTAATGAGATGTTGTGAGATCCTCTACCAAAGCACAACACCCCTTTGAAATGAGGCGTACAAGCATTTTGCAACTAACTTCTTTGTACAACCGACAAATTACTTCATCTGAACTTGAAAGGTAATTTAGGCAATGTTACTACCTAAGTTGTAACTTTGTTCAGGACGTCAGGTCTTTTATTAAATTCTTGGAAAAAACCCTAATTAGATCTCCAAGATGAGGAATTCTCAGTGCCTTTCTCTAGTTTCTTGTGCCAATGGCACTGGTAGCAGCATCTTGCCCCTCTCTCCCCGTGAGCCTGCTGGCTCAGCAGGGAGGTGGGCATGTTTGCACGAGAGCTGCTTCAGCTGCTGCTTGAACAAGGTGTCCTTCCTCCACTGGCATCCCAGGGCTGTAATTTTTTGTCCAAAAGGGATTACTGGCTGCTGATAGAAACCTGACCATATTTTGTAACTCATACAGCTTCCTTTCTGGTTACAAGCCATATGTGCAAACCCTGTCTCTCCCTGGAGCTATGTTCTATCAGAACTGTGCTGGTTATGTACCAGTATCAGTGTTCATTAAATAAAATATTTGAGAGAGAGCAGCTCTATGGAGAGAGAACAACTGCCCTGGAGATAATGAGTGATTCACTCCAGCTGATCCCAAATGAATTTCAACTCACTGTAGTTGTTTCATACTCTCGCCCGTTGTATAACTGAGTTTATATTGTATAACTGAGTTTATGTTGTATAACTGAGTTTATGTTGTATAACTGAGTTGCTTCATGACAGTAGCTCATATTTTAGTTGGTGGCAGTGAAAGGGTCAAAGGATGAAAGCAGCAGCTACTTTTATTCTGATTTCCCAAGTGCATCAACGGTGACAGAATAAAATATGAGGGCTGATGTATGATAATCTTGATACACCTCAATACTCCTCCCATTGGAAAATAACCCTCTCCCAAAATAAATACAAGAGGTTTTCTTTGCCAGGAGACTGGCTGGAAATCAGGCTGCCAGGCAATGAGCAAGCAATAACAATTTATTTAGCCTTGTCCCCAAACCACTTCCAACCCAAACTGGCCTTCAATGCTGCTCTCTTTCCCTTCCATTCCCTGAACTAATTCTTTAGGCAGTTGATAAATAATCCTTTTTTTTTTTTTTTTTAACTAGCAAAGATTAAATGTTCTCAGTCAGAAAAAAAAAAAAGCAGGCTTTTTACCTGATAATCAGGGATCCTTTTTAATGCAGCTGAAGAGTCCACCTGTCTCTGAAAAGCAGCCATAATCCTGTGGTCCAGATCACATTTCAGAAAGAGATGACTCCATCACATATGCAGTTTATTGCGCTTGTGAAACATCTGCATGGGCTTGTGAAAAGCTTTGCTCTTACAAAGGAGAGTTCAGGTCATCTGAAAGTGGAAAATTGTGAAGTGATTTAATTTTCTCCCTTGTATATTAATTAGTGATCTCAATGTAAGCCAAAGACAAGCTGACCAACTGAGCGGTCCTTTGCTATTCACTATTTGGCACATTTTCATTTTATGCCTCAAGACTGTGTCAAATGGAGAGAAAGATGACTGTCACTGTTAAAACCACATCGGTTTTGCTTCAGTGATTTTCAGAGGTTTGGGGTTTTTTTCCCCAGAATCTGTACTCAGACCTCCCCTTTAACATTCTTCCTGCCTGCCTTGCGGTTCCCCTCCACTTGCACAGCAGTGCCTTCTACAGAGATGTGACTGTGAAGTTGATTGGAGTTTGGCAACAGAGATGTCTGATATGAAAGGGGTGACATTTGCCAGCCGTGGGCTCTACAACTGCAAAGCTGAGCCAGCTGTATCAGCTTAATTAATTGCATTCTTAGCTGTGTGAACCGAGACTGAGACTCAGAAGGGGTGTGTGGGAAGGAGGCAGGGCGAGGAGTAATTCCAGGAAAATTATTTACTTTTGTTACATGCCTGGAGTAGGGAAGGTTGGGTCTCTTCATAGGAGTCTGGCTAAAGTTAGGCCACATGTGGTTGCTGAGGGAGCTCAGTCCTATCTGTGCCACTGAGAGCAGAGTTTCTGTTATATCTTGTTTCATGTTATTTGGTTTAACAAGCTAAGAAAGGGTTGGGGCATCATCTCTGCTCTGACTGGCCTCTCATGTGCCGACAACATGAGTTTAGAGTCAAGCCCAGGTCTGTGCCCTCACAGAGCATCACAGTGAAAGAGTTTGTCACTTCCCTTTGGAAACAATTCCCTTCCTCCACACTGATGATGGCACTTACCTGTTTTTCCCTCTGCCATCTTCGTGGGCACAGCCTGGCCCTCTGGCCAGTCCTGTGTATGTACATTATAATGTGTAGGGAGCTTCACCTTGTCCTTACACATTTCTTCTCCTCCTTATGTCCCTGTCATCTGGCTTCTCCACAACTGTGTTGTCGCTCATCCATTTCTCTCATGGACTGTTGTTTTTGTTCTACTGCCCTTCATCCTCCTTTCCCATTCCTGTAGGCTTATTACAGGATCACACTGCAGTCCTTCCACCTTCAATGCCATTTGACCATTGAAAACAGTGACTTCCAATCCATCTGCCACGTCCTGACAAATACAAAGGGAAGTTCTCTGTTTGCAATCAGGATGGAAGTAACCAGGGTGGATTTGAGCACAGGGATTACAGCTGGAACAATAATGCCTTTGTAATACTGTCAGGATTATTCCTCTCCTGTGGCGTAAAACTTGAAGAGCAATACCAAGTCTTCAAACAAACAGAATTTCCAGCTGTCAGTGCTTTTGCTTCCTCTGGAGGAGACACACCCCTGTCCAAATACAGTATGCTAGAAGACCAACATTGGCATCTATGTGACTATTGAAACATGATGTGTTTCTGAAACCCTTTAAAAGCAATGGAGAAATAGTACAGGAAAAGACCATAAATGAGGGCTAGGCAGTCCATCTTGTGCTACAGGACAGATTCCTGATTGGTATCCTGATTCTCAGCCCAGTCCAGCTTTGACTTTCATTTGCTTTGGCAAATTGTTTGTATGGTATTATACCTACCCAAGATGATTATGTCCTTGCAAATGCAGGTGAGAGAAATAATAAAGACTAAGAAACTAGTACCAAGAGAACTGCTGCAAAACATCAGAAACACTTTGTGCCTCCCTATCAACAGCTTACTGGAGACTTTTTATTTTATGAGCATTTCACTCTCAAACTCCTTTTCAAGGCCTTTAAACTGAAATGGAAATACAGTCTCCTGAGTTCAGTGCAGGCAATTCAGCCTCTGTTTGAACAGTGTTCCCATTTTTGTCAAAAATTTCCTCTACACAAGTGAAGCCAAAAAGAATTGACCAAACCCTTCCCCCAAAAACGCTCATGCATTTGCTCATGGGCATGCTTTTTGATAAGCACTCTTACGGAAAACCACGATTTTACACTTGCAGGCAGTGCCGTGTTTGTCACTGCACGCTGGAATTGGATCTACCTTCCCCCGCCAGCCTCAGGCTACTCACTTGCTCCAGAATCCCCCAGGTTCAGGGAGGGAAATGCAGCTCCCCTCTGGCTTGGCCTCGGACTGAATCACACGGGTAGTTTAACTCAGCTCTGTCTCAGGAAGCAGCGAGCGTGCACGTTACATAATATAATCTTCGTGTCTTGAGGATTCAGGCCTGTCCTCTTTTGTGCTGCCAGATGGAAGAGGAGCCACGCTCTCTCTGGAGAGATGTCCCTGCACATCTCGCCGCTCAGCCGTGCTGGAATTATGTGCTTCTCTCTGCAGCCGGGCACTGTTGTTCCCTGGCATTTGGCTCCAGAATAGCTCTTTAGTATGCAGTGGATGCCACGCAGCCACTGTGATCCCAAGACTAATTTGTCTAGAAAAAGACATACATGAAGAACCTCCAAAAGGAATTTGTGAGAAGGATATAATCCAGATTCTCTGAACAGCATGAGTTTCTTCCCAGCTGAAACCCAGATACAGGTGTTGTGGACAGCCAGGTTTCTGCTTTGTGCTCTCACTCTGTCCCACCACACAGTTCTTTCAGCTGCTGCTGCTGTTTTGTTGCTCGGTTCTGTAACATGGCCCTGCCTGCCCTGTTATTACCTCTGTTAGTCAAGCCGTTTCGTGCCCTGATCCCTGACGTGCTCTCCAAAGTGATGAATCACACCTGCACTAGTGAGTCCCTTCTCACTAATGAGGCATATGCTCCAAATTCTGCAGCGCTCAGTTGATTGAGGCATGGAGCTACAACCCACCTGTAGACAGCAGTGTCACTACAGTCCTCAGGAACAGCTCAAAAGACCTCAAGGAGGGTGAGGGCAGTGTTAGTCAGACTAGACAAGAATCTTATCTGTGTGGACTTCCTCACAGCAATGCCTCGTCAGCACCAGCTGCAACTCCAAAATCGGCAGCTCCTCTACAAGCAATGTTACATCCTGATGGAATTAACTTCCCAAGACAGAGAGCTATTGGGAACTGTTCATTTCAGCCTCCTGCTACCTCTGAGCTTCCTGGCAGAAGGACCAATGTAGGAGCCACGGCTCCAGCAAGCAGGTGCAGTAGGGAAAGCCAGGGCTTGTGTTCATCCAGCCATGAGTAGTGATTCTGCATTGCTAATATCAAACAGGACCAGCCTGTTCTAAAGTAAAAAACAGCCCACAACAAAACCCCAAAAGGTACCTTGGCTATAATTAGGAGCTGAAATGACACTGCAGGTTTGAATGGAAAATTAGTGCTTGACAAACGTCCCTGCCATGAACCCCTTCAACAGCCCATTTGGCCACCACGACAGCTGCTGCCAAGCTCCAAAGCAGGGAACGGGCAAAGGGGCCAGCCCCTTCTCCTCTCTGCCAACCTGAGGGTGGATGGAGGGCACCTTGTGCAGGAATTGCTGCGCATCTGGTGCTGATAGCACAGGTGAGGGGACAGAGCACACCGAGCCAGGGCCGCAGCATAACTCTCTTTCCATGGCAGCTTTGCCCTGACCAGCACACGTGGCTGTAGTGCTGGGGGCACAGCAGCACTGGCTGCAACGGGACCCCAGGCTGAAGAGAAGTTGCACTTGGGCTGTTGCAGAGAAGACTGTCATTGCATAGTAACTGCTGTGCATGTGCCAGCAAGAGCAGAGCGAGCATGAGTAAGCTTATTATGCGATAATCACACCTTCATCTTTCTGGGTAGATAAACTGCTGAGGTATCCAAGTCTGGCAGTGAGGCACAATAACTGTCTGAGGATGAGCAAGAAGCAACCGGGTCCTTTCCTCATTGGAAACATATGTCTGATTTGATGCCATTATCTTTTTCTGGTTTTAAACAGAACGTTGTTATTGAACCACCTGGTGCCACTTAATTACCTGTGTTTGATTACAAAGATGTTAAGTAACCAGCTTTTTAGGTACAAGCTCCTTCAATTTTATATCCTTGTATGATGTGCCCTAACAAAGCCTCTGTGTCCATTTCAAAGGCTGGATCAAAACTTCCCCTGTGGGCTATGTCAGGCAGGCAGTGGCCGAGTGCCCAACCTCCTCTTCTGAACTTTGGGAAATCTGGACCGAGTTTGAATCCTTTCAGTAACAGTGATAAGACCTACAAGTGCTGACCTATAGGGCCAGTGTCACCGCGGTCCCGTGTCAGTAGGCTGAGCATCCAGGTGGAGCAGTCGGGTGGGCCACGACCCCCACAGCGTGCTGGCCACCGGTGCCGGCACAGAGGAACCACCCGAGGGGCACACCTGGGGCAGGTGGGGCACCCCGCGGGGCAGGTGCTCCCCTCCCCGGCTCTGCCCTGGGAGCTGCGGGAGCCTCGGGGGTCAGGCCTCCCCCACCGTCGCCCCCGGGACGCCGCCCCCAACCTCCCCGTCCGCGCCGCCGCCGGGGGCGATGGTCCGGCGGCTCCCGCCCGCCGCCGCTCCGGGGGGCTGCGGCCCCGCCGCTCCCCC